>NW_026594083.1:8381279-8462031 GCF_907164565.1 Psammomys obesus | reverse complement strand
TCTTCTTCTTCTTCTTCTTCTTCTTCTTCTTCTTCTTCTTCTTCTTCTTCTTCTTCTTCTTCTTCTTCGGTGAATAGAGTAATGTGGGAAGCTGGTATGAACTGGAGGCAGGGCAATACATGATCAGTGTTTATTGTAAGAAATTATTTTCTTCTATAAAAATGTATTTTAAGGTGACAGTATCATTACTTTGTGAAGATTATTGCTATGCATGCCAAAGAGAAAATAAAAGGAAGATTAACATCAACATACAAACTAAAAGGCAAATTTTATGCTATCAATGAAAAATAAAGTAATAATTCAGAGTATTGTGCTTATACAAACTTTTCAAACACTCCTTTAAAAATTTCAAGTGATGGAGATACGGCTGGGTTGGCAGGGTATTTTTTTAAGTTTCATTTTATTTTTATTAATTACAGTTTATTTACTTTTTATCCTAGCTATAGCACCTTCCCCCATCCCCTCCCAACCCAACCCTCCCTCCCTCGGTTTCTCATGTCCTCCCCCAGTCCACTGATAGGGGAGGTCCTCCTCCCCTTCCATCTGACCCTAGCCTATCAGGTCTCATCAGGACTGGCTTCATTGTCTTCCTCTGTGGACTGAGAAGGATGCTCCCACCTAAGGTGGAGATGATCAAAGAGTATTTCTTATGCCTCTAACACACAAAGTAGCCCAGACATGGTAGTATACATGAGCACTCCAGAGATAGAGATGGGAGTTTCAAAATTCAGGGCTGTCTTAAGCAACAAAGGAAGATGGCAGCAATCATTGCTTACATGAGACCCTGTCTCAAAAGCAAATAAAATAACAAACAACTTAATAATTTTATTTCCCTCTGAAACACAAAAATTATGTTAAAATAATGGACTACTTTTTCTAAATATGATAACATTAATGTTGCTAACAGTGGCAAATCATTAACATATTTACGAGTACAGTAAACCCCAGAATGTCAAATAAAATCATAAGTGAGATAACTAATATTTTCTGGTATTACTTTTTTTATACACATAAAATAGATGAGATCAGATGAAGTAAATGCTAAGTACAGTGTGATATCATGATGTATAGATTCCTTTCGGAAAGATAAAAGGGGACAAGTACCAAATATTGCCAAATCTAAACACTCAAAATTGATAACACTTTTGTGGCTCATTTTTCCAAATAAGACATTTGACATTTTTGTGGTTCCATTTTTAGTGTAATATACTTCATATTTTTTTAAATTTTTTATTGATTACACTTTATTCATTTTGTATCCCCCCATAAGCCCCTCCCTCCTCCCCTCCCGATCCCACTCTCCCTCCCCTTTCTGCATGCATGCCCCTCCCCAAGTCCACTGATAGGGGAGGTTCTCCTCTCCTTTCTGATCTTAGTCTATCAGTTCTCATCAAAAGTGGCTGCATATACTTCATATTTTTAAATGTCAAATTTTTACCATGCTAGTGGGAGAGGAGTTATTACAAATCTCTTATCTGCCAAAATAAGTCTTTTTTTTTTCAGAAGATGTATTGAGAGTTGTTGAGCTCTAATAAAAGATGAATATACTTCATAAGATTATTTTTAATTTGAGAGAGAGAGTGTGCATGTGCGCCCAAGAGAGAGAGAGAGGGGAAGAGAGAGAGAGAGAGAGAGAGAGAGAGAGAGAGAGAGAGAAGACAAGTCCTGAGGAAGGAGTCATAGATTTCTTCTTTTTATAAAATGTACTTTCAGTATTTCCACTTGCTGTTATATATAATGTGCTCTGGCATGCACAATTCTAATCCAGACAACTCTCTTACTGGGACAAAGTCAAGAGCGGATACAAGGTGACCAAGAGCTATCTTTTATATGACACAGACCATAAGCATAATGTGAGTTATTTTTGACACTGGAGAATTACAAGTGTACAATTCTATATTGAAATGTACATTTGCACATCTTGTTATAGAAAGGAAGCTTCATGTATAAATTATAAATAGCTCAACATGGACATACTGCTAATTTACCACTGTATGTTAAAAATCTAGCCCAGCTTACAACCCAGGATTAATAGTTTCAAGCAGCTATTAAAAACAGGTTAAGGTATTAGATAATGCAAGCTATTTATTAGTTATTCAACTCATAGTCATGTCAGACACTAGTCTAATTTATCACAGGAGTATACAGCCTAGATTTAACAGACAGATATGATTTTGTATACAGATAGATTATATAAAGATAGGTAGTCTTCAAAAACGTCAGAGACCTACAGAATATGGCATTTAAAAGTGTCCTTATTATTTTAAACATCCTTGATGATAAAACAAGTCATTTTCTGGCAGCACCCTGCCTACCTGAAAGAAGATAATGAGCATCTTAGAACCTCCATATGGAGATGGCTTCAAATGTGGCAAACAAGCCACTCGGTTTAGGAAAGAAAATACCCTCGATTCATGACAGACAAACTCTGTCAAAAATGGGCAAGCTTAAATGCAGGACAAGTTGACTGCTGAACTCTGCCAAGACAGGGTAAGCAAGTCCTAAATAGTTCCTGTTTCAAGTATATGTCTTTAAAATATTCTGAGCCAGAAGGCTGAAGATGATGCTCCAACGTTATAAAGAATTATGGGTGACTGTTCAGGCAGCAAAGAGTCTCTGTCATTTTTTTATTTTTTGGAAGCTGCTAACATGCACTTCCTATTTACTCTAATAACTAATTTTATTCCTTCTCAAGTCTCTGATGGGGTTGAAGACCAAATAGTTACAGGGCTACAATTAAGTTTTGTAGAAGTTAAGAAATCCTTTCATATAGGTACTACCAATAAGGATAAAACTTAATTTAGGTATAGAACTTTTTTCACTTGTCAAGATAGACAGATACTTTCTCCTATGTTGCTAAGTACACATGGACTGGACATTGCACAGGTAGATTTTACCTAACAATTTTCATAATTATTATTGTATTGAAAGAAAAGGAGCCTTTTATTGGACTTAAAGGGGGAAATGTTGGTATAATGTTCTTTTGAAATATATACACCTCACCCTTGTTCATTCAAATGCTGATTTCTACCCCCCCGCCCCCGGTTTCAATCCAGATACTGCATTGTGATACTTACTCTGAGCATCCTGTCTCAACTGTGTGTAAACAGGCGAAAATAAAACAACTAGCCACAATGTTGTGCAAAGGGAGGAGCCAGAGGACAGGAAAGAGGAAAGGAGCCAGAGGACAAGAAATGAGTGGGAGGAGAAGGGTCAAGAGGAGAGCTTGGAGAGAGAACTGGAGGAGAGATCTTGGAGAACATGGAGCATGAACCAGACCTAAGATTTCACTAAAAGCAAGTATAATGTGGGAAATCTAAATGTTAGGAAACTATGAGGGCTTGGAGGTTTAGGAGGAACAACTATTGCCCAGCATTGTGCTCTAGGTTAACTGAATAAATCCCAGTCTCTGTGTGGTGATTTGGTTATACAGCTGTTCAGGATTAACAGTAGTGTTACCAGAAGATAATTAACATTAAATATTAATAGCTATGTATGACAAGTGGATACAAGGTGACCAAGAGCTATCTTTTATATGACAAAAACCATAAGCATAATGTGAGTTATTTTTGACACTGGAGAATTACAAGAGTACAATTCTATATTGAAATGTACATTTGCACATCTTGTTATAGAAAGGAAGCTTCATGTGTAAATGATAAATAGCTCAACATGGACATACTGCTAATTTACCACTCTGTGTTAAAAAATGTATCCCAGTTTACATCCCCAGATTAATGAACATAAAACAACTGATGCCATGGTTCTGAGAGACATGGATAGTCATCAAGCCAGAGAGCTGTGATTTATGGAACAACTCATGCCCTTGTGTCATTTGTCTACATAATATGCTTCTGAAGATGATGTGTAAGGCCAGGGTTCTAACAATGTGAAAGTTATATAACTGAGATGATGCTTCCAGGCCACTGCCCACTTATTTATTCATATTTATGATTAAAGTATGTGATCTTTCAATGGGATCTTGCAAAAACATCCTATATGGTGAACATGAGCAATGTCAATGGCCTGCAGTTTTTAGAAAGGGGAGATAGGTTATGGCATAGACTACCTCAATAAAATCTGTAAACTTATTCTGCTTTCGGCTTTACCTTAAAATGTAAGTGCTACCATTAACTAGGGCTCTCCCTGATTCTTGGGGTCTTTTGCCCCATGTTCTCAGTGACAAGAAAGTAGAGGCAACAAACTAGGGGTCCAGTGGTCCATGAGCGTGATGGAAATGACCTTCTGAAATCAGTTTCAGGGAGACAGATCAATTTTATTTGGGGTGAATGAGGTTTATATAGAACTTTGGGGAGGGAGTGAAAATATCCAGGGTGGGAAAATGTCATTGGCTGAAGGGCTAAGGTAATGAGATACCCACTTAGCATGGTGAAGCATTCCAGGAATTCCAGAGGCTTGCTGGACAGGTTTTCCCAGGAGAAAGAAAGCTGGACTTATGATTTTCCTATGTACTACTTGACATACCACAGAGAGAGAATGTGGGATCCAGGATCCCCACAGTGAGAGAAGAGGAAGCCTCACTGACAGAGGCTGTTCACCAATTCTCACAGACCTCAAGGATTTCTGGTAATGTCAAAATACAACTTTAGCAGCAGGATTTTCTGACAATTAACGGTTAGAGATTATCTTCAGCTCATTAGAAACTACTAACTTCTCTGAATTTACAAGCTTTTCGTTTCACAGAAGTTTCCTCTGAACTAAAATATTCATTCCAGGAGACATGGAGATGTTCATGAGTGAGACTCAAATAGGGAAATAGGGTCCCCTGGGTTATAAGAAACACACTTGCTCAGGAATTTTATTTTATTATTATTATTATTATTATTTTTAGTTTTCTGACTACTTTATTGAGTTTTCAAAATGTTTAACATTTTACTTTTTATATAAATTACAGTTTATTCACTTTGTATTCTAGTGTAGCTCCCTCCCTCCCTCATTCCCTCCCAATCCCACTCTCCCTCCTTCAATTCCTCCCATACTCTCTCCAAGTCCACTGATAGGGGAGGTCCTCCTCCCCTTCCATCTGACCCTAGCCTATCAGGTCTCATCAGGACTGGCTGCACTGACTTCCTCTGTGTCCTGGCAAGGCAGCTTTCCCCTAGGGGGAGATGATCAAAGAGCCAGCTACTGAGTTCATGTCAGAGATAGTCCCTGTTTCTATTACTAGGGAACCATTTGGATACTGAGCTGCCATGGGCTACGTCTGAACAAGGGTTCTAGGTTATATCCATGAATGGTACTTGGTTGGAGTATTAGTCTCAGAAAAGACCCCAGGCCCAGATTCTGTTGCTCTCCTTGTAGAGCTCCTGTCCCCTCCAAGTCTTACTATCTCCTCCTTCTTTCATAAGATTCCCTGCACTATAATGAAAGATTGTTTATGAGTCTCAGCATCTGCTTTGATACCCTGCTGGGTAGAGTCTTTCAGAGGCCCTCTGTGGTAGGCTCCTGTCCTGTTTCCTGTTTTCTTCTTCTTTCAATGTTCATCCCATTTGTCTGTTTTAGTCTTTTGATTATCTTACTCAGGGTCCTTCTTCTTCCTTAGCTTCTTTAGGTGTACAGATTTTAGTATGTTTATCCTATATTATATGTCTAACACCACATATAAGTGAGTATGTACCATGTGTGTCTTTCTGCTTCTCGAATACCTCAGTCAGGATGATCTTTTCTAGATCCCACCATTTGCTTACATATTTAATGATTTCCTTTTTTTAATTGCTGAGTAGTATTGCATTGTGTAAATGAGCTGCAGATAGAAGATTTGGTACATGTTGAGCAGCCTGCAAATCATGTTGAGAACTGCGTGAATGCAACTTTCCTATGTTATTACTTGTGTTGGGATCAGCTTTTCAGCGATGCACCTATGAGTAAACCCTATAAGTAAAGTTTCCTATGAGTAAACCCTTACCTGTACTGGAAGTTTTGGCGTCTTTAAAAACAGTTATGTTATATAAACATATTTTTGCTTTAATCCTAGATGAGGGATATGTCACTGATTCAGACTGTACATAGCAGCAAGCTTTTTGCCTCATTTGGGCTCTGAGAGAGTCTCTTTGCCATCTGCAGATAGCTTAATTCTGAGGACTCTGGAGAGGGAATAAATGCCAGAGCCCAGGGGTGGTGGGGAGGGAGAGGCTGGAGAAAGAAGAATGTTGCTGCTCCCCCCTGTTCTTCCTGGTTGCTGTTGATGCAGTTTGACAGAAGAAGTTGGAGATATCCTAAAATGAAGATTGGACTTGCTCAAGGAACCCAAGAATCTTAACCAGCTGGAATTAGCAAAAGAGAACTATGCCCCTTCTCCTCACTAACCTTCTTTCTCTACATCCTAGGAGTGGGAGGTTGGAAGGTAGGTAGAGATATAAGAAACCCAAATACAATAGATTTTTTTCAAAGAGCACCAACACTCACCTATAATCCTGTGTCTTATATTCCTATTATTAACCCCAATAAGGTATCAGTGCCTCATTAAACTGGATGTTGGTATAATCACTTCGGTCTGTTGTGGATTCTTTCTTTCGCTTGACTTGAGCAGACTAGTGTGTGTGTGTGTGTGTGTGTGTGTGTGTGTGTGTGTGTGTGTGTATGTGTGTGTGTGTTGATTCCTTCCAGGAGAAGACTCTCATAAAACACTTATCAACAAACTTTTGGTGCTATAACTTTCCCTTGTATTGTTTCCTTCAACAGATCAAACTTTAAGAAGGGTTTGAAAAATATAGTAATAAATGGAGCAAAATTCTCAAGCTTGCAATCAACTGAAAGTTTTTTTTAAGAAAAATATGCCATCAGTTATAAAATTAAGAAATGTTTTTTTTTCATATGCAGTTTATAATTTTTTCAAGGTCTGTAAAGAATTGTCTTGATATTTTGATGGGGACTGCATTGAATCTGTAGATGATTTTTGATAAGATGGCCATTTTTACTATGTTGATCCTATTGCTCCATGAGCATGGGAGATCTTTCCATCTTCAGGGATCTTCTTCAGTTTCTTTCTTCAGAGACTTGAAGTTCTTGTCATACAGGTCTTTCACTTGCTTAGTTAGAATTACAACAAGATGTTTTCTATTATTTGTGGCTATCTTGAATGGTGTGGTTTACCTAATTTCTTTCCTTCCCTACAAGATGTACAGGGATAAAGATAGAGCAGAGATTAAGGAAATGTCCAACCAATGCCTGGCCCAATCTGAGGTCCATCCAATGGGAGAGAGCCAACCCCTGACACTATTAACAATATTTAACAATAATAACAATTCTGCTATGCTCACAGACAGGAGCCTAGCATACCTATCCTCTGAGAGGCTCTACTCAGCAGCAGATCAAAACATGTGGAGACTCATAGCCAAACATTGGGCAAAGAATAAGGAGTCTTGTTAAAAAGTGGGAGGAAGGATAGAAGGACCTGGAGGTAACATGAGCTCCACAAGAAGACCAAGAGAACCATCAGGGCTCAGAAGGGTTAGTGGACACTGATGTACCAACCAAGAACCATGCACAGAATGGTTCTAGGCCCATATACAGATAGAACAGATGGGATGCTCAGGGTAGAGGAACAGGTTAGGCTTTATGCAACTTGACGAACTGGGGTGAGTGGGTAGGGTGGCTGTCCCCTTTTCTGAGGAATAGGGAGGTATGAAGGAAGAGGTAGAGAGAATGAGACTGGGAGGAAGGGAACTACCGTTAGGATGTAAAGTGAATAAATAATAAATAAATAAATTTAATTTTAAAAAGGGATGAGCTGGTTGTTGAGTTAAAAAACTATTTGCTGCACACGTATGTATGAGAACCTACATTCACTCTGCAACACAGACACAAAAGAGCAGACGTAGTGCTCACCTGTAATTTTAGCATTAAGGGAATAAGTATGTTCCTTGTTCTTATTGAACAGCTGATATAACCAAACACAGTGAGAGATCCTGTTTCAAAGAATAAGTTGGAAAGTATCTGAGGAAAACCATTATGTTGACTTCTGGTATCTGTAAGCATGTGTAAGAGCATCTTCAAATGTGTGAATAGACACACAGACACACACACACACACTAAAATAAAAATAAATGATTAAGTAGTAGACAAATTACTTGAAACATAACATCACTGGCATTAGGGTAAAAATCAATGTGGTAATAATCAAGATGAAAGAATTCCTTCAGAATATATATTTTAATCATAGAAAAGGAAGGCAAGAGGCAAATAAGCATGTCAAACTCAAACAAGGTGGAAATATCACTTAAGTAAAAGCTAATTTAACAAAAAATCTAATTTTTGTTGTGTATTTTATTATTATTATTATTATTATTATTATTATTATTATTATTATTATTATACTATCTATTCACTTTGTATACTGGCTGTAGCCCCCTCCCTAATCTCCTTCCCAACCCACTTTCCCTCTCTCTGCCCCTATTTCTCTCCCCTAGTCAACTGATGGGGAAGTCCTTCTTCCCTAATACCAGACCCTAGCCTACCAGGTCTCATCAGGACTGTTTGGATCCTCTCTCTCTGTGGTCTAGTAAGGCCACTTCCCCAGGAAGAGGTGACCAAAGAGCAGGCAACCAAGTTCATGTCAGAGACTGCCCCTGCTCCTCTTACTAGTGACCCCCCATGGAGACAAAGTAGCCTATGGGTTACATCTGAGCAGGGGTCTATGTCCTCTCCATCCATGGTCTTTGGTTGATTCATCAGTCTCTACAGCACCCCTTGGGCCCAGAAATATTGGTTCTGTTGGTCTGGTAAAACTCCTGTCTCCTCCAACTTTTTTTTATCTCCCCCTACTTCCATAAGATTCCTTACACTCTGCCTAAAGTTTAGCTATGAGTCTCAGCATCTGATTTGATACCCTGCTAGGTAGAGTCTTACAGACAGTCTCTGTGGTACGCTTCAGTCCTGTTTCCTCTCTCCTCCCACTTCTGATGTTTGTTCTGTTTGTCATTCTGTATGAAGATTAAACATCCTCCCTAGGATCTTCATTGTTGGTGAGTTTCTTAAGGACTATAGATTTTAGTATGTTTATCCTATATGATAGGGCTAATATCCACTTATAAGTGAGTATATACCACGTGTGCCTTTCTGCTTCTGGGTTACCTCTCTCATGATAATCTTTTCTAGTGCCTTGTTTCTAGTTGCTGAGTAGTATTCCATCGTGTAACTCTACCACAATTTCTGTATCTACTTTTAGGTTGAAGGACCTCTAGGTTGTTTTCAGATTCTGGCTATTATAAAAAAAGCCACTATGAACATAGTTAATCAAATGTCCTTGGTGAATGGTGTATCATCTTTCAAGTATATGCCCAGGAGTGGTATAGCTGAATCTTTTTTTTTAAGTGAAAATAATTTTAATAGTTTGATAATTTGAATAAGAATGCTCCCATAGGCTCATATGTTTAAATGTTTGGACCTCAATTGGAATTTTTTTTTGTTATCTTCTTCCTCCTTTTCTTTTCTTTTTTAATTTTTTAAAATATTAGTTACAGTTTATTAACTTTGTATCCCAGCTGTATCCCACTCCCTCATTTCCTCCCAATCCCACCCACCCTCCCTCATCTACTCGTGCCCCTTTCCAAGTCCACTGATTGCGGAAGACCTCTTCCCCTTTCATCTGACCCTGGTTTATCAGGTATCTTCAGGACTGGCTGCAAAGTCCTCCTCTGTGGCTTAGCAGGGCTGCTGGGAGGTCAAAGAGCCAGCCATTGAGTTCATGTCAGAAACGGTTCCTGTTCCCCTTACTAGGGTACCCACTTGGATACTGAAGTATCATCGGCTACATCCGAGCACAGGTTCCAGGCTAAATCCATACATGGTCCTTGATTGGAGAAGCAGTCTCATAAAAGACCCTGTGCCCAGATATATTAGGACCTTGTGGAGCTCCTGTCCTCTTAAGGTAGCACTATTCCTAATTTTCTGAGAAAGTACAGGATAGATTTCCAAAGTTGGTGTACAAGCTTACATCTCCACCAGCAGTAAAGGAGGGTTCTCCTTTCCCCACAACTTCTCCACCATGTTTTGTCACTTGAGTTTTTTATCTTTGCCATTCTGGTGAGTGGAAGGTAGAATATATCAGGATCATTTTGATTTGCATTCCTCTGATGACTAAGGATGCTTAACATTTCTTGAAGTGTTTCTATGCCATTCAATATCCCTCTGTTGAGAATTCTCTGTTTAGCTTTGTACCCCATAGCTCTGTATCCCAGTTTTTAATTGGATTACTTTGTTTGTTGATGTCTTCTTAAACTGCTTTGCTTTAAAAAATATACCCTGAAGCAGCACATACATAAAAAAGAGAATAGTCATGATACTTTAAAAAAAAAACATGAAAGCTTTTAAATTAAGAAGAATTATAGCATTCCTAGAATTCTCAGGATGAAGTAAAATAATAAAGTGTCTTAAAGCATTCAGGAAAGAGAGAGACTAATTGCATTCTCAAGGTCCTTTCCAAACCTGTAATTTTATGAATATTTCATTATATACAGTCATATTAAATAAAAACTGTCATAAAATAAATATTCATCTCACAATCATAGAAAAACAATTTGGCCAAGGAACTTCTCATTTAGAAGTTTCAGAAAAATAGTTAAACTAGGGTTAAAAACTTGACATTAACACAAACTGATACTGATTTCCAAAGTGGTTGTACCAGTTTACATTCCCACCTGCAATGGAGGAGGGTTCCCCTTTCTCTACATCTCCAGCATGTCTTATCACTTGAGCTTTTGATCTTAGCCATTCTGACAGGTGTAAGGTGAAATCTCAGGGTAATTTTGATCTCTCTGATGGCTATGGACATTGAGCATCTCTTTAAGTGTTTTTTTTGCCATTCTATATTCCTCTACAGAGAATTCTC
Organism: Psammomys obesus; assembly: GCF_907164565.1. Classification (NCBI taxonomy): domain Eukaryota; kingdom Metazoa; phylum Chordata; class Mammalia; order Rodentia; family Muridae; genus Psammomys; species Psammomys obesus. The sequence continues at coordinate 8,451,182 of NW_026594083.1, read as the reverse complement.
TCTTTAGCTCCAACCTCATTTGTTAATTGAATTGCTTGATTTATTGCTTTTTAACCTCTTTAGTTCTTTATGTATTCTGGATATCAGTCCTCTGTCAGATATAGGGGTTGGTGAAGATCCTTTCCCAGTCAGTAGGCTGTCTTTTTGTTCTTATGACTGTGTCTTGTCTTTTCAGAAGCTTTTCCGTTTCATGAGGTCCCATTTATTGATTGTTGTTCTTAGTGCCTGTGCTGTTGGTGTTCTGTTCAGAAGTTGTCTCCTGTACCAATGAGTTCTAGAAAAGATCATCCTGAATGAGATATCCCAGAAGCAGAAAGACACACATGGTATATATTCACTTATAAGTGGGTACTAGACCTATAAGATAGGATAAACATACTAAAATCTGTATATCTAAAGAAGATAAGAAAGAGACCTGGGGTAAGATGATCAATCCTCACTTAGAAAGACAAATGGGATGGATTTTGGAAGTAGGAGAAAACAAATAACAGGATAGGAGCCCACCACAGAGGGCCTCTGAAAGACTCTACCTAGCAGTGTATTAAAGCAGAGGCTGAGACTCATAATAAAACCTTTGGCAGAGTGCAGGGAATCATAAAAAAGAAGATGCAGTTAGTATGACCTGGAGAGGACAGGAGTTCTACAAGGTCATAATATATCAGGGCACAGGGGTCTTTAATGAGACTGTATCTCCAAGGACCATGTATGGATTTAACCCAGATGCCCCTCAACTGAAGAATGGATACAGAAGTTGTGGTACATCTACACAATGGAATATTACTCAGCAATGAAAAACAAGGAAATCATGAAATATACAGGTAAATGGTGAAAACTGAAAAGAATCATCCTGAGTGAGCTATCCCAGAAGCAGAAAGACACACATGGATTTAGCCTAGAACCCTTGATCTGATGTAGCCCATGGTAGCTCAGTATCCAAGTAGTTACCCTAGTAAGGGGAACAAGGACCTTTTCTGACATGAACTCAATGGCTGGCTCTTTGATCTCTCCCTTCCCCCACCCCTGAGGGAGGAGCAGCCTTGTTAGGCCACAGAGGTGGATATTCCAGCCAGTCCTGAAGAAACCTGATAAGATAGGGTCAGATGAAAGGGGAGGAGGTCCTCCCCTATCTGTGGATTTGGAAAGGGGCAGGGAGAAGAGAATGGAGAGAGGGTGAGGTTGGGAGGGAATGAGGGAGCAGGCTACAGTTGGGATACAAAGTTAATAAACTGTAATTAATATTTAAATTAATAAAGTAAATTAAAAAGAAAAAAAATAAAATCTTACTTTCATGTTGCAAAAATGGCATCATTCCCCCCAAAATACTACACTGTGCAATGCATATGGGACTCTGACCTTTAATGTATATCCTAGTTTGCAGTGATATTTTAAATTATTTCTAGTATTCTTCACACATTAAACACTATTAGAATACCAATTTACAAGTCCATATATTTTTCTTTTTATTATTTAATAATATAAAGAAATTGCTGTAGTTTTCTTTAGGACTTAGTTTTACATGGTAACATTTATAATGATGTAATAAACATTGTTAATTTTAAAAATTGTCAATATTTTATGAGGTAAATGAGGACGGCTTTACATAATTAGCAGAATGCCTCAGCTGTTACATTTCCTAGTCAATCAATAAGAAATGATCTGATGAGGAATGAGGCGATTCTTGCAGTAATTATTCTGATGTTAATGAAGTTAGACAATCTCCATTCAACTTGACCTTATGAGAGTATTAGAATTGATTATGTACTTAAATATTGCAATTACTGTTTAAATAAAATGCTTTCATATTTGGGATTGAAATAATTGAAATAATTGATTTTAAATTTATATTGTTTTAAACATCCAGGCTAAATACACTGAACATACAGAAAAATATATGGTAATATGGAAATGTATTAATATAAACAAAATCTTCATGTATAGAATGATTATATTGAAAATATAAAGGCCACATGCTATTAACACTATTTCCGTATTGTGGCAGTTAACTCCATCATCTATTGTGGGTTTTATTTGTTCTTTTAGAACTGTTGTGACTTAGCAAATAATCATTCTTGAGGCATGTTGAAGCCTGGCTAGGTCCAGCCCCATTTTTTTTCACATTTATAATGATACCAGAATTGGTAGAAGTCACTTTGTGATTCATTAAGCTCAATTAATGAAGCACTGTCAAGCCAAACTGCTTTTAATGATAAAAACTTAGGAGAAGCATCAATGACTAGTACTCAATGATTATCTACATACACCCTGGCTTAGGAAAAACATAGTACAACTCTGCTACAAGATATTACTTAATTTCCCACTCTAAGGATAAACTGTCCCTTCTTTCTTGAGAGATGAGAGCATACAAGTTAATTTTATGTAGCAGATAGCAAACTGTGGGGTGTAGATTCAACGAGCAACCCTCTGTGAAAGGAATGAAGTGCAAAGTCACAAAGCAGACCTAACATCCTTCCTCAAATGACTGAATTCATGCCCTATCTTCTAGCATTTTTAGGCTATTACATGGAATCATAAGAGAAAATAGATCCTTACCTCCTCAGGTTGTTTTCTGTCATGATGTTTCATGACAGAAATAGAAACCCTAGTTTTCTTGGTCTCCTTGTGGGACTCCTGTCCCCTCCATGTCCTTCTATCCCCAACCCCCTCTACTCCCATAAAACTTGCAGTGCTCTGTCCAAAGTTTGGCCCTGAATCTCAGCATCTGCTTCAATTCCCTGTTGGATGGGTATTTCAGAGGACCCTCTACATTATGCTCCCATCCTGTTTCCTCTCTTGCATCACTTCTCATGTCTGTCCCTTTTGCCATTCTGAATGACATTTAAGCATTCTCATTTGAGTCCTCCGTGTTGTTTAGTTTCCTTAGGTCTGTGGATTTTAGTATGGCTGTCCTATATTTTATGGATAATATCCACTTATACGTGAGTGTATATACCATGCCTGTCTTTCTGTTTCTGGGTTACCTCACTCAGGATAATCTTTTTTCGTTCCATCCATTTGAATGCATATTTCATGATTTCTTCAATTTTAATTGTTGAGTAGTATTCCATTGTGTTAATGTACTACAATTTCTGTATTCATTCCTCTGTTGAGGGACATCTAGGTTGTTTCCAGATTCCGGCTATTACATATAAAGCTGTTATAAACATGTTTGAGCAAATGTCCTTGTTGAAACCTTAGACCAGGGAGTCCTCCAGACACTGATGCACCAACCAAGAACCATGCATGAAGAAGACCTAGACCCCTGCTCAAATGTAAGCAATTAGCAGCTCAGTCTCCATGTGGGTGTCTGAGTAAGGGGAGCAGGGGCTGCCTTTGTCATGAACTCGATTATCTGCACTTTGATCACTTGCCCCTGGCAATGTGGTCTTGCCAGGCCACAGAGGAAGAGGATCCAGGCAGTGCTGTTGAGACTTGATAGGCTCTGGACAGATGGCAGAGGAGAACTCCCTTCTCAGTGGACTAGAGGAAGAGGACAGTGGGAAAGAGGGACCAGACGGTGGGACTGGGAGGAGTTGTTAGCGGGAGCTTCAATCAAGATATATGATGAATAAATTGTGAACAAAATAAATTTTTTTAAATCTTAAATAAAAAAAGAAACCCTAACTAAGACATCCAAGGAAAAATGTGACAGTGTTAGATCAGATGTTTATCGTTATTTTATTTCTTCTTTCTTATAAATCTGATCAATTTTTAAGTAAAATTTATTTATTTACAAGGAACATGATTTTTTTTTTCCTATGAGATTCTGTTTTGTTCTATTCAGTTGTCATTTTGGACTGTATTTCATTTTGAACTTGATCACATCTATGTCATAGCCAGACATGACTTGGTAAACACCAAATAGCTTCAGCAAATAAGCTCTTGCCCATGACATAAATGAGATGTGACAGATATGCATGAATCAAATGTGGCTCTTACATGAATTCCTTGATTTTTCCTCCCATCAACTCCAGCGTGTCATTAAATTTTTATAAGACGCATTTTAAAATACAGCAAGTTATAAATTTGTCAAATAAAAGATGGCAATGATAGTATAGAGAATTATTGTGAACTCTTCATGTAGTTTACCTTATTAGTAATGTGTTGCTAATACTATGAAGTATTAAACTGATATAAAATTGATGAGTCAAATTTTGTTGCATAACTATTTAAAGCATAGAAATCTCTTCAATTTTACAGTATGCTCTTTTTCTATTGTAGTTTTATCTACAATATCACATTTTCATGAATCTTTGGCTCCTCTTGGATATAACATTTCATCCAGAATTCTCTTTTTATTACATAAAAGTGTTGATAGTATCAAGCACATACTTTAAAATGTTCTCCTCATTGGCATTTTCACATGATTGCACTAGGCTAACTGTCATCGGAGAAAAGTCACAAAACTATAGGATCGTTTATATGATATAATACTGTATTACTGACATATGTCATCATAAAATGAACATGATTTATAGTCATTAATCTCTAATAACTGCCTTACTGAAGTGGTTTCTATCTGAGTTCTCTAACAATAATTTCTGTCATCCTTGTATTTGAAAGGAACCTGTTTTATAGGACGGTAACATAGTAGTTAAGAGTTATATTTCCATATTTTTAACTTATTCTCATAACTTGACAATGATATTGCTCAGCTGTGTTCCATTAGTTAAGTTTAAGGCATGCTCTCATGACATCCATAAATGAATGTTTCTAACTACTTGCTCAGACTTAGCAAAACTGGAGACAGCTTCAACACGCTTGGACAAGTCTAACAAACTGCATTATGTCTGCACCAACAGTAACTGAACCAGGAAAAGTTAGTTAATGGGTCAATCTTAAATGCATATTGTTAAGTGGAAGAAACAAACCTCGCATGGATCTCTACTCAATGATTTCATCTGGGTGACATTCTAGAGACAGAATAAGGTCCAGTTATATAGACACAGTACTAGAAAATAGACAAGTTTCATAGATCTTCATAATACAAACAACTAACCTTAATATGATTGATAATTGGGATCAAACTTAGGGCTTTGCACCTACTTTACCATTTAGCAGAATGCGTAGCTACCCAAACACAGTTTTGCTTTCCAAGAATTATTTAGAAGTTCAGAAGCATACAGTGCAGTGCATGAAAATAAATAACTCTACAACATAAACTCACAAACAATAAACTTCACTCTGAGAATGAGTTTTTAAAATTAAAAAAGTAAGATTTTAGACTTTAAAAATGCAGGATTTTTTTACTATATTAGCACTTTGTTACAGTCACTAAAGTTGTTCCCATGAGTGCACTTGTGTGATAGCTCTCCACATTTACAGGAGAATTTAGTAATTACCTTCATGGATGATGGATGTTGGAAGCTATGTCCCTAAATTTGGAATTCGAGCTTATCCTAAGGCTGAGTAGATGGGGTAGCAAAGCCTTTATGACAGTAGGTGAGAATAGGGTATGCTAGTAATAACTTATAATTTTAATGTGGATTTAAGCCATTGTATATAGATATAATCATAAATGCACTTGTATATGTCTGTATAAATGCACACACATATTTGGCTAATGCCACTGGCATTTATTTATTAGTTGGCAGTGACTAGAAGCAAAGACAAGTCAGTTGCAACCAGCTCACCTACAATGCTAGAAAAGGATTTCCAATACTGTTCTCTAACTAAGGAACTGGAGTCCATAAAGATATGGAAGAATCTGAGCCAGAAAATGCAGGGAATCCAGAACATCTTATAAAAATTAAAATTAAAGAAATTGATAATGACAAACAATTTTCCTTTTTGTTTGCTCACATGTTCTGTTTTTCATTTGGTAAGAAAAATAAGCATTTAAATAATTACAGCTACTATGAAGGTAGAGCTGGTACCAATATATAAGGATAAAGACTTCATCTTTTACCTTATTTTGATATAAAGGAGAGAAAAGATCACAGCAAATCACAGTAGCTATTGTTTACATCAAGTTCCCATGGAAGTATTGCTGAAAGCATAATTCTTTTTTTAATTAAATTTTTATATTTTTACATTAGTTACATTTTATTTTCTTTGTATCCCAGCTATAGTCTCCTCCTTCATTCTCTCCCAATTCCCTCCTCCTCCCTCATCTCCCGCTTGGCCCCTCTCCAAGTCCACGAAGAGGGGAGGTCCACCTCCCCTTCCATCCAACCCTAGCTTATCAGGTCTCATCAGGACTGGCCGCAATGTCCTCCTCTGTGGCCTGGCAAGGCTGCTCCTCCCTCAGTGGTGGTGGTCAAAAAACCAGTCACTGAGTTCATGTCAGAGACAGTCCCTCTTCCCCTTACTAGGAAACCCACTTGGATACTGAGCTGCCATGGGCTACATCTGAGCAGGGTTTCTAGGTTATATCCATGAATGTACCTTGGTTGGAGTATCAGTCTCAGAAAATACCACTGAGCTCAGATATTTTGATTGTGTTGCCTTCCTTGTGGAGCTCCAGTTCTCTCCAGGTTTTACTAACTATCCCTTCTTTCATATGATTCCCTGTCCTCTGCCCAAAGTTTGGTTATGAACCAGTCTGAACTGCAGAATACAGGAACATACAGTGTAGGTTACAGGTAAGCAAATGGCCAGAGGTTGGCTTAAGAACACATCCAACAAAAATTAGGACATCATGGCTTCACCACAATCCCCAAAATCAATGGATACACCAATTCATTGGAAAGACACAAAAATGATTTTAAAGCTATGCTTATCCAGTTATTAGATGCACATAAAGAGGAAACAAACAAATCTCTCAAAGAAATAGCCACACAAATGGGAACAAATAAAGTGGAAATGAACAAAGCTCTCAAAGAAATATAGGCAAATACAGCCAAACAAATAGAGGCACCAGTAGAGGAGCAATTAGTGGCATATAGAGATGAAACAGACAGAAAAAAAATGAGACCATCTTAGAGAGACAGGAATCCACATTCAAACAGATGAAGGAAATGATGCAAGGCATGAAAACAGAGTTAGAATCAATAAAGAAAACACAAACAGAGAAAATCCTGGAGCTGGAGAACTTAGAGAAAAGAGGAGGAACCACAAAGGTAAGCATCACCAATGAAATATAAGAGATAGAAGAAAGAATCTCTGATGCTGAAGATGCACTGGGAGAAAACCTAATTCTTTATTATTATTATTATTATTATTATTATTATTATTATTATTATTTACATTTTATTAACTCTGTATCCTAACTGTATCCCGCTCCCTCATTCCCTCCCAATCCCACCCCCCCTCCTTCATCTCCTCCCTGTTCCTTTCCAAATCCACTGATAGGGGAGTACCTACTCCCCTTTCATCATTTGACTCTGTTTTATCAGGTACCTTCAGGACTGGCTGCAAAGTCCAAACATAATTTTTAATTTCTCAAAATTCAAATATTTTTTAAAGTAGTATTTCCCCTCCATTTTCCCCCCTCAAAACAAAGTTTCTCTGTGCAGTCTTGGCTGTCCCAGACTTGCTTTGTAGACCATGCTGGCCTCAAACTCAGAGATTCTCCTGCCTCTACCTCCCTGAGTGCTGCGATTATAGGCATGCGCCACCAAGCCTGTTTTTTTCATCTCTTTTGTTGTTATTGCTGCTGTTGTCATCTCTTCTACAAAATCATTATGCTTGCACGTGTTGACATTTACCTATTATTTCAGAGTGCTAAAACCCCACTCCTAGAAGGAAATAGAAATGAAGAAAGAAGAGTGGTAGAAAGAGTGATGAAAGAAGAGAGAGAGAAGGAGAGAGTCTAATACAGCTGTAAATTTGAAAGGAAGAGAAAGATTAGCTTTGGAGAAAGCTGGAAGCTAGACTGGAAAAAAAAAAACCTAAAAAAGTTCATATTGGCTTCTGCAGTTAGGGAATCTATACAGATAATAAGTTATTTTATTTCTTAGAGACTAGAGAAGTGACTTTAAGAAACAGAAACAATAGCTACTGTAATCCTTTGAACATAGTTTGGTGTAAATTAATCAAGTACAGTTTAAAGTTGTGTATGTAAGAGTCATTGCTCCTTACTCATAAAATTTAAGCCAGAGCTTAGGTATCCATTATCATCTTTCAGATCCATTTGTGATCGTTTCAGTTAACCCACAAAGCAAGAATGGATAGCCAATTGTTTTAAATTTTCTCTTAGTTTTGATATTTAAAAAAAATATTTTTAAATTTTTATTTAACTTTTATTAATTACACTTTATTCATTTTGTATCTCAGCATAAGCCCCTCTCTCCTCCCCTCCAGATCCCACCCTCCCCCCCTTTTTGCATGCATGCCCCTCCCCAAGTCCACTGATAGGGGAGGTCCTCCTCTCCTTCTTTCTGATCTTAGTGTATCAGATCACATCAGAAGTGGCTGCACTGTCATCTTCTGTGGCCTGGTGAGGCTGCTCCTCCCTCAGGGGGAGGTGATCAAAGAGCAGGCCAATCAGATTATATTACATCACATCATCCTTCTTATTCCTCCTTCAGAACCTTCTCAATGCCTCTTCTATTTTTAAGATTCATGTATTCATGGTAACCATTTTATTAATTGTAACTATATATATATATATATATATATATATATATATATATATATATACATGTATAAATAAATTCACATATACACATATGTAGTAAATACATAAGTTCAGTGTGCTCAGTCTGCCTAGTGTTATTTGTATATTTGTTTTCAGGGATGACCATCTAGTATTTGATAACCAGTTGATATACTCTTCTTTTTGAAGACTTCTCCACTTGCTTGCCTGTAGTTCTTTATGTAGGGTTAATGCCCTTAGCTTTCCCCTCATCTACTTTAGCATGTTGACTGTTATTGGAACACATTGGCACAGTCAGTAAAACCCATAGTTTTGTACAACTTGTTTTTACCCACTGTGTAATCAAAATAGTCAACCATTTACTGTTTATTCATTTGGATCTGTGTTTATTTCTTTACACTTTATTGTACCTATAGAGCTTAATTCAATGATCTACCTTACTCTTCATCACTTTCTTCAGTTTTATCTACCTTTAGTTTTTAATTTCAATATCCAGATTGCACAGCCTCACCAAAATATTCACTTAAAGTAGATGTCTCCTAATATATTTTTTTTTACAGATGATATTCTTGTACTATTTCCTCTTCTACAAATGTGGTTACCAAAAAAAAAAAAAAAAAAAAAAAAACAAAAAAAAATCAAATGCACCAAAAAACCTAAAAAAGTTTATTGTTATTCTGCGCTCATGTAGTTATTCTTTATTATTATTTCTACGATATTTTAATATTAAATTTTGATCTCTATTTTTCTCTATATGAAATTTTAGTATCTTAAGGAAATCATTGAATTCATTACTTTTTGTTCTGTAGTCCAGTTGATAAGCAAAAATTTATTGGCCATGTTTAAGGGGAAAAGGAGTTATATTTTAAGATAACCTGAAATATCTCTATTGATATGCTTATGTATCTTTTAAGTATGGATATTTCAGCTTCAGTAAAATGTTAGTTAGTGTTTGGGAAATATTTGAAGAAACGATTATTTTCATTAAAAATACTCTATTTTATGGCTTAATTCTGATAAGTGAAAAGCGACACACACAAATTATCTTCACAGTTAAATCAAGCATTACATTTTCTTGTCCAGAAGTTAAAAAAAGGAAACAACTATTATTATTCATTTACTTAACACAAGAATTATAATTACTAGCACATAGTTAGATATTTTAAAGTATTATCTGAGAATGTTTACATATATGCACCATGAAATATGGTCGTACCTACCACATTTCCCCTGCATCTACATCTGGATACCCACACATTTATCCCCCTCTCTTTCTCTCCATAATCTACTAAGCTTCTTTTTAGTTACTGAATTGATGTGGGCCCATCCCCTGAAATATGGGAAGTCTACCAGTGGCCAAGTGACAAATGCCTAAAAAGGAGTGATTCTCCCTCTTCTAGCAGCTATGAACCAGGAATAGTCCCTCGCTAAGGTGGGGGGCATTTTAAGCTCTCCCTCATTCATAATGGTAGGCTTGATTTTGAGCAGGTCCAGTAAAGGCAACAGATCTGATGTGAGTTGTGCAATAACTGTGATAAGCCTACATATTTATTCAGTATTAGAGTAATAGTATATATTTGCTTTTCTCAAATTTATTTACTATTGTTCATAATAGAAAAATGTATAATGAGAGAGATAAAGGTAGCTAATACTAAAGAGCAATGTAAGTTACAGGAGAAAAATAACAAAAAAATTATCACTAACAATTATTTCTGTACTTTTGACACACATATATGTAAGTGGTTTGTATCTCTTGGTATATGTAAGAAGTTTAAAATATACTGTTTGAAAAATATGAAACACCTGTTTGTTCTGTTATTTTTTTTTCTCAGTGGGAGTGAAATAGAGGTTCAACATTTACATTCCATCTAGATCAGAAAGGGAAGGACATTTCAAAAGCAAAATCCCTTCAGAGAATATAAATTGCTTCAAAGTCTTCAGAGTTCAAATATAATAACCATTTACAAGAGCAATGTAGGGAATATCGGCTGCCATTGAGATTGCACTCACTTAAAGAGGTCATCAAAGGAAACCACAGTTCTTACCCCTTCATGATTTACGGATTTGGCTCAAGTACTTGTCATTAATTCCTTAGCACAAGAAGAAGAGTAAAGAAGCATGCAGCTGCAGGCCCATGCAGAGATTACTAGGAAAACACAGTGAACTCCTAGGGCATTCAAATTTTTATTTTATTTTTGATTATTTTAATGGCATTATAATAGTAAAGGGGTCCAAATGTTATTTCATGCTTTACAGTTTGAGGGACAAATTATACCACAAAGGCTACTTATTTTGCCAATTAGAGAAAGCCTTCCATTGTTAATATAAAAATACTTAGAAAAGATATTCGTGGAATACAATTTTATTGGCAATTTTTATCAAAACAAAGGAGCTAATTATACCTAAATAAATATAACATTAGGATGCATATAAAGTCTTTTTTACATACATTTATTTGGGGACATGCTTGTCCTACTGTGTCTGTGTTGTGGTCAGAGGGATACTTTTTGATGTGCTTGTTCTGTCTTGTGGGTCCCAGGGATTGAACTCAGGTCATAGGTCTTGGCAGCAGGCAGAATCATTATCCACTTGCTGAGCTATCTTGCAGATCCCAACAAAATATTCCAAAATCCTTAGCATCAGATAACTAAGGATAAATTAATCTTCTTGAAGTTTTTTTTGAGGAAGAACTCTCCCACCTCTACTCCCCCACAAAAGATAACCAGCAGTTTGAAAAACTGAAACAATGGGATCCTGATTGCCAGACAACAGAACAGGACCTGCATTTTCTCTCTAGCATAGTGATTCTAAACATGAGAGTCACTACCCCTTTTGGGGGTCACATATTAGATATCTAATAATAAGTGTCAAATAATTCAGATGTTTAAATTATGATTTATAGCAATAAAAAAACTACCTTTATGATGTAGAAACAAAATACTTTTTTGTTTGGGGATCACCATAACATGAGGAACTATATTCAATGGTTGCAATATTTGGGTAGTTTAGATTTCCTAGCACTAAATGAAAACATAATATTCTAATTAGTTTTGAATATCTAAAGATCTCAGTTTAGCTGAAGGTTTTCTGGTAAAGATCAAGGACATGTCACTGTCCTCTCCTGTAAGAGCTAATGCAAATAAGCCTGTGAAGAATCTCAACAATGTAATGCTCTCAGGGAAAGCTGTGTGCTCCAGAGACTTCAGAAGGGTACAAAAAACATCTAAAATATAGATCAACTCAACGGTCTCCCTGGTCATTGTGAATTTTTACTCCTAGACAATACACATTTCTCTGCAATGGTCACTTTGTATGCTGTTTGCTCTCTCCACTTCAGAGTAGACCACCAAGTCTGTACCCGCCAGTCCTCTAAACCCAAGCACTGCAGGACTCACTTCAACTCTTTCAAGGAGATAACAGAAATTCTGTCAAAGAGGAATCCAAGAGAGGTTCTAGTTACAGTGAACTGTCTCTCCAAAATAAAAGACTTCATCTTTGTTTGTTTCCTATGACATGTACAATCAGAAACACTAGGAAATCTTCCGTTTTGTTTAAATTTTGATAATGTCTATCTAAAAGTGTTAAATGAAGAGGCTGGATAGGTGATCTTACTTACTCAGGAATATGGAATCATAATATTTTCCTTTTGTTCAAGTCTTTGGTAATTTACCTCTGCCCAAACTCTATATAAGTTACAAAAAATACTAGATAACCAAATAAATGTACATGATTAGGTGTGTTTGATGTTCTGGAGTGATTTCAGTATTTGAAATTGATCCATGTCTTGTTATTATTAAGTCAACAGATACCTACTAAGGTTCATGAAAAATGTTGCATTGGTAAGCAGGACATGATACTCCAACCTGTGTGATGACATCATCCTAGGTCCCTGAATTGAAGATGGCAAAGGTCTTACAAGCAAGATTTCTCTGATATTTTCTGCCCTGCACAACTGTTTCTTTCCAGTCTTTATCCTTTCATGTGAAACACAGAAAGCAGAATTCTATTCTTTAAGATAGATCATAGAAACTAAAACTCCCTTTTGAAAAAGCCAATCTCAAAGAAGAAAGGTCACCTCTCTTCTTTCTCCTTTGGAGACTCATGCCAGAGGGTCTTAAATGAGAGGAGCACATACTACACAGAGATACCATGAAAAATTTTGAGAGGCTTTGTGGGATCTCCCTCTCCTGACCCCAATGTTACTAGGTCATACCCTTTTTAGCAGTTCTTTCTTTTCAGTGGCTAATCATACTTTATCAATACTAAGCATAGAAATATAAATCACCCTTTCCCTAAATATGTTGCTCTTCATTTCTGAATTTTAGAATAACACCAGATTTTGACTATGTGAATTTGGTGTGTTTTTCTCTCATTAACCCATATTTATTTATAGCATTGTCAGTGGTGACCTACGAAAGCTAAGGGAAAAAGTGCATCTTTCTTCTCTTGCAGTAGTTAAACAAAGAAGAATAATAAGGGCAATAACTTATAAAATTATACTGGACATAAGTACTCAAATTATGAATGTCAATTACAGAGAAAACTCTGTCTTCCTTTCTGACTAGGAAAGTGTGTACTGGTTAATTTGTCTGCTCTGGTCATGCAGCCAATATGATTCTGTGTTGCATTTCTCTGTTGTGTTCAGCTGCACAAAGAGCTGACTTATTCATATGAATTCACCTTGATTTTCAATTTCTGAGACGCTCACCATAGAACTGTACATGTGCACAGATGCAAGCACTCTATAAAATCGAATGTATATATGCTTTTTATAAAACTATAACATACTATCAGAATAATAACATATTCATATACATTATAAACACAAAAGTTTATATTATTATTATAAACAGTTTCAATAGTATTTTTTCTATGGTATTTTTAGCCATTGTTATTTAGCAGTATGCTTTTTTTATTCTTTGAAAATTTTATGTTTGTATACTGGTATCATGATCATATCTATCTCCTACTCAACACATCCATTTCATCCTTAAACCCACAGAATACATATATTTCCAAACTACTTGTTTCTTTTATTTATTTTAACCTACTGATCCCGATTAGTGGTTCCAATAGGTAAACGGTTGTAGGACTATCCACTTGGACATAGGTAACTTATGTTTCCTGCAGAGAATAATTAATTTCCATCCCCCAGCATGCATCTGCTACAAATAATTCTTGCAGCTATGGGTAGGCCTTCATAGACCTATCTGAGTTATGCTAGAATTTGTAACTACTTAATCATACCAAGATCTTGTGCAGGTAACTACAGTTACTGTGGGAGAGTTTATATAACAGCCATTGCACAACTCCTGTCCCCATCTTCAAATACTTTCTTTCTGACACATGTTCCTTTATGCTCAATGGACTTTAAGGGTGCAGATGGGGATTCATGAGAATGTTCTTACCATGACTGAGCACTCACAGTTGCTAAGTATCAGAACCTTGAACCATTATAAGTTCAAGAATAATTAACTAGTATTTCACTGCAATGAAGGGTTAAAAAGAGTACACATCTATGGATATAAACAAGAGGAAGACAGTTTGACAGCATCGCCAGTAAATCTTCTCCCTCTTAAGGGTTCTCTCTCGGCCCATTATCTTCTTGGTCAAGAGATTTTGTTTTAGTTTTCAGTACTAGATTTGAAAGTTTCCTGTGAAACACACCTCAAATCCAATCAAGAGAGTCATCGTTTACCCCATAAACAGTCATTCCACTATTATACCTGTGGTCACTAGAAAGTTATCGGCAGGATGGTGTTATAGCATGCAAGGTCCAGTGCTGGCAAAATCTTAGGTCTCTTTTCTCCTCCAGTGGATCGCAAGCAACCTGCCAACATTGTAAAAGCTAGCCAATAAAAGGAGTTTCCTGCTCTATTGGAGATTGATTTGTCTAAGTCCAGCAACCAAAGGATTTGGTTTCTATAGCAACATGGCCAATTTTGGGTTAATGCATGGCAACCAACATTCATGGTAATAGTCTATTATTCTGAATATTTGTTTCTCCCCAACTAATAAGGAGGTATTATATGTCTGACCCTGAGACTTTTTATTTAAAACAGAAGTCTTCTAGGACCAACATTGTTCAACTATACAGGATACCGTTATTCCTACTCTTCTTAAAAATTATACTTGTAAAAATTTCCTAGAGCAAATATGTTTTCATAGGCTTGATCATACATCCTTAGTTTTGGTTACCATTTCCTTACATCAGTCTACCCCACATTTCTTTTTTTTTTCTTTTTTTTAAATTTTTTATTAATTACACTTTATTCATTTTGTATCCCCCCATAAGCCCCTCCTTCCTCCCCTCCCGATCCCACTCTCCCTCCCCTTTCTGTATGCATGCCACTCGCCAAGTCCACTGATAGGGGAGGTTCTCCTCTCCTTTCTGATCTTAGTCTATCAGTTCTCATCAAAAGTGGCTGCATTGTCCTCTATCGTGGCTGGTAAGGCTGTTCCCCACTCAGGGGGAGGTGATACCCCACATTTCTTTTCTCACTTCCTGCATAATCTTTAGATATTATTAACTCAAGACTGAAAGAAATGAAAAAAGGAAGGGATATGAGCAGAAGCAGTGCAGACACAAAGATCCAATGTACATTTCACTTAGTAGCACATAACATAGTAATGTCTTTGTTGTGGTAATGGTTTTGCTATTAAGGTTTTTAACATTTATTTAATTACTTGTGTATGGGGGTGTATAAACATGTGGAGGAAAAGGAGGGCATGTGTGCACATGCTCAAACATATGTGGAGGACAGAAGACAATGGGAATTGTTTGGTCATCTCTCTTGTTTTGTGGTTTCTTGAGCTGGAATTCTGGACCCCAGCTTGGTATGAAGGACCTTTATCTGCTTAACTATCTCATGTGGTCAAAGTAATGTTTCCATTATTCAGAAGAAAATTGTTCACAGTTACTTATAATTTTTATATTTTTTACATTAAATAATAAGTTTAAATATTTTGTAATTTTAAATATATAGAAAATCAGAAAGAAGTCTTTAAAATCTGTTTCAGTGCTCTTTATTCTTTTTGTAAGTGCTGTTTCGTCTATGCAGGGAAATCTGTCTTCCCTACTAATTCCACTTTCTTTGTAATTTAAAATCCTAGTAAGGGGAACAAGGACTATTTCTGACAGGAACTCAATGGCTGGCTCTTTGACCTCCCCACTCCCCAAGGGAGGAGCAGTCCTGCTAGGCCACAGAGGAGGACTTTGCAGCCAGCCCTGAAGATACCTGATAAAACAGGGTCAGATGACAGGGGAGGAGGTCCTCCCCAATCAGTGGACTTGGAAAGGGGTAGAGTGGAGATGAGGGAGGGAGGGTGGGATTGGGAGGGAAGGAGGGAGTGTGATACAGCTGGGATAAAGTGTTAATAAAATGTAACTAATAATAAAAATTTTAACAAGAAAAAAAATCCAATGGAGATTCCATCCTGGTCTCCTACCATTCAACATACTTGTGGGCAGAAACTCAGAAGAAAATCTCCCATCATCCTGTCCTTTACATTTGTCTGATAGTTCCCATCAGCTATTATATAGCCTTAGTTTACAAGCATTTCATATTAGAGACCTACTTTATCAAGGAGACTGAGCCAGCATCAGAACCCAGATCTGTTTCTCCTGTCCACAAGTCACTGTCTCCACTAATGATATTTGAATACTGTTCACTTTGATAATATTGCTATACTATAACTATTTCAACTGTCATCAAGTTTAGAGAATTGAATTGTTTTATTTGAGCCTCTAATGGACAGTGACTCAGACATGACTCTGGAGACTGATTTCTTAAATTCTAAGCTTTGAACTTTTAATCTTTCAAAAAATTTTAGTATATGACTGACATGAAGGAAAATCACTTAAATTAATTTATATGTAAGATGAGAACATTATAATATTCATCATATAATTTTATTAATAAATTATACAAAGTGAATAAATTGTAATAAATAAATATACAAATAAAATTAAGCTGAAAAATAAATTATATTATCTTGTTTCAATCTGGCATATAGGACGGTACCACACAAACAAGACTTTGAAGATGTATTTGCTATGAGGTTTGTTAGGTCTCATTAAGTTCTGACAAATGGCCAGCTCCTAAGGAAAAAGCAATGTTTTAGAACACTCTTTTTCTTCAGGAGGAATAGGGAGCAGTTCAGTTGGTCCAGTGCTTTCCTGCACAACATTCTTGCTTTGAGGCCCAACACCACACAAGCCTGGCATGGTGGTACACATGTAATCCAGTACTAGAAAAATGGAGGATGAGTATTTTAAACTCATCCTCTGCTGCATAGTGAATAGTGAATTTTCAGGCCAGTCTAGGATAAATAAGACCTTCTTTCAAATGAATAGAACATAAATAAAGGAACTCTATGTTTCCTCCCCAATTACATATGTGTATTTTACCTAAATATGTATGTATATTTCTGATCCATTTTCCATTGACATTTCATATACATATTTCTCATGAAAGTGAAGGAATTACTACCTAAATACAAAAGTTATGTAACACAATTGATTAGTTAATACATAATATTTCTCTAATAAGGCTATGTAAACAATATTTTTCAAGAACATTAAACGTAGCATAAAATAAATGTGTTGTTTTATGTTCTTTCGTAAAATCCTTATTAACTTTAGGTTTTCTGATGGTAGAGGTGAAGACATAGTTTTACATCTTAGACTAAAAAACTGCTATTGTGCTTAAGTACTTAAGACTCAAGAATGTTGAAATGAAAACTGATTTTTTCAGGCGAATCTGTAAAATCTTTATCTCCCGCCTTTTGTTTTATCTGTGATGAATACATTTTATCTATCCTAAAATTCTTTCATGACATTATATAAGATATTTTGGAAGTGTATGTGTTGAAATAATTTGGATAAATATCTTCAGAAGCTCGTTTTAAGAGCTTAGTTCTGAGCACAGTGGTGTTTGAAAATACTACAAACATTTCAAGGGTGAGACCTTGCTAGAGGTATTTCGATCATTGGAGGTGTTCCCTTAAAAGAGTTTGTTGAATTTCACCAAGGCTTCCTACTTCTACTCCACCTTCCTCACTCAGGACAAATTGACATTTGGCCTTGATGCATGCTCTAGCCAAAATGTGTCACCCTCAGGGGAGATCCAATCCAATATGGTTTCATATATATTTCCTTTCCAAATTCCAAATTGTGTGCTTGATAAATTATTTTTCTTTATAATTTAATTATATCATTTTATGATAAATGCAAGACTGGCTAATAAAGAACATGCCAACACTAGCAGGAAAAAAAAAACACTTCAATATATGCTAAGACAATGGTTGAGACACATCCAAGTATTTTAAAGCATAATCAAACAGAAATATTAATGCTGATGGTTTTATAAGTGGAATTCTCATAGCATTTCAAATCATAGTGCATTATTTACAAAGATTAAGCAAAATTGAGTTATTTGTATGGATAATGCCTCACTTACCTAATCTTTGTAAATGTACCCAGTTATTGCTAAGGGATATGTTGTAATTGAATTGGACTTAGCTGTTTATATTTAACATATCCTTGCATGGTGTTTCCATGGAAGACTATGAATATTCGTATCTTCTATGCTTCCTGGGAGAGAGCTGCCTTAATGAAATCATTATGAACTTCACATACTTATTAGTTGGAAGTACAATATGAATTTTCTCATGGTTTTTCTGTTACTTGTTATAGTGATAGAAATATGGTCCTGAAATGGATGTACTGTCAGTGAATATTACGATGACTCTGTCACTTCCAAGACATTATGACACTGATGGTATTTAATCATTTAGTTAAAAGTGGGAAAGATGAAAACCTTCTTCTTTCACCTTGACAATGAAAGTATGATTAAAAACTGATTATATAACAAGGACCACAGAATCAATCATATCTTAGTATACACTTTCATGAAGAATGAAATTATCATTTAAAACAGCCTAGTGATTGAAGAGAAGGAACAGAATGGGAGCCTTCAGTAGATGTTCTCTGAAAAACTCCACCCAGCAGAGGACCAAAGCAGATGGTGAGACTCAAAGCCAAACTCTGGGCAGAGTGCAGGGAGTCTTATGGAAGATTAGGGGGATAGAAGGACCTGGAAGATACAGGAGCTTCAAAAGAACAGCAGAGCTAAAAAATCTGGGACCAGGAGATCTTGCAGATACTGGTGTATCAACCAAGGACCATTCATGGAGAGGACCCAGGCCCCCTGCTCAGATATAGCCAATAGGCAGCTCAGTCTTCATGTAGGTCTAGAAGGGGGCCAGCGGCTGCCTCTGACATGAATTCCATTGCCTGATCTTCGATCATTTCCCGCAAGCCAGATAGCCATTCCAGGCCACAGAGGAAGAGGATGCCAGCAGTCTCAATGAAACTTGATAGTTTGTGGTCAGTTGTAAGAGAGGAGGGCTCCCCATTTCTGAGAACTTTTAGACAGGGACGGGGAGAAGAGGAAAGGAGGGTAGGGCCAGGAGGAGATGAGGGAGAGTACTATGA
The DNA here is from genome assembly GCF_907164565.1 of Psammomys obesus. NCBI lineage: Eukaryota > Metazoa > Chordata > Mammalia > Rodentia > Muridae > Psammomys > Psammomys obesus. The sequence continues at coordinate 8,432,148 of NW_026594083.1, read as the reverse complement.
TCAGGATGTAAAATGAAAAAAAAAATATTAACTTAAAAAAAAGATTAAGAAAAACCAGCCTAGTGGTTATCGATGAATAGGAAAGATCTGGAAAGCAGGATTTGCATAAGTTAGCTTCATGTGTTGACCTTTGGTATCAGACCACATGTGACACACTCAACAATTGCTCAATACTGAGAAAAACACTTGTCTGGTAGCAAAATATTTACCTGCCTTGTGGTGAAACAAATAACTTTAAATTTCAGCAGTGTGAGTTTCTTGTTTACAAAACATATCATTTCAGATGTCATGTCTAGAGATGTTTCTAAAAATGTACTTTCTTCAAAATGTTGATATCAACTGTGTGACTGTGCCTGTTACCTCCACCAGTTTTGGGCTTCGCAGAGGTAGGGAGGTCATGAGTCTATGGAGGCTTCTGTGGTTAGGAGTGGATTTATCTGCCATTGATTTAGAAATAGCCACTTATACACTTATTTAGGAATAGTCACTTCCCAATTTCATTATAATGGAGAAAAAGAAATGAGGTTCCTTGATTTCACTGTGAGACATTCTGGGTATAAATCCAAATAAAGTGAAAGCATTTTTGACCTTGTTGTTCAATGATAATTAGATCTGAGAGTGTTATTTGTCATTTATTATGTGGACTTTCAAGTAACATTAGAAAATATAACTATCATCATCACACCATTGCAGTCTCATATTCTCATAAAAACAGGTCTTATTTTTCTCAACCTTTTTTTAAGTAAATAAAGTATTATTGTCACCAGTCTTGAAGATACCTAATAAGCTAGGGTCAGATGGAAGGGGAAGAAGACCTCCCCTATCAATGGACTGGAAGGGGGCAGGAAGGAGATGGAAGGTGAGAAAAAGGGAGAGAAAAAGGGAGGGGGCTAAGGCTGATATACAAGTGAATTACCTGTGATTAAAATTAAAAATAAAAGAATTTAAAATATGGTCCCCCACGCCCTTACCATTCACCAACTGTGACAGTTGGGAGAGCTGGGTCTGATATCGTGAGAGCATGTGAGCTAGCCCTGTCTTTCACTGGCATTAGCACTAGAGAGAGTAGGCCCTGCCTTTAAGGGCATCATTGTAGAGCTGGCCCTTGTGGAAGGAATGCAAGTGAGCCAGCCCAAAGAGGAGAGTGCAGAAGAACTGGCCTGGCCATTTGTCTGGTATGAGATGGCATGGATGGAGTAGGGGAAGATGTCTGCCCCGTTGTTATGTGAAGTAGTTTGCCCTAGGATCATAAGAGCAAGAGACCTAGACCTACATCCTCACTGTCTGGACCACTCAGGAGAGCAGACCCTGCTCTCAACCTGGCAATACAGTGGGCTGGCCTTAAGAGAGAAGTCACAAGTGAGCCAGCCCCAAGTTTGCGAGAGCAGGAATGCTGTGTCTGCTGCCCCTCCTAAGTTACAGCACTTGGAAGAATGGACCCTGCACCTTGATTGGGCAGCACTGTGGAGCTGGCTCTGGAAGCCTGGGTGTGCATAAGCATGCCCTGAGGGCATGAGAGCAGGGGAGCTGGCCCTGCTTTCTTCTGGCAACCTAGCCGGAACAGTGTTGGAGAGCACGTCCTGAAGGTGCCCATAAGGGAGAGGTGGTAACCTGACCAGTAGCTGAACTCAGCTAACACTCAGGTCTAGCTCCAGGGCTCTGAATTGGCCTGCCCCAAAATCTATATCATCTGTGAATAGTTGAGATGTGGAAAAGGGCCAGTCCTGCTGTTCCAAAGCTGCAAGATCTCCGACACAGGGCAAAAGCAGAGTAACAGTCCCGATGATGATCCAATATTGATGGGGTCATACAAGCCATAGATCTTAAACCAATCCAATGACTCATTTCAATGAACATTTGCGAATGATAATGTGTGAACAGAGGATAATCTGTGAGACAGAATGTGACAAACTTCCACAGTAAGATATTTTCTATGCTTTTGTTGTGTTTTATTTTTGGAGGTTGAAAGGGCAAAGGGCAAATATGAGGGGATATGGGGATGAGCAGGATTGGACTGCATGATGTGAAACTCACAAAGAATTTTATAAAAGTTAAACAATAATTTAAATTATGATATGGTAAATGTTGTTTGTCATTGTCTGGTGGATTATACCTGCATTGCCAAAGTTTTATTAACCCTCATTAGCAGACTGCTCATTCTCTACTAATCACAAAATAGTCTGTGTTGTTAAAGTCTGTACTTTAAAAAAACAAAACAAAACAAAAAAAACTTGTGAATCACTTTTATAATTTAGTTTTGAAAATAAAATATTTAAAAAGACAGATTAAAAGAGGCTTATTATACCTCCTCAGGGAGCAGAAGCAGGGGCCAGAAGTTTAAGAGTAGACTGATACTCCAAACAAGGACCATGCATGGAGATAACTTAGAACCCCTGCATACAAGTAGCCCATGGCAGCTCCGTGTTCAACAGGGTACCGCAATAATAGCAACAGGGACTGTCTCTGACATGAACCCATGGGCTGGCTCTTTGATCACCTCTACCTAAGGGGGAGCAGCCTTACCAGGCCACAGAAGAAGACAAAGAAGCTAGCCCTGATGAGACCTGTTAGACTGTGGTCAGATGGAAGGGGAGGAGGACCTCCACTATAGTTGGACTGGGGGAGGAGAATAGGAGAAGAAGAGGGAGGGGGGATTGGGAGGGAATGGGGGAGGAGACTACAGCTGGAATATAAAGTGAATAAACTATAATTAATTAAAATAAAATTTAAAAAAGTTACTCAGGCTATCAAGTGAGGTCAAAGCTACTCTAGTCAAAGCAGTGAAATTCTTATCTTAAGTAAAAAAAAATAATATTTAAAAGCTAGGTTTAGGATTTTAAAATATGGTTCCATTAAGATATATTTTAATAATTAAATTCAAATTTCAATGTCAATCTATAGCAATAATTCTCACATCTATCAAACAGTAAATTTAGTAATTTGTTACCATGTATTGTTGGCTCCAAAAGATGTGTGGTTATACAGATAAGTAAACGTCTTAGGGCTGAAATTCAGTCTTAGGACTGAATTTCAGACAGTTTGTGTTAGGTCGCAACTGCTGTTGAAGTAACTTCATATTGATTCATTGTACCTTAAACACTGCTTTGGCTGAAAACAGTATTTAATGAAGGAGGCTCTTAACTGTATTTTATGATTCATAAAGTAACTTGGTATGTGCATTTAGAGAAAATCTTCCTTTTTGCCTATCTAGTAATAAATCATTTAAAGTTTTATCAGATCCATTATCAAAAGAAGCCCGGAATACATAACTGCAAAATATTAAATTAATTGACAGTGGTTCTATGATTCATATATTTTCAGTGTTCACAAAATGTTTCTTCATGTCTCATCTCTGTTTCTCTATAGTTTCCAATTATTCCCAAGGAAGATATGATTTCCATAGACATTATTTAGGCATGTTTGCACGTGCATTTTCTCTGGCTTGTATCTGTTATTTTTTTCATTTCATTATGTGGCTGTCATACTTAAACTCATTTCTTTCCACTACATTCTGAAATTTTGAACACTTCAGTCAATATTTTCTTTTACTCAATATTTCTAGTTAATTTTCTGTATGAATATTTTGTGCAAGATTGATGTGGTTGACCTGAACAAGTGACAACTGAATATCAAAATGATAAAAAAACATTCTCCAAAGCAGAGTTACCACTTAACTACACATATCTGGCTTTGCCAGTTTTAGGAACTATGGAGAAGGCTTTTATGATCTTTGAAATGCAATTGAATACAGCAAAAGAGAGGAGCCTAACTAAAATGTTCAATCCCTATCTTGAAAGGCAAAGAGGATGGACATCAGAAGAAGAAGAAAACAGGAAACAACCTCGGAACCTGCCACAGAGGGTCTCTGAAAGCCTCTGGAGTGCAGACTGTCAAAGCAGATGCTGAGCCTGATGGCCAACTGATGGGCAGAGTGAATGAAATTTTATGTAAGAAGTGGGAAATAGTAAGAGCTGGAGAGGACAGGAACTCCACAAGGAGAGCAATAGAACAAGAAAGTTTGAACACAGGGAACTTCCCAGAGACTCATACTCCAACCAAGGTCTATCCGTGGAGATAACCTAGAACCCTGACAATGCAGTTCTGATGAGAACTGATAGACTAAGATCAGAAAGAAGGAGAGGAGGACCTCCCCTATCAGTGGACTTGGGGAGGGGCATGCATGCAGAAAGGGGGGGAGGGTGAAACCGGGAGGAGAGGAGGGAGGGACTATGGGGGGATACAAAATGAATAAAGTGTAATTAATAAAAAAAATTAAAAAAGATGAACTGAACAAAAAAATTGCTCTAATTGTATAAACTTTAAAACTTCTGATAATGTACATGTAGAGATTGTACTTGAGAAATAAATTGTTAATTTAATTTAACTAATTAAATTAAATTGTACTTGAGAATTAAACATGACTCCTGGATAGAATTAAAAAAAAAAAAAAAGGCTTTCTAAACTGAGAAAATCCTATCACTCCTCTACAATATAACTTAAAAATGTAGTTTGGCATTTTAACTGAGGGAGTTCAGTACGTAAAGAGAGGATTAAGGAGAGACAAAGAACATCTAGACTGTTTGATAAAAACTCAGGGAATCACATTACTTTACATTTACCTAAAATTGAAGCCAACGTTTATGTACACTCATATATATTAGTATGTATATGCATGTATATATCTTAGACAAAGTTATACAACTTGGCCTGACAGCACTCTCCACAAGAACCATAGACTTTCAGAAACTCCAGTACCAGTCATGAGAAACCTCCTTCAAAGCGACTCCCAAAACAACACAGCATATAGCTATTGCCTTTGAATGCCTCTCAGAATTTGAAGGTAACCTCACATAGTAAAAGACTCCTCACACTTAGAACAAAGTATTCAGATCATTTGATCTGGACTTACTTCGAAGGCCTACTTCCTGCTATTTGGCTTCCACACTACTTGAAAGTAGTGTGTGAACTGGCAAGGAGGGAGACAATTGATAATTCTTGATAGCTGGAATATCTATGAGCATCAACAATGTCATCATGGCTGTAAAGGAGCAATAGCAGAATTCCCATGTTGAAAAGTAACTGTCTTAGGCAGTATTCTGTTGCGGTGAAAAGACATCATGGCCATGGTAACACTTATAAAGGAAACATTTAATTGAGGATAGCTCTCAGTTTCAGAAGTTTAGTCCATTATCATTATGGTAGAGTGTATGGTGGCACACAGGTAGACCTGGTGCTGGCGAACTCGCTGAGAGGTCTACACCTGGATCAGCAGGCATAAGAAAGAGAGTCCTTAGAGCCAGCTTAGGCTTCTGATATTCTGAAGTCCACCCCCAGCATCTTTAACAAGGCCATAGCTACATAACAAGGGCACATGTCCTAATTATTTTAAATAGTAACATTCTCTATGAGACAATGGGGTCATTTTTATATAAATCAACACAGTAACCAATAGCTGACTAATTGGACTTAAAGTCCACCCAAATAGGAGGGAAATTATGCCTTGTATTCAAATCTTAGCCAACTGTAGCAATGTCATAGATTTACAAGAGAAACTATTACTATCATTTGGCTAAACAACCATAATTTATTAACCACATTCTTAAATCTTTATACTCCAATGGTAAATGTGTCTTACTCCTCTCATCAAAAGCTTTTCTCAAGAGTGAATTGAGTGGTATAGCTGGATCTTGAGGTAGCACTATTTCAAAATATTCTCAACTATACAAAACGGACATTTGTTCATCATGTTCACAGCAGCTCTATTCGTTATAGCCAGTAACGGGAAACAACCCAGATGTCCCTCAATAGAGGAATGGGTATAGAAATTGTGATACATTTACATAATGGAATACTACTAATATATTAAAAACAGGGAAATCATGAAATTTGCAGGCAAGTGATGGGAACCAGAAAAAAAAAATCTTGAATGAGGTAACTCAGAAGGAGAAAGACACACATGGAATATACTCACTCATAGGTGGATATTAGCCACATAATACAGGATAAACATACTAAAACCTTTATTCCTAAAGGAGTTAAACAGCAAGACCCTAGGGACAATGCTCATTTCTTATTCAAAAGGTCAAATGAAATAGACATCAGAAGCAGGAGAAGACAGGGAACAGGACAGGAGCCTACAACAGGAGACCTCTGAAAGACTCTTCTGATCGAGGTATCACAGCAGAGGCTGAGACACACAGCCAAACTTTGGTCAGAGTGCAGGAAATTTTATGAAAGAAGGTGGTGATAGAAAGACCTGGAGGTAACAAGAACTCTAAAAGGAGACCAACAGAGCCAATAAAAACTGAACCTTGGGGGTCCTGAAGAGAATGATACCCCAACCAAGGACAATGCATGGAAAGGACCTAAAATCCTAGCTCAGATGTAGCCCATGGACAGCTCAGTCTCCAAGTGAGGTCCCTAATAAGGGAAGCAGGGGCTGTCTCTGGCATGATCTCAGTGGCAGGCTCTCTGATCACCTCCCCCTGGGAAGGGGGGGTGCTACCTTGCCTGACTATAGAGGAAGACAATGCAATCAGTCCTGATGAGACCTGATAGGCTAGGGTCAAATAAAAGGAGAGGAGGACCTCCCCTAACAGTGAATTAGGGAGGGGCATGGGGAGAGAAGAGAGAAGGAGGGTGGTTTGGGGAGAGACTAGGAAGGAAATAGGGATAAAAAATTGAATAAATTGTAATAAATGAGAATCATAATAAAAATTAATAAAATAAAAAAGAGAGAATGGAGACCATTAAAGAAAACAGTAACTGGACACCTCGCATATGTCAATGAATTTAGGGCAGCTAATGGATATATTAGTAACACAGCTCCTGCATCTACAGATCAGGGAACATCATGGAAGATGGGAAAGAATGACTGTGAGAGTCAGAATACCAACAAATCTGTTGTGTGACTGCTTCTCTTAGAATGGGCTGCATAAAGAATATGGGAACCATGGTACTATTCATAGACAGCTAACATGGAAGAGGGACAGTCTCACAGATTCCAACCCCTAGCAAAACCTACAGGTAACTAATGATTTGTCATTTAATACACATTTTTAAATAATTATTTTTATTAATTACAGTTTATTCACTTTGTATCCTAGCTGTAGCCCCCTCCCTCAGCTCCTCCCATACCACCCTCTCTTCCTCTTGTCCTCCCATGCCCCTCTCTAAGTCCACTGATAAGGGAGGTCCTCCTCCTCTTCCATCTGACCCTAGTCTATCAGGTCTTATCAGAACTGGATGAATTGTCTTCCTCTGTGTGTCTGGAACTATTAACTACAAAAATGGACTCAGAGATTTTTTGTTTTGTTGTTTGTGCATGTAAGTTGTGTATAAAATTAATAATAAATAGACCCATCAGTCTGAGAGTGGAAGGTATTGGGGGGACTAGAAGGTCATGGGAAGACCCCCTAAGAGGAAAGGGAAGAGGAGTGGCATACTTATGCTTTTATTAAATATGTAAAAAATAAACAAAAGAAATAGTTTTTACAGTTCTTGTATGTTCATCTATGTTAAAATAGAAGCTGTAAAACCCACATTATTAAAGTTTGATTACTGTTTATAAGAACACGTTTTTTACTTTATTTTTATTTTATTAATTACAGTTTATTCACTTTGTATCCCAGCTATAGCATATGACACTTCTAGGCATGGATAGTTGGCTAGTTTTACAGTACTATTTCTGACATGAATTCAATGGTAGGCTCTTTGACCTCCCCAACCCCCCAAGGGAGGAGCATTCCTGCTAGGCTGACTTTGCGGCCAGTGCTGAAGATACCTGATAAAACAGGGTCAGATGAAAGGGGAGGAGGTCCTCCCCAATCAGTGGACTGGGAAAGGGTCAGGGAGGAGGTGAGGGAGGGAGGATGGGATTAGGAGGGAATGAGAGAGTGGGATGCAGAGTTAATAAAATGTAACTAATAATAAAATTAAAGCAAAAAACAAAAAAGCTAGTGCTGAGCAATGGAGAGAACAGGGTGGGACATCTTGGTCCAGAGAGGAGGAGAAGAAAGCGAGTCAGAGGGAGGAGATTGGCAGGAGAGGACTTGGAACCAGGAGGGCCTAAGATATGACTAAAAGCAAGTGTAATGTGGGAAATCTGAATGGGAGGAAACTATGCAGGCTTGAAGTTTTAAGATGGAGTAACTATTGCCCAGCATTGTGCTCTAGGTTAACTAAATAAATCTCAGTCTCTGTGGTGATTTGTGTATACAGCTGGTTTAGGAATAACCACTGTTTAGCTAAAAGATAAATCAATAATAAATATTATAATCAGCAGCAAAGGGTGCCAAACATGGAGTATCCTTATGATTCAGTTAGAAAATCAGAATTCTATGCAATTCTCTTGGTGTTATCAGATTTTCAAGAATCTCTTAATATAGTCACTGACTCTCAATACGCAGAGTTTTTCTGCATGTAGAAACCGCTGATCTAATTCAGCATAATTCATACTTAACTTCACAGTTTCTTCAATTACAAGTAATCAGAAATAGAAATAATCCATTGTATACAACACATATCAGAGGTCATATGGGTTTACCAGGCCCTCTAGCACAAGGCAATGATGAAATTGATCAGCTATTGATACGAAGTCTGTTAGAGCCTCTATTGAGAGAAGTCAGTTAGAATTTCATAGAAATTGCCATGTTAACAGCAACGGTTTAAAAAGAGTTTTCTACCACTTGGGCAACAAGCCAAAATTTGTAAGAAAATGTCCCACTTGTTCTTTATATAACCAAAGTCCACTATTTGCAGGAAATAACCCTAAAGGTAACCAAAGAAATGAAATTTGGAAAATGGACGTGTTTTCTTTTACAGAGTTTGGTAAACTGAAATATGTGCACCATCCTATAGACACATATCCAGGGTTTCAATGGGCAACAGACTAAAGTTCTGAAAAGGCTGATTCAGTTATTACACATTTATTAGAAATGACGGCAGTTATGGTTATCCCTCATATGAGTGCCTAGATTCATGGCTTTAGGTGATACCACATGCAGTAAAATAGAAATACAAAGACACAGACACACAGAATAGCTGGCATCACATGGACTAGATTCTCTGACGAAGAAAATGCCTAGTACAAAGTAAACTCCATTTTACCAAATGCTGGCCTTTACTAAAAAAAGCCAACATCCCTCAGGAATTTGTGAAGCGGTTTCCCTTCTACCAAAGGATCAACGCAGAAGGTACTAATGACTCTCTGTGGTACCTATTAGCATATCAAGGCACAAATTGCCCTCCAGCCTGTCTCAATACCGCAAGGGCCCGTTACAGATTACGGAATCCATGTTAGCATCCTCGCTCTTCTCATCCCTTCTCCCTACCTCACCGTAATCTTCTTCCGGGACAGATGCTTCCCTTCCTCAAGCTACTCATTTCTACATTTGACTCTGCTATTTCAGCTACGCTCCTTCTCGGCTCTCTTAGTCATCTCTTCCTTCACTCTTTGTCTTCATTTCCCTCAGCCTTTTCCCCCTGTTTTCTGCTCCTGCTTCTCTCCTGTTTTGGCCCAGTCTGCTGGCCAGTGGCAGTCTACTTGTTTCTCTCCTGCTCTGCACTCTTCCAGTCCTCCTCTGTGTCCTAACAGGACTGCTCCTCCCTTGGGGGGTGAGGAGGTCAAAGAGCCAGTCAATTTCAATTGAGATGTAATTTCTTAAATATTGAAATAATCAGTTTTCTCATCACAGCTTGTGAGTTTAAATCTTAAATGTGATTCTTACCTCCAGTCTTGATACTGGAGGGGTCATCTCACTTTTCACATCTTAATGCCATAGTGATTTTTATTTTTCCTCAATTTGCAAATATTGATTTGCTTTCTATATGGTACATGAGATAAGAATCTTAAATTATCTCAGTAACCCAATGAATGATCTCTCTCTCTCTCTCTCTCTCTCTCTCTCTCTCTCTCTCTCACACACACACACACACACACTACAGAAGCAGCTAGATTACACACACTTACCTCTTAAATGAGCATCCAGAAACAATTTAAGAAATAACTGCTTGTTTATAATAACTCTGCCTTTAGGTATAATGCCATAAAATGAGTTGTTGGTATCGTTAGACCTTTGGCAAAAATACTCATGAGTTAAATAGAGATAGTAAGACAATTAGGATTATTCATTTGGCTCTGGGCAGTAGAAACCAAAATGTGGAGATACCAGTGTTTAATGAGAGGAAAATATCATTAGCAAGCAAAAGGAAAAATCTGCTCCCTGGGAGCTGTTTGAGGCATAAAGCATTGTGTTCTGAATTCTTGATTACCACACATGTATTTCTCTTTCGAAGATAACAATGAGTTTATCATATTAATGCCTTAGATGTCTTCTTCTCCTTACAAAGTATCATATGAAAAGTTACTTTAAATACTATTTAATTTTAAAAAATAAGGTGACAAACGTAAACTTAAGCTTGTGTGCTCATTATATGAAAACATTATAGTTATCACTAGCAGCCTTTTAAGACTTTTCTAGTTCTGTATAAGGATATTCCAGGAAAAGAAAGTAAACTTGAGACAGAGCAAAGGAGTTTTAGTGTGAAGGCTAAGAAGTCCTACACTTGTCCCTTTCAATGCTGAAGAAAGCAAATAGTAGAAAATTTTAAAACTAGAGGAGACAGTGATATATGTTTCTCAGTTCAAATGCTCTGAGGCTCAAGGACCAGATCTATGATGTTTCAAATCAACAGGAAAGCTCTGCCAATTTGCCCAGCTTAAGAGAGAGGAAGGAAAAGAAGGAGGTGGGAAATTGTTTCTGCTGTAATTTCTGGCATTCATTGTGCACTTAGAAAGCTAAACTAGAGCCACCACAACCTACTTTGTGTGACAAATCTCAAATATTGACTGAATTATTTACTGAATTTTGTGGTGGATTGTTAGGTAATGATGTAATCAATGTATATAATCAGTCATTTTCACAAATACCAGCATTCCAAATCTTTTTTTTTTTTTCTTAATTCAGCTGCAAAAACCCTAATGTAATTTTTTGAGGGCCAAAGTCAAGTGGAACATGGTTTCTCAATAAGTATACTGTATCGCATATTTTATCATAGTTGATATGAAGAGGATAATATATAAGATTAACTGCCACCCATGGCTTCATAAATTCACAGTAGTACAAGGAACTACCATGAGGAATAACCCAAGTAAAAATGAGGCCAACTTTCAAAATTTCTAGATCTTAACTCCAACGTTTGTCTAGTGTAAGAAATATGTGCTAGCTTAGCAAAGCAGGGAGAGCTGTGAGACCAACTCTTTCTGCCCTCACACTCCACTGCCTCTTCAGTGCTGTCAACACCATCTTGCACCACTTCCTGTCAGCATCCCCCTGTGAATTCTTCCTCCCATCCTTGCGCCTTTTACTCTTGAAGGAACAGATTGTTCATTCTTTCTCGCTTCCTTCACTCAAGAGATTAAGCTCTGCTCTGCTTTGCTAAATGAAATATCAGGCAGTAGACTTTTTTATATTTTCTAAATTGACACACATTTGGTAGTTGCTTCTCTCAGACTTTTTTAGTTCATTTCACGTTTTAATTATTTAATGTACATTGGGAATGATTGGCAAGCCCAGAAGGATACATACAAGTAATATTATACACAATAAGTAGATGTATTAAAGAATATATTTAATTATATTTAATAATGTGTGGGTATACAGATACATATATGCATATAGCAATAATTAATAAAAAGAGGCCATGAATTTAAAAAAGAGCAATGAGGAATATATGGGAGAAATTGCAAGAAGGTGAGGGATAGAGAAATAATGTAGTTATAGTGTAATCTCAAAAAAAAACAAAAATGAATATCAGTAGTATATAGAATGATTTTATTTATTCTCAATTCAAATTTTCTACTTATGATCACCTCCAAAAATTTTTATGATGAGCAGCACTTTAATTTTTAATTTAATTTTTAATATATATTTTTTATTCATTACAATGTATTCACTTTGTATCCCTCCCTCATCTCCCAACCCCACCCTTTTTCCCTTTTCTTCTATGCTGCTCCCTAGTCCACTGATAGGGGAGGTCCTCCTCCCCTTCCCTCTGACCCTAGCTTATCAGGTCTCATCAGGACTGGCTGTATTGTCTTCCTCTGTGGCCTGGCAAGACCGTACCCTACAGGGGGAGGTAAGCAAAGAGCCAGCCACTGAGTTCATGTCAGAGACAGTCCCTGTTCCCCTTACTAGGAAACCCACATGGTGACTGAACTGCCATGGGCTACATCTTTGCAGGGGTTCTAGTTTATTTCTATGCATGATCCTTGGTTGGAGTATCAGTCTCTGCAAAGACCCCTGGGACCAGAGTTTTTGGCTCTGTTGGTCTTTCTGTGGAATTTCTGTTCCCTCCAGGTCTTTCTTCTGTGTGGTTGGTCTCTTATTGATCTTCACATTGACTTGATTGTAATATTAAGTAAAAATAAATCCGACAGCAAATACGGTAACCAGCAAAAATTTTCTCAAATGTAATAGATATTAATTATATTTTTAACACATTTAAACATGGTATAATATGTGCCTAATTTCTCTCACATACCACATCTCACCAACGTGTTCTTTTAACTTATGAAAATTTTGACTCCTTAGGGCAGAACGTAGGTTTTGTTCATCACTAAAATCCATCATCTAGAGTATTACCTAGATAGACAAAGCTCTAACTGATGTTCCCTAAACTGAAAGTTTGCTTACTGAGTCACAAATTATTCCTTTGTACCATTAAAGTCTTTCTTTAAAGTACATTCCTTTAAAGTACCATTAAAGTCTTTCTAACCTACTAGAGGAATAGATGGAGATCCTTGGTATTTTTTGTGAGGATTTTTCAATGTTAGCTTGTTAGCTTATATCGGTATTCAGCTTAAATTTTTTCTAAGATGTATTGTTGTTACATTGCCACCTGATAATTCAGGAATATTTGAAATGCTTCCTATAGCTTTAAAAAGTCAGATCCAGCAATACACATCTATATTCAAAAGTACATAAAATCTGCAGATACACTTATCCTTACTCCTCTGTATCTCTTGAAGGAGAAAAATTGCTCATCTTGTTATTTCTGGCACTTCTGTCTTTCACATTTTCTTAGGGTAGAGGACACAAATACAGGCAAGATAATTATGTAGTGGGAAGAGAAAGAAATGATAAACCTTCCATCTCTAAGCCTTTCGTTGGCACTGAGACACAGTTGCTGACATGAAGCTGGATGCTCAGGATGAATGAGAGACTTTGTCTTGCCTTCATAGGCAGAGCACATTTTTTTTGTAAAGTGTTTATCAGTTACAAAGTTCAAGTACACTTCTGTCTCCCACTTTCAGCCTTTGAGATTTTACAATAAAGCAAGCACTGAAGTTGTCAAAAGTTAAAGGAATTCTGTTCTTCACATCTTGGCCATCAAAGGTGGTAGAATTTTCCTTAGAGCCTGTGTCTCTTGTAGTTTTAAAAGAGATTCTATCAGTTCATGTTCTCATGATGAAAGAGAAGCTAATTAATATTTTATTTTATTAGTTTTCATTATTCTATTAATGATTCTTTGGTGATCAGTGTGTTTGCATGCATTGGCATACCATGTCCTCATCATGACTTACATTATTGGCATTATTCATTACAAATAAAAAGAAAACAGAAAGAATGTCAAATTCAAATAACAATATCTACCGATATAGGAAAACCTTGAAATATATATATATATATATATATATATATATATATATATGTACAAACACTAATGTATATATAGAAATCTTTAGATATACACACACGCACACACAAACTTCCGACTGTGTCTCTTTATTTTCCAATTAAATATTTTTTCTTTTTTTTGTGACTGTCCCATTCCCCATTCCTCATCTTTAGTAAGTCTGCTGGTATTATCCTTCTTCAGGTCATGTCTAGGCAATAATATCAGTGATGCGTCATCGCTGTAGCTTCTCTGACATTTCAAAGCCACAATCTCTAGAAAAGCTCCTGTTTCTCTGCTTCTTAATGTCTTTCCTCCACCTTCTTCTATAATTATCCCCAAGGAAAAGGTTCAGGGCAATGTTGCAGGTACATCAGGACTGTAGTTTGAATTGAGAAAAGCAGACTTCAAACTCTACATAAAGGTCTCTCCCACTTTTGCTCATCTTTTTGGATATGCTAACTCAGACAAAAGTACAAAGAGCATTGTCAGGAGGGCAGTTTTCTGTGATATTTCTAAAGTCTTTTGATAGTTTTGTTCAAGATTATTATTGTCCAGCATATTATTATAATACATCTTAAAGGATGGAGGAACATAAGTGAGAGGGTTTCTGACTGGATAAAAACAAAGTACTTTATGACAAGTATTAAACCACAAGGTGTCCCCTCCCATCCTTTTACCATTTGCATGGGATTTCTGAAGCAAATGGAACCAAAAACAACTTAAAGTTAATATTTCTGATGTCCTGTGTTTAACAAGGTTATCTATTTCTGATCCATGGCCTCACACCTTCTCACAAAATCCATGCATGGATACAGCATCTTCTCTACAATTCTTATGATGCCTACAGGAAAGGATAATGACAATTATGTGACATTTTAAAAGAGGAAGGCAAGATTTCATAGTTTGACGATTTTGTTGAGAATTTAATGTGCTGTTTGCTGCTTTTGTACCTGAACCAAACGTAGGAGTTGATGGGTTATATGCTTGAAGTTATTAGGATAAATCAGATCATGGAAGAGATGCAAGGAGAGAGGGGGCTCTTGTGGTATAATTGGTATTGATCCTTGACTGTCTTGCAAGATGGAAGCAGCATTCTCCATCTTTCTACTTACAATGCTATTGTAAGTAGAGGTGTGTGATGAAATCTACCAACATTTTGGAGACAAGAATTTTGGAGAATGAACACATTTTTCTCTGTAGTAAATATCGAGCCAGATGGTATTTCTGAGACTGACAACAGGAAAAGGAGGTGGCCTTCATCCTGCCACATTCTTTGAGGTGACAGACATAGGACCTACTCACAGGTTGTACTATTCTTCAATGCTCTCTGAGCTCCTCTGAAAAAAATACCTAGTGACTCATCATAATTAGAAAGCAGATACTTCTATTTTTCTATGGTGACTATTAGAACCCACTGTTTGTACGCTGAAAATCTCCCCAAATGAAAAATGTTATGTTCCAGAGCATGCCTGCCTGACTTTGGTGTAATCTAGGCTGTGTATTTAAATTTTTATTCTCTCCCTTGGGTACTTATGTGTATTTTCTCTCTTGCTCTACATACTGAAAAGTTAGCTAGTCCCAAGATTTAAGTCATGGAGGCCACCCTCGGTGTACATAGGGATATTCTCACTAGTAACTTATCACACAGAAGCCAGATGTAGATCAGAAGTTGCTCAATCTAAGCTCTTCCTCTAATGAAATAAGGGTACAACCCTGTCTCTTGTCTTTTTGACCATGGCTCACACATTTCACCTCTTGCATGGGAAATTACATATATCCATTTGAAGATACTGTCTTCTGAGACAACTATGAACTTAAGAGAGAAAACTAGGAATGATGAACTTAAGAGAGAAAACTAGGAATGACATCCTATGATAACAATAATGATTTTATGTAGACTAGGATACAACCACCTCAGCATTTTCTAAGATGAGAAATACATAGCAAAACTAGAAATGTTGCCATGTTCTTGCTGGGAACAAAACACAACAGAGCTGTGTTAGCTGCAGAGTTATTATCCAGCAATGTCAAATACCAGAAGCATTTCACAGTAAGCCCAAAGTACCATCACCCAGTAGGAAACTGAGGGTTAGTACAGAAGGAGATTGTAATCACATTAGTAATGCTAGTTATTACTGCAGCTGTATTAAAATCCGGATCACTTAACAAAAGAATACAATAATTTTAAAATGAAAGTGATTTGTTTCAAAACATAATTGAAGCCATGTATTTCAGGTTCAAAAGCACTCTATATTTATTTACTTTCCTGGAATAAAATATCATTGACTCATTTCTGCATGACATCAATCTGCAAAGAATGTATCAATAAGGAAATATTAAAAACTCTAAGCTACACTCTAAGCTACTCTTTATGAAATTAAGAGTAGATTTTTCCTTTAACATACAAAATTACAAAATCATACGAAATACATGATATAATAATTTTTAAGATGTTGGACAATAAGCAATGGAGTTTAATCATCTCCAAGAGAAAAGAATGAAATGGGGTGAGTCTTTGCATTTAGTCATACTTTATGTCTGGAAGAGTATATAGGCCAAAGTTCCAGCAAATATAGCACATCTGAAAATCTTGGTAGTTTCCCTGAACACAGAGACCATAGTTGGGATTCTTCAACCACAAAGAAAGAAAGAAAGAAAGAAAGAAAGAAAGAAAGAAAGAAAGAAAGAAAGAAAGAAAGAAAGAAAGAAAGAAAGAACTATCAAAGCTATCACATAGAAAACAGAGTACTCGAAACAGCTTTAGGGAGAGTTTCAGAAATCTAGGTAGAATTCTCCATGTAAGCAAACCCAATTCTAGAAAAAAGAACCACCCAGAATCATTACAGAGAAGAGTCAAGAACGTATATAGGTGAAAAAATATGTTCATGCAGCTTCAGCCAGATCTTAGAAATGTTGTTACAGTCAAAAGTAAAACAAAATATTTTTAAGATGCTCAACTTTATGCAGACCATGTTCAAAAAAACTTTAAAAAATGAAATCATTTATTATTATGCAAAATAGAAATCAGTGCCTGGCTTCCAAATAGAAATTACTTGCCATGGAAAGCTATGCCAAAAATATGATCCACCATGTAAAGAACCAGGTAGCATTTGCTCGAATTACGTTGCCATCCAAGCAGGTAAAGACCAAGTGCATTTTGTGGACATGTGGAAGTTGTAAAATTCAAGTAAAACATTTACAGGTAACTTAAATCACAGCTTCTTCAGAGTAGAAAAGATAAGTTACATAGGATTAATAGATGATTACATACTGAAACATAAATATTTAAACAGTAAACTAATGAATGTAGAAATTATAAAAAATAAGAGTAAACACCTTAAAAAACACAACAACTCAATGAGCTATAAGACAATCCCAAAGGTAGGTAATATATAAATGTTTGGAGTTCTTTAAAAAGTCAGAAAACGAAGATGAGATATTTTAATAAGTGATACAAATATATTTTAAATTAATTAGAATACAATTTACCTTTCTTCCAGCCTTTTATTCTGAGGATTCATATTTAGAAGATTTTGAAGTGAATTAGTGAAGTGTAGAAATCTGCAAGATATTGTTATTTAAATATTAATATATTTACTTTCACTTCATGACTGCAAAACCAATTAAAAGATTTTCAACATTAAAATTAAAACCTTTTAAAATTCATTTTTATTGTTTTTGCTTATTGATGTTTTGTGTGCCTATGTATGTGTGCACATGAGTGCAGGTGTCTGCAGATTCCAGAAAGGGCACAACCCCTGGAGCTGGACTTACAGGTAGTCTCAGTCACCATATAGGGGTGCTAGAAACTGAACTCAGTTCTTTGCAAGGACAGTGTATGTCCTTAACTAATGTGCCATCTCTCACGTTTCTGAATCCAATTCACTTGTTTTAAAAAATGAGTAAGTTTTAATTTTTATATTAAAGATAGGGGAAAAATTATTGAAGTTTAAAAAAAATATACAAATGGAATAGAGCCCCCGGTGTAATCCCATTTCCAGAATGATAACTAACATTTTAAAAGGAGTTTAATTTTATAAGATACAAGTATAAAACACAAGAGTATAAGTATTGAGAAGAGAGATAGAAGTGTGTAGTTGTGAAGTTTTCATACGTTTGCTAAAATAGGAAATTAAGGGTCCTCTCAAAGTTCCTTTGAGTCTAGTTAGTACTGGAGTAGGAATGTAAAAATAAGGAAGTAAGTAAGTAAGTGATTGAGTAAGTATAGAGAGATAGACAGACAGATTTATGATAGATAGATAGATAGATAGATAGATAGATAGATAGATAGATAGATAGATAGATAGATACAGACAGATAGATAGGTAAAAGAATGTACTAAGCTGGAAGCACAAAGAATATTTCATTCAGGTTTAAAAGGAGAAGACCAGGCCGGGAAATCTGCAAACCCCCATCCGCTACCTGGAAGAGGCAAATGAAGGAAGGAAGGCAGAATGAGTGTGCTTGAAGCAGAGCTTCAGGTCTGACACCTGACAGACTACCATCCACATGACTGGGAAACAGGCTTTAGAGAAAGCTGAAGCAAATCTACAATGTTGGGAGAAAGGCATGAAATGTTGCATAAAGCATTCTAGGAGAGAAAAAGTTACGTTATTCCAAATAACTCAACATGTGGGCTGACTTATGATCCTTAATGGCTGCAGCCGCTGAACTTGTGACTGACCAGCAGGCGTGCATGTGAGCATAAAGATGTCCACGCACACAAAAGCACACACACACACCCCTGCACACACACAGAGCGAGCCAGAGAGAGAAGGGAACAAACACAATACAACAAACAACTGAGCGAAATCAAACTTCTCAGTTGGAGAAAAGGAAGACTGGTTAATCAGGTGGAGTTCAGTTCTGCAAACTGCATAGAGTTTTTTGTTGTTGTTGTTGTTTGTTTGTTTGTTTTAATACTGAAAAGAATGTAGTCTTCCTTACAGTTTTTTTTTTTCTCTCTCCTTGTTTGGACGTGTAGTGGCTGGGGCACTTTCTGTGTGTTCTGGTCATTTGAAAGCTTCACGTTAGCTGAGGCATGGCTGCTCTAACTGGACAAAGTCAAGGCTACCAGATGATATATAATAATTTAATTAAATAATGTATTTATTTTCACACTAACTAAAATTACAGAAGCATCCCCAACTAATTTCTTTTTTCAGCACTTCAAAAATCTTTCCCAATAATTCTAACAAAAGCATCACAATAAAAGTTACTGTAACCAATAACAGAGCACAGGTAAAAAATGATTCTTAATTATTCCATATCCATACTAATTAAAATGTAGAAACAGAAAAAAGAAAATATGTAATAGATGAGATGAACAGAAAATCAATGTCAAGTTGATAAATTTAAATGTAACCTTGTCAACAATCTCATTAGAGTTATGTGTTCTGAACTGGGTGAGCCACAGGTCTTATTCTAGAGGCTTTCTTCCTTCATGTCTTCTCTCTGGTACTGTCATCTGTGTGATGTAAGCAACTTTAGTTCACTTTTTTAATCTTTCACTGACCCAGGGGCCCAGCATGGCATTTGTTTCAACTCTTTTCTTTCTATATTTCACACAGAAACAGATTACATTTTCATTAAATATATATCAAAAATTTTGAAGCACCATCAGACATTATAAGAGACAGAATAGTCACTTGAATCTCTGAAGATTATTGTGAAAAGAACGAATCAATACTGAAACAGATTCCAAAATCCTTGGTGTAGGAGAAAGTGACCTAAAAATAGAGGTGAATTAAATAAAAATGAAATGTGATATACTCTTGCAACATTAACTTATATAAAATAGACTTTTACTCAAGGCTTATCCTCTATAAGTTGGAAAGAAATGGGAAATATGAGAATATATCCCACTGAATATGGTGTTTCAAAGATTAAAAATAAAGTCTCTGAGGAAGTTCATCACAGAAATCCATGAAGTGAATGACTGTAGAAATGAAAGTAAGTGCATATTAGAAATAGTTTATCAAATATAACCATTTAATTGCTTTCAAACATTTCACTATAGTCAAATGAAAGTTTAGTTTAATTTTATTTAGGAAAAAACATTAAGTCAATACAAGGAGTCAATACTGTATTATGCCTATCTGCTTCAGCAATAAGTGACTAGTTTAGGTCTTATTCTTCATGCGAATGAGTCCTTGATGTTAACTCACATAGGTTTCATTTCCCATGCAGCTTTTGGCCAGCTTTTTTGCTTTTTTAATCTTTGAATTTCATGTAATAAATACTTTATTGGCTTGTAAATATTAAATATTTTTGAAACATACAAATTATCTTTCAGTTAAACACACACACACACCATCATTACAGTTTCTGTACCTTACCATATGCTTCTTTCAGGAGTTATTTCAATTTGAAAACTTAAATTTAATCCTTATGATATTGCTAAGACAATTCAAATTCTTTTGAATACAGGGTGATGTGAAAATATTTTAATGTCTGTAATAGAAATATAGCAAAAGATAATCATGCTACAATCCACAGACCCACAGAGGCTAAGTTACAGGGCCAGATCACGAGTAGAAGCATGGATATTCCTAAAAAGGAGAAATAACCCAGGCCTGAGTGATACTTCCAGTAAGCTCTGACTGAATAGACTAGATACTTAGGATAAAACCAAACATGACTGCCATAAAAAAAAAAGTCAATAGAATGAATGATTCCTAGTGATATTCTGCCATAGACTAGAATTTAACCCAACTGTTATCAGAGAGACTTCATTTTGCAAATGATGGAACCAGATACAAGACCACAGCCAAATATTAGGTGGAACCCAGGGAATCCTGTGAAAGATAGGGAGAGAGGATTGTAGGCATCAGAAGGGTCAAGGATATCAAGGAACATGGCCCACAGAATCAACTAAGCAGGGTTTATAGGGGCTCAAAGAGACTGTAGTGGTAGTCTCTGAGCTAGGTCCTTGGCATATAATTTATTTTTGTGTAGCTTAGTACTCTGTGAAACTTAGCAATGGGAGTAGGCATTGTTGCTGACTCTTCTGCCTGCTGTGGGAACCATGTTCCTCAGACTGGGTTGCTTTGAACAGCCTTAATATGAGAATAGGTTCCTAGCCTTATTTTGAGTTGGTATGTCATGTTGGTTTAATCTCCCTGGGAGGTCTGTTGATTTATGAATTAAAAAAAAAAAAAGAATATTGAATCTGGGGGAGAGGGGAGATGAAGGAAGAGACTGGAAGGATTAGATTGAAGGTAAATGAGGTCCAGTTGCAGTATGTAAGAGAAGAACTTAATGAAAAGAGAAAAGAAAACAACAAAGAAAATAACAAAATGTCCGGCAAAAATTCTTCACATTGTATGCCTCATAATGCTACACAGTGAATGCAGTGAATGCTAACCCATGTTACAAAATGCCTGTATCAAGTGCCATTTTCAGATGAATATCACATCTCACTGTAGAGTTTATAACAAGCATATTAGTAAAGTATAAAAGATGCAAAATATTACACAGATAAATGTAAAATAGTATTATAGTCATATTTGACTGTTAAATCATGTGTGTTAGATTCAAATAAAATCTATTGCTAAATTCTTGACCGACTACGTAGCATTTTCTGGTCTTGATCTCACTATATAGACTTAGCTGGCTTGTACTCACAGGGTCAGCTTTTAGAGTCTGGCATAACATGGCCCACCACCAAATGAGAGTCTACTAAATCCTACCTGTTGTAAAGAACAGTGTTATTGTGGAAATGAAAGCATTAATTTGAGATGGAATGATTTCTACATATAATATATTGTACAACAAAAATAATAGTAACATTTACTTTAATGTTTCATTCCCCAAAATAGAAATTGTGTGTTTCTGTGATGGCTTTGTTTTGGCACAGAGTCATCTATGTGTCCAAGATGGCCTTAAAATTGGGCTCCTCCTTCCTGTTTTCTAAATGCTGAAAATACAGGTTGATATCACTGTACTTGGCATTCAAGTAAGTCTTACTCTAATTCAATAGTTCAGATAAAATATTTATACAAATATTATTTATCAATTAACTGTAAAATAATAAAAATCCCTTAATTTCATAGTTTTTTATTAATATTCATCATAAGTTTAAGCATGTAAATATTCCTTACATGGTTTCTGTGTTTTCTATGAGCTATTTAACGGAACTCCATAAACTAATGCCTTACAAATCAATATATATCTCAGGCACTGTTAAATGTGTATACTTCATTAATTTTAAATTAGTTCAACTACCTTAGAACTGAAAAAGTATTAAAAGTTATGTCATCCTGGCTAATGAATGATTTGTAGCAATGATAAAGAATACAATGATTAATTATCAAGTAACAAAATGATTAAAGACACATTAATAGTGTTCATGAATTTAAATGAACCCCTCAATTCCTTCCCATTATGTTTTCAAAGCTGCTGTTCTCCACTCACAGATATTTCTCTCTGTTTTTGGTCTACCTAGCTCTTCTAGCTCACTGGAAGCCTTTTGTGCTCACACAGTTCCGTTTTGAAGTTTCTGCTGAGGCTCATTCTTCTGCCTTTTTATGCAACACTTAGCCTCCTTTACCTGAGTGTATGACTTCAAAAAATTGTTTGATAAGGAATTCATATCTCTCTCAGGATTAACCTTTTGCAACATCAATTAATACAAGCAGTGCTGTTGGCCTTTAGTTACAAGGCTGTGGTTCAGTAGAGTGAATATTTTGTGTCTGAGATGACTCAGTACTGTATCTGCAGCAGTCTCTTTTAGACAGAGCTCTGCTTGTGGTGTGTGGCTCTGCCATGGTGTGTACAATGACTGACATCACCTGGTTTTAGATGGCTCAGGTCTCCCAGATTTGATCTCTGCCTGCTCTCTGACAGGATAACCGAGACATCTTTTCAGCAGATAACAAGGAAAAGAAGGGAGAGAAGTCTTAAAACCCTTTCTACTTCACTGCTGACATGTTCAGTGGGAGAAAGCAAGTCAGAAGTCAGCCTTCTCTTTGATGAACTGAATGTGAAGACGATGTGCTTGAGGTTTACAACTTTTTCTCTCTTCACTCTGCTTATTCTGTCTTTTGCAGAGAACTTTTTCAAAATGAATGAAAACATAGTGGGTGAAGTGGTAATGCACTCCGAAAAGATACCCAGGGCAAGGTGATACCTTGATGGTTGTCCCTGTGACTAGAACTGGAAAATTTCTACAGAGAACAGATAAGGTTTATTAATCACTGTGTTGAATTTGCTCATCATTTGAACTTTCATTAAATCCCAATATATACCCCTCATTTTACAAAGCACTGTGGGTTTAAAAGCCTATCCATTTTCACATGTGTAGTTTCCTTCTCTATTCTGTTTGAAATGAAACTTTCTCCATGTTTCTTTTTTTTTTTCATAGAGATGTCACATTCATTTAACTCTAATGTTTTCAAAGTTATACTGCAAATCTCCCTCTCATCTGAATGTTCTCCATCTTGGATGCCATTGAACAGGCCTTTAAAAATTCAACAGTCATATTAACTGACAAGGCAGAGGCAGGCATAATTAGAGCATGAAAAGTATACTGTAGGGTCACCTTATAATTTCAGTGTAAATCACAATTCAAAGAACACACTCATCATATTTTGACAGGAAGGGCTTTAAATAACTCATTCTTTGAGGCAAGTTATTTTTTGGTAAATAAAAGTCTGGAGATTGGAAATGTATAAAGAATATTAGTGTATGTTCGGTTTTACAGTTGTCTAGTTCCATACTCCCTTAATGTGGGAAAATTTCTACATACCCTGCACAATATTTTATTGAGAAAAGCACTTTGGTAAGTTCAGTTTTACAAGAAGAATGGGCCATGCAGTAGTAATTTAACACATGTGGGAGAACTTGAAAAGAAATATATGATGCTAAATAAGAGAAATAAAGGAAATTTTATTAATTATGTAGGTTTCAGTTTTCAAAGGCAAAATTTTATTGTTTACTTTTAAAAAGAACCATGATCATTGTTTTCTGAAAAATCTAAAAAGACTTTTATATTTATGACTTAAACTACAATGATTTTGTACTAAATTTTAATTTCCTGACTCAAGAATAAACATGGAAAGAAAACTTTATTAAAATATGTTATATACTTTCAAAAGTCCTAGAAACCAGATGTGGGATAAACCTTCAGATCTAATGTTTTTCTTACATATGTCTAGACCCTGTAATAAGGGTTATAGTATCAGTTAATTTAGCAACAATAGCAAGTGAGACAACTATAACTATCCTGTGATAAAAGTTGGGAGCAGCCTTACCAGGCCACAGTAGAGGACAATGCAGCCACTTTTGATGAGAACTGATAGACTAAGATCAGAAAGGAGAGGAGAACCTCCCCTATCAGTGGACTTGGGGAGTGGCATGCATGCAGAAAGGGGAGGGAGGGTGGGATCAGGAGGGGAGGAGGGAAGGGCTTATGGGGGGATACAAAATGAATAAAGTGTAATTAATAAAAAAAATTAAAAAAAACATAAAAAAAGTTATTTTAAAACTGCAGTTTATTAACTATGGGAATTTTCCAGTTGACATTTGCGGACCTTGTTTGGCCATTCTTAACTCAACATAAAGAAAGTAAAACTATGAATAAGTGAGTGCTGTTGTATTCCTACCTGGAATTTAGTTACATGTTTAAAAACACTGACCTCTTAACCACAATAATTTCAAAAAAATCACAGTGGAAATGTTTTGATTTTCTACCCTGAAATGAGGTTTTTCTCAATTAAGTAAATTGTTACTACTGTTTTTTTTTTTTTAATGTATGCTAGCAACCTTAGTCAATACAAATGATTAATTCCCAAGAGCAAACAGAATAAATAGAAAACAAAGCTCAGAGTACAATAAAGACTTGAATGAAGCATGTTCTTCATCCTTCTAAGGCGTGGAAGCAAAGAGTCAGGAGTTCACCTGAGCATTTCCCTTTGTGCATAATGGCTCGTCTGTTAATTGTTTCTTTTCTCCCTTCCATTTAAAAGGATGAGGTAAAAAAAAAATCTATAAAAGAACTGAAACAATACAAAACGAATTATTATTATTCATTTCCAGTGTCCTTTGTTTTTAAATGATGAAATGTTTGAACCGCACTGAAAAATACACAACCACTGCTTTTGCAGAACTATTTGTTTTCTCGATACAACGGTGTCCCATGGTGATGTCTAAAAATTATACTGGAGATATAACTTATGTTAAACTATTATTTCGGCAAGTTAATAATTCCTAAGTTACTAAGAAGAACCATCAGTGTGGTTCAGCAAGCATGGTGGGATGACAACAAAGTCAGCATCATACTTTACCATGAAAGAAAGCAAATATTAATTAAGGTAATTTCTGGTGTAGAAGAAAACCATGATTTTATTACCTCCAATATATTCATGGAAGTTTATCAGAGCAATACAGCACATCACAAAATATACTTCCAAATTCATGGAGAGAGAAAAACTTAGAGAAGCATAATACTTGAAAAATTATTCCCAATGCCATTGGAATATTTTTTATCAGTTTTTATACTTACCATGTTTAAGGCATATGGCTTAAATGAAAGGTTTTCATGAATTTAATAGTTGTTGAACAGGATCCTTAGTCTTATCTATGAAATAATTTTCTATTATGTTTATTGTATAAGGGCACTCTCAAGACTTATACAAGCAATATTACAGTTACTTGAGAGTATTTTGCCTTCCTTGTATTAATTTTATCATCTAAAGCTTGTAAATATCTTTTAGCATTCTACAAATATTGAAATAATTGGGAGATGTAGCTTATAACATTTTATATCTTGATAAACATGCTACCTTACAGGTACATGTTAAGTGAAGCTGTATTTATTCATCAATAATCTTCAACCACCTTAAAACCTTCCAACATGATAGTGAAATGACATTATAGGTGACATTCAGATGATAGTAAATGAAATGGAGATAGAAGGAAGCATATGAACTAAGTCTTGGAAATAAAGGGAGAAATTATATGTGTATATTCTACATTTGACAGTCCTATTAAATGGCCCAAACATGGATTACTTAACTGTCTAAAAGAATTGATCCTTTTTTGACTTTGTATCACACTGAATAATGCAAGGCCACTAGAATTTTGCAACTCTCCTTATCGATCTCTGGCCTGGAGAAAGATTCCCAATGAATTTATTGCCCTTTAGGATGTAAGGCAATGCTGCACTGCGTGGGGTGGTCTCATTTCCATATTCTATATGGCTAATATGAAAATATGTGCTCGACAAACATTTTTACAACTAATCTTCCTGTTATTCTTCTGACCATTATTTTACTTTACAAATTGAATAAAGCTTTAATTTACATTTAATCTATTTTAAAACATAATTTTCTGAATTGTTTAGACTTTAAAACCATTATTATTATTATTTACAATTTTTCACTTTCTATCCTAGTTTCAGTTCCCTCCATTATCTCCTCCCTGTCCAATCCTCCCTCCCTTTTCCTCCCCTATCCCTTTTATCTAGTCCCTGGTAGGGAAGTCCTCTATCTACTGTCTGACCCCAGCCTATCAAGTTCCATCAGGACTGCCTGGTGAGGCGAGTACATAAAACCTCAGCAATAGGGTCTTACCATTAAGCTCTGGTGGGCAATGGAGCATTAGTAACAGTCCCTATTATTTCGAGTAATCATGTTGTATTTTTGGACAGTTATAGTTTTTTAGAACATATGCCTTCCATGGTATGATAGGCCATATCCCTTCAATTTGTGAAACAAATTATAACTCACCTCACTTTAAAAAAGAAAGGAGTAAAACCCAAACTTTCAAAAGAAACCTTCGTGCCACAGTGCTTATTGTGAAAAAGCAAGAATGTGTTTTCCCAACCTATTCAAAAGCCTGACGTGGTAACATGCATTCATAAGTCCAGTGCTGGTAAGGCAGATTGATAAATCTACAGGGCTAACGGGTCAGCCAGTCTATCTGAAATCCTAAATTCCAGGTGCAGTGAAAGACAAGATCTCCAAAATAAGATGGAGATGTATTTCCTTCACACATATAGTCACAGGTATGCCCACCTGAACACACACACACACACACACACACACACACACACACACACACACACATGCATGTACCCACATACACACATGCACACAGACACACGCTGGGGATGACTATGGCAACTGCTTATTCCTGATTTGCTGTCTGGGTTGCTGAGCTTGAGCTGCCTCACATTCTAAGCTCCCTTGCATTCTTCTCAAACAGCGAGACATAATAATCCTCTCCTCTCCAGAAGGGCTTCTTCTCAGGTGTCTTTTCATAATGATCAAATAAAGTAGTCACTGCAATGGTCAAATTAAAAGAAGAAATACTGTATTTTCCTTTTAAAATTTAAACACTGGCTTAAAGGGAAAAACGCACCTGTTTTTAGTTGATTTGTATGTAAGCTTACTTTGATTTGAAATGTAGAGAGTCTCATTTAGATCACTTATTTACTATGTAGTTCTTCCTGGTGCCATTAATCATCTATTTCTCATTATTACATACATTAAAAAAACATTCTCACGTCCTATCCTTTGAAAAGGAAAAAGTAGAACTCCTAAAAACGGGGAGATATCTCTTGAAAGCCTGTGATTGCTTCTGGGAAGTGAAGTGGAAGTCAGCCTGTGAATGTAAAGTGCTGCTGGCTACAGCTCTTCAAAGCAGTATTTCTCGCTCTGTCACGGAAGTTCAACAAGGTAGAAGAATTATGGACTACCTAGCGGCTTGACTTGTAAAGGATGTTTACTTGTAAGGCCATTCGACTGCACTTAGTGTTCCACAGAACAATCATTTGACCTCATGCCTAGTACAAGAGCGACAGAATGAAATGTTACATTTAGAAGAAAGGACACTGAAAGGCACGGACAAACAAGGCTTGGAAACCTCACTGCTAACTTTACATTTGTTAGTCTGCAGTAGAGGCAGTTAGTTAGAAAACAAACGATTGATGCGATGCTCCAGTGCCTATGGCTTACTTTTAAATGATGGAAGGGATTAACTACCAAATGTATACATTTTATATTTCTAGTATTTTTAATTTAATTTTATTTCTATATTTATTTATTACAATTTATTTAGTTTGCATCCCCGTTGCAGCCCAGTCCAGTGTCTGCTCCCAGTCCCACCCCCCTCCCTCTTTTTCCCCTATGCCATTAACCTAGTCCACTCATAGGGGAGGACCTCCTCCCCTTCTATCTGACCCTAGCTTATCAGGACTGGTTGCATTGTCCTCCTCTGTGTCCTGGCAAGGTTGCATCCCCAAGGGAGAGACAATCAAAGAGCCTGTCACTGAGTTCATGTCAGAGACAGCTCCTGTACCCCTTACTAGGGAACCCACCTGGAAACTGAGCAGCCAATGGGATACGTTTGAACAGGGGGTCTAGGTCCTCTCCATGCATGGTCCTTGGTTGAAGTATCAGTCTTTGCAGGACCCCCTGAACCCAGGTATTTT
This sequence comes from Psammomys obesus, assembly GCF_907164565.1. Lineage (NCBI taxonomy): Eukaryota > Metazoa > Chordata > Mammalia > Rodentia > Muridae > Psammomys > Psammomys obesus. The sequence goes on along the minus strand of NW_026594083.1, from coordinate 8,404,034 downwards.
CCCTCTGTTTTCCTCCTTGTGGAGTACCTGTCCACTACAGGTCTTCCCAGCTCCCTCATCTTCCATAAAGATTCCAGCACTCTGCCCACAGTTTGAGCATGAGTCTCAGTATCTCCTTCGATAACCCAGTGGGTTGCGTCTTTCTGGGGTCCTCTGTGGAAGGCTTCTGTCCAGTTCCTTGTCTTCTCCTACTTATGGTCAGATATCATGCAGAAGCTTAGAGATCAGAGATGCCAACCCAGACTACTATATCCAGCAAAACTTTTAATCAACACAGATGGAGAAAACAAAATATTTCATGACATAACTAAATTTAAATTTAAATGGGTTTGTATGCAAAAACCCAGCCCTACAGAAGATACTAAAAGAAAAACTTCAACCCAAGGAGATCAGCCACACCCAAGAAAACACAGGATAAAGACACTATCACATCAAAAAAGCAAAAGAAAATAAACACACAAACACACAATCACCACCAACTCCATAATTAAAGGAACTAACATTGTTCACTAATATCTATTAACATCAATGGTCTCAAAAGAGTGGGGAAGAGCCTTGACCTCAATGGCACAGGAGGCAATTTCCTGAACAGAGCAGCAACAGCACAGGCTCTAAGTCAACAATTATTTCTTATATTTTTATAACAAAATGTCTTAATGCAGCTGTGGAGAGAGACCTTTTATATTTATTATTTGTTCTCTTTATATATAATTTTCTTATTTAAAAATATATTAACTCTAAATCATGTCACATAATTTAAATTACTGCATTGATTTTTTTTATTTTTTTTTAATTTTATTTTTTTCTTATCAGTTACATTTTATTAACTCTGTATCCCAAGCCATGTCCCGATCCCTCATTCCCTCCCAGTCCCTCCCTCCTTCCCTCATCTCCACCGTGCCCCTTTCCAAGTCCACTGATAGGGGGAACCTCCTCCCCATTCATGCGATCCTGTTTTATCAGGTATCTTCAGGACTGGCTGCAAAGCTCTCCTCTGTGGACTAACAGGACTGCTCCTCCCTTGGGGGGTGGGGAGGCCAAAGAGCCAGTCATTGAGTTCCTGTTAGAAATAGTCCTTGTTCCCCTCACTATGGGAAACCAATTGGTTACTGAGTTACCACAGACTACATCTGAGCAGAGGTTCTAGGTTACATTCATACATGGTCCTTGGTTGCATGTCAGTCTCAGAAAAGACCCTGTGCCCAGATATGTTTGGTCCTTGTGGAACTCCTATTCTTTCCTCATCATACTAACTCTCCTTCTTTCTTATGATTCCCTGTACTCTGCCAAAGGTTTGGTCATGAGTTTTTGCTTTGAAAACACTGCTAGTTATAGTCTTTCAAATGCGCTCAGTAGACTCCTGTCAATGTTTAATGTGCATCCCATCTGTCTTTCAAAACGAGGATTGATAATCATACCCCATGTCCGCTCTCTTGATTATCTTTTTTAGGTGTATAGATTTCAATATGTTTATCATATCTTATAGGTCTATATAAGTGAGTATATACCAAGTTTGTCTTTCTCCTTCTGGGATATTTCACTCAGGATGATCTTTTCTAGGTCCCACCATTTGCCTGCAAATTTCATGATTTCCTCCTTTTTGATTGCTGAGTAGTATTCCATTGTGTAAAAATATCACAATTTCTGTACCCATTCCTCCGTTGATGGACATCTGGGTTGTTTCCAGGTTCTGGCTATTACAAATAAAGCAGCTATAAACATGGTTGAGCAAATATCTCTTTTGTGTACTTGAGCAAACTTTGGGTATATACCTAGCAGTGGTATAGCTGGGTCTTGAGGAAGCACTATTCCTAATTGTCTTAGAAAGCGCCAGATAGATTTCCAGAGTGGTTGTATCAGTTTACATTCCCACCAGCAGTGGAGGAGGGTTCCCCTTTCTCCACAACCTCTCCAGCATGTGTTGTCCCTTGAGTTTTTCATTTTGGCCTTTCTGATGGGTGTAAGGTGATATCTCAGGGTTATTTTGATTTGCATTTCCCTGATGGCTAATGAGGATGAGCATTTCTTTAAGTGTTTCTTTGCCATTCGATATTCCTCTACAGAGAATTCTCTGTTTAGCTCTGTTCCCCATTTTTTAATTGGATTACTTGGTTTGCTGCTTTTTAGCTTCTTTAGTTCTTTGTATATACTCGATATTAGTCCTCTGTCAGATAAAGGGTTAGTGAAGATTCTTTCCCAATCTGTAGGCAGGTGTTTTGTTTTAATGACAGTGTCCTTTGCTTTGCAGAAGCTTTTCAGTTTCATGAGGTCCCATTTATTGATTGTTGCTCTTAGAGCCTGTGCTGTTGGTGTTCTGTTCAGGAAGTTGTCTCCTGTGCCAATGAGTTCTAGGCTGTTCCCCACTTTTTCTTCTAACAGATTTAGAGTATCTGGTTTTATGTTGAGGTCTTTGATCCACTTGGACTTTAGTTTTGTGCAGGGTGATAAATATAGATCTATTTTCATTTTTCTGCATGTGGACATCCAGTTGGACCAGCACCATTTGTTGAAGATGCTGTCTTTTATCCATTGAATGGTTTTGGCTTCTTTGTCAAAAATTGAGTATTCATAGGTGTGTGGGTTTATTTCTGGGTCTTCTATGCGGTTCCATTGATCCTCCTTTCTGTTTTTATGCCAATACCATGCAGTTTTTATTACTATTGCTCTGTAGTACAACTTGAGATCGGGGATGGAGATACCTCCAGATGATCTGTTGTTGTACAGGATTGTTTTGGAGATTCTGGGTTTTTTGTTTCTCCATATGAAGCTTAGAATCTTTTTTTTCAAGGTCTGTAAAGAGTTGAGTTGGTATTTTGATGGGAATTGCATTGAATCTGTAGATTGCTTTTGGCAGGATGGCCATTTTCACAATGTTAATCCTACCAATCCATGCGCACGGGAGATCTTTCCATCTTCTGAGATCTTCTTCAATTTCTTTCTTCAGAGACTTGAAGTTTTTCTCAAACAGGTATTTCACTTGCTTGGTTAGTGTCATCCCAAGGTACTTTATGTTATTAGTGGCTATTGTGAAGGTTGTTGTTTCCCTAATTTCTTTCTCGGCCATTTTGTCTTTGGTATACAGGAGGGCTTCTGATTTTTTTGAGTTGATTTTGTATCCTGACACTTTGCTGAAGGAGTTTATCAACTGGAGGAGTTCTCTGGTTGAATTCTTGGGGTCACTCATATATACTATCATAACATCTGCGAATAGTGACACTTTGACCTCTTCCTTTCCGATCTGTATCCCCTTGATCTCCTTTAGTTGTCTTATTGCTCTGGCTAGGACTTCAAGTACTATGTTGAAGAGGTAGGGAGAGAGTGGGCAGCCTTGTCTTGTCCCTGATTTCAGTGGGATTGATTTAAGCTTCTCTCCATTGAGTTTGATGTTGGCTATAGGCTTGCTGTATATTGCCTTTACTATGTTTAGGTATGTGCCTTGTATTCCTGATCTCTCCAAGACTTTAAACATGAATGGGTGTTGGACTTTGTCAAATGCTTTTTCAGCATCTAAGGAGATGATTATGTGGTTTTTCTCCTTCAGTTTCTTTATATGGTGGATTACATTGATGGATTTCCGTATGTTGAACTCCCCTTGCATGCCTGGGATGAAGCCTACTTTTTCGTGGTGGATGATATCGTTGATGTGTTCTTGGATTCGGTTTGCAAGTATTTTATTGAGTATTTTTGCATCAATGTTCATAAGAGAGATAGGTCTGAAGTTCTCTTTTTTTGTTGGGTCTTTGTGTGGGTTAGGTATCAGGGTGACTTGCTTCATAGAATGAGTTTGGTAATGTACCTTCTGTTTCTATTTTGCAGAACAGTTTGAGGAGAATTGGTGTGAGCACTTCTTTGAAGGTCTGGTAGAATTCCGCGCTGAAACCATCTGGCCCAGGGCTTTTTTTGGAGGGGAGACTGTGAATGACTGCTTCAATTTCCTTGGGGGATATTGGGCTGTTCAGTCTTTCTACCTGATCTTGACTTAATGTTGGAAGATGGAATCTATCAAGAAAATTGTCCATTTCATTTAGATTTTCAAATTTTGTGGCATATAGGCTTTTGTAGTATGACCTAATGATTGTTTGAATTTCCTCTGTGTCTGTAGTTATGTCATCCTTTTCAACTCTGATTTTGTTGATTTGGATAGATTCTCTCTGCTTTTTAGTGAGTTTGGCTAAGGGTTTGTCTATCTTGTTGATTTTCTCAAAGAACCAGCTTTTTGTTTCATTGATTCTTTGAATAGTTTTATTTGTTTCTAATTGATTGATTTCAGCCCTGAGTTTGATTGATTATTTCCAGCCTTCTGCTCCTCTTGGGTGTATCTGCTTCTTTTTTTTCTAGGGTTTTCAGTTGGGCCATTAAGTTGTTTGTATGTGATGTTGCCAATTTCTTCTTGCAGGCACTTAGTGCTATAAATTTTACCCTGAGCACTGCTTTCAATGTGTCCCATAAATTTGGGTATGTTGTGTCTTCATTTTCATTGAATTCTAGGAAGTCTTTAATTTCTTTCTTTATTTCTTCCTTAACCCAGCTGTCATTGAGTAACAGGTTGTTCAGTTTCCATGTGCGTGGAGGCTGTTTGTTATTTCTGTTGTTGTTGAGGTCCAGCTTAAGTCCATGGTGGTCAGATAGAATACAAGGGATTATTTCAATCTTTTTGTATCTGTTGAGGCTTTCTTTATGACCAATTATATGGTCTATTTTGGAGAAGGTTCCATGCGGTGCTGAAAAGAAGGTATACTCTTTTGAGTTTGGATGAAAAGATCTGTAGACATCTATTAGGTCCATTTGATTTAGGGTCTCTGTAAGTGTTTTTATTTCCCTATTTGTTTTCTGTCTAGTTGATCTGTCCCTTGGTGAGAGTGGAGTGTTGAATTCTCCCACTATTAGGGTTTTAGGATCAATGTGTGATTTAAGCTTTAATATTGTTTCATTTACGAATGTAGGTGCTCTTGTATTTGGGGCATAGATATTCAAAATTGTGATGTCCTCTTGGTGGATTTTTCCTTTGATGAGAATATAGTGGCCGTCCTTATCTTTTTTGATTAACTTGGGTTGAAAGTCTATTTTATTAGATATTAGGATGGCTACTCCCGCTTGTTTTCTGGAACCATTTGCTTGAAAGACATTTTTCCAGCCCTTTACTCTGAGGTAGTGTTTATCTTTGTTGTATAGGTGTGTTTCTTGGATACAACAGAATGTTGGATCCTATTACGCAACCATTCTGTTAGTCTGTGTCTTTTAATTGGGGAGTTGAGTCCGTTGATGTTGATAGAAACTAGTGACCAACAATTGTTACTTACTTTAGACGTGGTGTTGGTGTTGTCACTGAGTTTCATTGCTTGTCTTCTTTTGGTTTTTTGTTGTGTAGTTATTTATTTCCTCTGTTTCCTTCGATGTAGTTGTTTTCTTTGGTTTGGAGTTTCCCTTCTAGTAACTTCTGTAAAGCTGGGTTACTATGTAGATATTGTTTAAATTTGGTTTTGTCTTGGAATATCTTGAATTCTCCGTCTATGTTGATTGAAAGTTTTGCTGGGTATAGTAGTCTGGGTTGGAATCTGTGGTCCCTTAAGGACTGTATGATTCCTGTCCAGGCCCTTCTGGCTTTCATAGTTTCTGTTGAGAAATCTGGTGTTATTCTGAGAGGTTTACCTTCATATGTTACTTGGCCTTTTTCCCTTGCTGCTTTTAGAATTTTTTCTTTGTTTTGTAGGTTCAGTGTTTTGACTATGATGTGAGGTGAAGAATTTCTTTTCTGATCTAGTCTACTTGGTGTTCTGTAGGCCTCTTGTATGTTTATGGCCATCTCCTTCTTTAAGTTGGGAAAATTTTCTTCTATAATTTTCTTGAAAATATTTTCCGGACCTTGGAGCCTGATGTCTTCTTTTTCTTCTACTCCTATTATTCTTAGGTTTTGTCTTTTCATGGTGTCCTTGATTTCTTGGATGTTTTGTGTTTGGAACTTTTCTGATTTTATTTTTTCTTTGAGAGACGTGTCAATTTCCGTAAGTGTATCTTCAGCTCCTGAGATTCTTTCTTCCATCTCTTGTATTCTGTTGGTGATGCTTACCTTTGTGGTGCCTGATCTTTTCTCTATGTTCTCCAGCTCCTGGTTTTTCTCTATTTGTGTTTTCTTCATTGATTCTAATTCTGTTTTCATGTCTTGCACCATTTCCTTCATCTGTTTGAATGTGGACTCTTGTTTTTCAATGATAGCTTCTATTTTTTTGTCCGTTTCCTCTCTATGTATCACTAATTGTGCCTCTACTTCTTTGGGTATAATTGCCTGTATTTCTATGAGAGCTTTGTTTATTTCTTCTTTACTTGCCTTCATTTGTGTGGACATTTCTTTGAGAGCTTTGTGCATTTCTTCTCTGTTTGCCTCAATTTTCGTGGTCATTTCTCTGAGTGCACGATTTGTTTCCTCTTGGTTAGTCTCGATTTCTTTGGTTATTTCTCTGAGGGCTTTGTTCATTTCATCTCTATGGGCCTCTAATAGCTGGAGAAACAGTTTTGAGGTCGTTTTCTTGTATATCTAGTGAATTGAAGTGTCCATTTTTTTGTGGGGTTGCTGGTGAGATCATTATGTCCTGATTTTTGTTGGGAGTGTTCTTATGTCTGCCTCTAGCCATCTGGTTATTTATAATCCTCACTGGTTGTTCCTCGAGATTGTAGTTTGGGCTATGATCCTCTCTTTCTGTTTTCTGGACTGTTTTTTTCAGGCAGATGAGAGAGGTTCACTGCTTTGGGGGTGTGCACTGTGTTTTCAGTTTTGCCTAAGTAAAGAATGTGACGCTGGCGCTATTCGCGTGCGCTTTTAGGGGGCGCAGTGTGTATGCGCGGATTGTCTGACTATTGCAGTGGCCTGCAAGCCACTATTACGCAGTTCTGACTGAGATCCAGGGATTGTTTGCCTGGATTACCCTGGTGGACCCGCAAGGCAGAGGCTTCAATGTCCCTATCCCAAGAATCCCTCTGATGCCCACACTAGGAGTGTGGGTGGCAGGGATCTCATCTGGTTGCTTCTGTGGAGAGGCCCTGGGTCTGGGGCAATCTCTCCCTAGAAGGCTCACTCACTCTCTTGCAGGACCAGTTGGAATGTACAGGAGTTCCCCTTGCTCACTACTCTCAGTTTTGGTCCTGCTGCAGAAGTGCATGGGTAGGCTAACAGTCAGCTCTGTGACACTGTGGCCGCAGGACTCGGTGTCCACCTTTCCTGTGTGCTGCCTCTTTGTTCTTTCCCTCTGCCAGGAGGGGTTGTGTTGACTGGTCCCTGGGTGGCGCGGGAAAGAGTTAGGGTGAGTGTATTCAATCCCAGATCCCGGGCCCAGATCTCTCTGCCAGAATCAGCCTAGCAGTAGAATCTATGTTTGCTGATCCCAAGAGAGTACCGGGTAGGGTTGAGTGTCCTCAGATCCAGAGCTTGGGTTTCTCTGCTAGGGGCCGCTGGAGAGAGTGTGCTGTGTCCTTGGCAGGCTGCCTCTCTGTCCTTCCCCTCTGACCTTCTCCTCTGCTAGGGCAAGCTTATGGAGGTGCTCTCAGGGGAGTGCCAGCAGGGGTTGGGGCTTCTCAGTGGGATCCTGAGCCCTGAGCTGGCAGCGTTTCTCTGCCAGGGGTTTGGGGGGGCGCCGGTGATAGAACTTGCTGCTATATCTTATTGCGCTGGACCCAGGAGAATCTCAGGACGCATAGGAGGACCACAGTCCCAGATCCCGAGCTGTAGTTTGTTTGCTAGGAGTGGCCGGCAGCACTGGAGTTCCGGCACTGTGAAGCTGCTGTGCGCCTCTTTATCCTTCTGCTCCGCTGCAGCAGGGTGATGGCGGTGGCAGGGTGATGGCAGCGTTTGGGGGAGTGCCTGAAAGGATTGGGTTTTCTCAGCCCCGATCTCGGGTTGGGGTACAGACAATGTGGTCTGTGGCAGATTCTGTTGGGCACCTCCTGCCTCCTCCGAAGAGGGAGTAGGGATTTTGAGCTGGGCGCGCAGCTGCTATCTGCCAGCGGCGGGAGCTCAGTTGTGATGGTAGCAGGTACCCGCCGAGGTTGGAGAGACCTTCCAGGGAAAGACTAGGTGACCCGTGACCAGTCTGGCAACTTTCCTTCCCTGCAGGTTTTTTTTTGCGACTGGGACTCGCAGCCTTAGGCCCCCTTGTGCCCACTAATCAGCCTGGGAAACTGATCGGGACAAGCAGACTTGCGGCACCAGCCCGGAGACCCAAAACCCGCGTTGCCGGGTTCTCTTCCGCGTTCTGGCTGGGCAGCCGAGAGTGGACCCGACCGATTCCCACGCCGTGGGAGCCTCCCCTCCCCTGGGAAACAGGGTCAATCGCTGTTGTTTTAGGGCCCAGAGTTCAGTCTCCTGGTCGCTGCACGGAGTGTGTTGTTCAGCTTCTCAGACATGGTGTTTCCCCGGTGCCGCCATCTTGGCCCCTCCTCTCCTGCATTGATTTTTAAGATGTTAATCACTATTATGTGTCTCTAAAATTGAGTCACCTATTAAAAAAATTATAAAATAATAGAAATTGGTTGTCAGTGTCCTGTCATGCTTAATACTGTAGTGTATAATGTTACTTAAATCAAGTGACCTCTTTGCTTTGATATTTGAGAATTGTTAATCCACCAATACTGTGAGGAATTTTGCACTGTTAATTTATTGGGTGTTTTTCACCTTTATTTTAATACTTCTATATGTAATAGAAATTTATATCAGACTCATGACTCAGAAAAATAAATAAATGATTTAATAACGGTTTGCCCAAATCACAAATAATAAAAGATTCCGTTATAATTCAACTAAAACGTCTTTCCAAGTGATTGAACAAGTGTAACCACATGTTGAGGGCATACAGACAATTACATGTTGCCTTAGCATGTAAAAGTATACACACATCCATACCCCGTCCCGGGAGTCGAAAGGAAATACCCCTTGTTGGGAAGTCCTCAGAAAACCTTCCACAGCTTTTATGAGAAAAAAAAAAAAAAACAAAAACAAAACACCTCTATCCATTCTGGATGTTTAAAGAAATATCAAGAAGACTAAAAATATTTTTCTGTAATGCTAATATATTACTAATAAAGAGGAATTAATCTGTAAATTTGTGTTTTTATTTCAACATTTCTAAAGAGCTAAATTTCAACTGGAAAAAAATTTGGGTGGTAAGTTCAAATGAAGAAAGTAGCATAAATATAAAAGAACAGAGGATAAAATGTTTCCGGCATCACAAACGGTTCTTAGTATATTATTGGTTACCAGTTTCCCCCTGTAATTTCTAGCTTCTCACACAAACTCCCAATGTTAATGAGGATGTCATTAAGATTAACTACAATTTACAATCAAAGTTAAATGAAGCAATTGTCTCAACTCTGAAGCTAAAATTGAACGATTACTTCAAACTGGACCATACTTAGAGGTGCATAAAGAATAGGAAATGTTTTTAAAATAATCTGGGAAAGGTGTACTGGGTAAATTCTGCTCAGATATTATACCTGAAATGCCTGTATGAATGTATTCAATATTCTATTACTGGTCCATTCATCTAGAAGAGCTCACTTTCTTTACCTACACAACTTGACCTTAATAGAAGATACTTTGAGTTATATTGACAGGATAAAGTAATATTGTCTGTGCAAGACTGTACAGTGAATTTTGTCCACATATAATGCTTAATAACATATATATATATATATATATATATATATATATATATATATATATATATATATATATATATATAAAACAATTTATCACGCACAGGAATAAGTCTATTCCACAACTCTTTCCTCTGACTCCCTGTGCACTGCCCAATGTTTGGCTGTGAATCTTAGCATATGTTTTGATTTCCTGTTGGGTGGACATTTATGGTAAGCTTCTATCCTATTCCTTCTCTTCAACTGCTTCTGGAGTTTATTCTATTTTCCCTTCTCAATAAGAATTATGCATCCTCCCTAAAATCCTCCTTATTATTTGGCTTCTTTTTTTAAATTGTATTTTCTTTATTTTCTAAAATTTTTATATTAATTACATTTTATTCACTTTGTATCCCAGCTGAAGCCCTGTCTCTCATTCCCTCTCAATCTCACCATCTCTCCCATCTCCTCCCAAGCCCCTCTCCAAGTCCATTGATAGTGGAGGTTCTCCTCCCCTTCCTTCTGACACTAGCCTATCTGGTCTCATCAGTACAGGCTGCATTGTCCTCCTTTGTGGCCTGGTAAGGCTGTTCCCCCCTCAGTGGGAGGTGATCAAAGAGTAGGCCAGAGTTCATGTCAGAGACAGTCCCTGTTCCCCTTGCTAGGGAACCCACTTGGAAACTGAGCTGCCATGGGCTACATCTGAGCAGGGGTTCTAGGTTGTTCTCATGCATTGTCCTTAAATGAAGAATCAGTCTCAGAAAAGACTCCTGGGCCCAGATTTCCTTGTTCTGTTGCTCCCCTTGTAAAATTCCTGTCCCCTGCTGGTCTTTCTATCTCCCCCTTCTTTCATAAGATGCCCTGCATTCTGCCCAAATTTTGGCTATGAAATTCTACATTTAGCTTCTTTAGGTCTGTGGATTGTAGTATGCTCATCTGGTATTATACGGCTAATATCTACTTATCAATTAATATGTTCCATGTGTGTCTTTCTGGTGTGGCTTGCTTCAATCACGATGATCTTTTCTAGGTCCTATCCATTTGTTTGTAATTTTATGATTTTCTTGGTTTTAATAGCTGAGTAGTATTCCAGTGTATAATATACCACAATTTCTGTATCTGTTATTCGGTTGAGAGACATCTAGGTTGTTTCGAAATTATGGCTTTTATGAATAAATCTACTATGAACATAGTTGAGCAAATGTCCTTTTGTCCTTTTATGATGGAACATCATTCAGGTATATGCCTAGGAGTGGTATAGCTGGGTCTTGAAGTAACAAAATGCCCCATCTTATTGTTTTCTTTATTCTTCTTGAACTCTATCATATAACCTCAAATTCTGTTTTGCCAATTTCTTGTAAGTCCCCTTTAATATATGAGAACCTTAGAACCTTGAAGGAAAATGTCATTTTGTTCATGCAAGTTTATGAATTAAGGACAGCATTTTACCTCTCTGCTGACAGATAATGAAGTCATTCTGATTTCTGGTGTTTTATTTTGTTTTTGTCTTTCCAACCTTCTTGGCAGAGAAAACAAGTTTACAGATATTTGTTCATAATCCTGGCTCACTAAAACAAAGACTTGGGACATACACTTGTGGAAAAGCCAACCTTCAAAATGGACTTTTGATATCCTATCTTTTGGAACCTAAATAGTTTTAAACATCCAGCCAAATTAAAAATAAGTTATTTAGCACCATGTTTTTATTTGCAACAATGGGACAACTAGGAAAGTGGATAATGAATTTGGGTGAGAAAAACTGAAAGGCAGAATGAGGTTGTAACATTGTGGAAATCAATCTGGAGCTTTCTTAGACAATTAGGAATAGCGCTTCCTTAAGATCCAGCTATACCACTCCTAGTCATATATCCAAAATATGCTCAAGTACACAACAAAAACATTTGCTCAACGATGTTCACACAGCTTTATTTGTAATAGCTAGAGCCTGGAAACAACCCAGATGTCTCTCAATGGAGGAATGGATAAAGAAATTGAGGTGTATTTACACAATGGAATACTACTCAGCAATTAAAAACAAGGGAATCATGAAATTTGCATGCAAATGGTGGGAACTGGAAAAGATAATTCTGAGTGAGTTATCCCAGAAGCAGAAACACACACATGGTATATACTCACTTATAAATGGATATTAGACATTTAATATAGGATAAACATACTAAAATCTGTATACCTAAGGAAGCTAAGTAAGAAGGAGGATGCTGGGTAAGATGACTAACCCTCATTCAGAAAGACAAACCCAATGGACATCAGAAGAGGGATAAAATAGGCAACAGGATAGGAGCCTACCACAGAGGGTCTCTGATCAAAACAGGGTATCAAAGCAGATGCTGAGACTCAGAACCAAACTTTGGCAGAGTACAAGGAATCTTATGAAAGAAAGGGGAGAAAGACCCATAGGAGACAGGATTTTCACAGGGAGGGTAGGATTGGGAGGGAATGAGGGAAGGGGCTACAGCTTGGATACAAAGTGAATAAACTGCAATTAATAAAAAGTATTTAATTTTTTTTTAAATTTCCTCAACATTGCTTTCAATGTTGAGGAAATCTAGGTAGTATGTAAATATTTGAAAATGAGCTCCAAAAATTGACAAAGAAAGTAAACTGTACTTTATTTTTTCACATAAATAAAAACTATGATATTTTATTGAATAGAAAAATATGCAAATAAGTACAAACTCATGTGATGTTTATGTTTCTGGCTTTGAAATCTGATAAATAAATTTCTTCTCATTTTAGAAGAAAGAGGAACACTGTTTGAGTTGTTAAAGTTTAAAACAGAAAGTACTGCTACTAGCCAATTTTTCCAGAGAGGAAAATCAAAGCAATTGTCTAGTAAGCCTCAAAAAGAAGGAAAAATAAAAATTTAAAAATCTCGATATCAAAATGATCATGAGAAATATCATTTGTTTTGAAAAAAAATAAGGGACACGTTTAAGTTCCATTTATTGAGAAGTACATATTTGATATCTTTTCACACTAATGGACAGTGTGTTAAATCGCTTGCCAGGAATCAAACCTGAAGCAGTCTTTTTAAAACTTCAAGAACTATAGTCCTATAGATAATTACGGTGAAGAGAGAATGAAGACCTGGCTTTGTCATAGTGCTACCTGTCCCATCCTAAAGCAGTGAAGAACAGTTAATTAGACAAAGCTCCAGGGTTTTCAGGAAAAGAAGGTCACACAGTAAATGATTATGCAAGAAATGGCATAGTATTACTGGAGAAGCAATAGGAGCACTTCCCTGTAGTAAAATCTAAAATGTATAGTAGGGTTTTAAAAAAGAAAGTGTGGATAAGCATATACACTAAAAATATCAAATGAAGTGTTTAAAAGCTTGAAAATTCTAAATATTAGCAGGAAACATGACAAATATATATATATATATATATATTGCTCTTCTTGGTGATGATAATAAGATAGATCTTATTTTATTTATTTTTCAGTTATGATCTAAGTAGGTTCAAGGGGGAAACTGAAAATAGAAGGAAGGAAATGATTACAATTACTTAAGAATGATGTCTTCATATTGGAATAACATGTTTTGAATAGGAATGTGCTATAATTTATTTACTTATTTATTTTATTTGTCAAGCTACACAAGATTTCTTCATCTAGGAAAACAGAACCTCTATTTAAAAAAAATGTCTCCATTACATTGGCCTATAAAGCAATTATAAGGCATTTTATTGTTTGAAATTTATGTTTATTTTATATTTTTTCACTTTACATCATGATTCCAATCTCTTCCCTCTTGACTAATATTTGATGTGGATGGCCCAGCAATGGTATCCCAGGCAGGGAGAAAGCCAATAAACAGATTCCCCCATAGTGTCTGTCTCAGTTCCTGTTTCCTGCTTCTTTCTTTGCATGAGCCCTTGCTGAAAAGATTACAAAGAAGAAGCCAGTATGGATATGGCAGAAAAATTACAAATGTGTTATTTTAAGGAAGAATAGAATCATAGCATTCCATGGTGTTAAATTACTAATGCAGGTAATAACTCGACAGTGATGAGTAGTTCCCCTGATGTGCTTGGCAGACTCCATGTGAACCTAAATCAAATAAGTTGAGAGAGAAACTTAATTTTGCTTTATACAGGGAATAAAACCCAAGTGATTGGATAGAGACATTACTGTCAATAGTTTTTCCATTCACTGATCGATTTGTTTTGCCATGTATTATTCACTGATCGATTCAAGCAAATTTGATTTTCAAGAAGAGAGGAGGATATTCTCCTTATGAATGAGTGATGATATGGTCAGAGGCTTAGAAACTTAAAGGTAAGAGCAGCACAGGCATGCTTAGGATGAAATGCCGGGTAGTCAGGCTGGCAAGACCGCCATTGTACATTTAGCATCCTTTATTTTCGTAGTTTACTGTTGAATATTGGTATAGGTCAACTGGAATGGGTCTGGTCTGCAAGGTCCCAAGAAATTCTGCAGCAGTATCGTGTGAGGTTTGGCCCAGAGTTTTCGCATGCCAATAGTTCAAGGTGCTTTTAGTAATGAGAACATACTAATATGTCTGTCATGTGCCAACTCACTAAGTTGAATCTCAGATTCAAAAGAGACTTGGAGGCAGAAAATGAGGGACCAGCTCATTTTCAGTCAGCCAACTGACTCCCTGGTTTGCTTTCTACAATCCTTTTACTTGAATTAAAACTTAGGCCTCTTGTTCTATGGAAGCTCTTTCCCAATGGACTACATCCACAGAACTATATTTATTATTTTGCTCCATAAAATTTTTATGTTAGGATACCACTAAGTTGTCTGTGCTCACCTTGAACTTATTCGGTAGCCCTGAGAAGCCTCAAATCTGTGATTCTCCTGTCTTTGATTCTCCTGTAGCAAGCAAGGGTCAACATCAGTCTACCAGACCAAAATTCCCTTTTAGTGTTTGTGTGTGTGTGTGTTTGTGTGTGTGTGTGTGTATTAGGACAAATAGAAGGAAGAAGTAAATATTTTGAAATATAATCAGTTGGCATATTGTCAAAATAAAAAGGCACTGAAATTGTTTGCTTTTGATCTTCATTTGGAAAAGAATGTTAACTTTTAGGACTTTATAGAATGCTATGACCATTACTTTTAAAGGCAACAAGAACTATGAGTCAGTATATTCTCTTATGACTTCAGCATTCTTGTTATCTTTTCTTTCTGCTTGTTTGACTGTAGACTTTGACCCGACATTACATAGCAAAACACTCTTGGGAAGACTGACTTGTGATTTCTTCAATTTGGTAAGTTGTACCTTATAACAAATGCCCTGAGGTTACTCCCACCTGTGATATAACCTTGATGAAAATAAAATAAATCAAATGTACATTGAAGTCTGCAATGTACATTGAAGTTGAAAAACAAGAGATACCCAAGTAGAATAGATACACTGGAAAAAAATCACTGATATGAACAATCAGGAGACTTTAAACTGCTTCCCAGCAATGAACCAGGGAGGAAGGAAAGTCTGTGTCTAATGGAAAGCAAACCCTTGACATAATCAAAATAATATGCATGCAATGTAAAATATGCAATGGAAATTTTGGCAGTTATATGATTGAGATTTGTTTCCAGCTTTTTTTTTTCCAAAGGGGTTTGTGAACATATAAAACGTAACCTTGTCTGGAAAGAGGGAAAATTTCTAGACTTTTATACGTTGTTCATTATGCTATCTTTCAATTGGCATGAATTCTTAATAACCCAAAAGGCCACTGAAGTTTTTTTTCTGAGCGTAGGCTTTAAAAGGTCATTTGAAAAGTAAATGTTGGCCTGAAACCATTCAGAGGTAGACAGGGTAAATTTGAAAAGTTAGTCAGAAGTTTTCTTCTTCATTCTGAATTCAGAGTTGAAATCTGTATGCATCATGGCCATGGAATATTCAGATTGGAATCCTGGTCCATAGAGTAAAGGCTGTTGTGATAACGGAAAGAGTGGAGACTCTTTACCAGTTTCATTCTGTGGCTGTGATAAAACAGACAAAAGCAACTTGGAAATAAAGGTTATTTGGCTTATCCTTTGTGTCACAATCCACCACTGAGGAAGGTCATTGCAAGAACTAGAACTCAATAAAGAGACTTGGAGGCAGAAAATGAGGGCCCGGCTTGCCGATTGACTCCCTGGCTTGCTTTCTGTCTCACATTTAGTTAGCTTTGTTATATAATCCTTGACCACATGCCTTGGGATGGTGCTGTGCTCAGCTAGCTGAGCCCTCCTATTTCAGTGAATACTCAAGGCAATCTCCCATAGACATGCCTAAATGCCTATTTGAGCTAAGCAACATTTCAATTTAGGCTGTTCTGTAAGGTAACTGTGGGCTGTGTCAAGTTGACAATATAGCAAGGACAGATTCTGATTCTATGTTATCCAGAAAAAGAAAAAAATAGTTCATCTATAGTAACATCCCAAACAATTATACTACTATCAAGACTTCAAAGGTACAGAAATAGTGAATTATATTTTATCTTAACTTAACAGTCACTTGGGCCCTGTGAAGAATCAGTACAAAAAAATGAAAGGGATTTCATGAATATGATTTAAAATCTTCAACTGTATAATTTTTCCATATGCAGTCTATATATTGAATAAAATAATATGAAGTTAAGTACCTGCTGTAAAGACATTCAACTGACAAATACTTTATTTTTACATTAACTACCAGAAATCACTTCACACTATATGGAGATCAACACACATTACCGTATTATAAAAAAAAAAAAAAAAAAAAAAAAAAAGGAAAAATGCTTGAACTCTGCTCTGTCTAGTGTCAGGTTTTGGCCACCTGAGTAGCATTGGCTTTGGGTTTCATTTCATTGAGTGGACTGTAACTCAAATCATAACTTTGTTTGTTATACCATAAACTCTGTGTTACTATTGTATCATGTCACCATTGTACATCAAGGAGTTTGTAGCTGGGCTGGTATTTACTTTATCCTTTGGTAGTGTGCAGACAGATTGACCTGACCATTGTTTGATTGTTGCTGCATTTTTTTTTTTCAGGAAGAATTGTGGAAACATCTGGGACTTTGAGATGTAAGTGATCTGATCTTACTGAAGTGTTTCTGCAGGAAGCTGAACACAGGAATGTTGCTCAAATGCAGACGATAGAGCCTTGCCTTATGAAGTTACAGAAAAAAAAATGCTTGAAAAATTTTCAAATATTTTTATTATGTCTATTTTTGTGATACATTCTTTAATAGGAATCTGTAGATTCAAAATTAAATGTCAGCTTTGCACACATATATGTGAGTAGCATTTTGGAGACTAAGTTATATTTAGGATTATGTATGGATATATAATTTTTATATATGCTATATATTATATACATGTATAATGTTTTGTTTGTATGATATATATGTGTATAATATATACATAAGAAAATTAATAAAATAGTACATAGTATGTGAATGAGGGTTATACAGAAGTATTTGAAGGAAGAAGATAACATGGAGAAATGATGTGAGTATATTATAATATGAAAAGCTAAGAAAATAAAAATAAAGAGAAGAACCTTACAAAGAAAATCAATAAAAGCAAAGCTTTGTTTTCCTGGGATAATGGGTGCTGGTGAGCTGAAGTGAAACTTCACTTGTGATTAACAAGATACTAGTGTCACTGAAGTGATCTCTTCTGGAGGGTATTTCTTTAGGGTCATAACATAGAAGCAATGGTCCAGACAAGCCCTAAACCATATCTCAAACTAGGAGCTGAACTTGGAAATGTGTTTAAGAATCTCCCACATAGTAACGGATTGGAAAACATCAAGAAGTCTTGGAGACCCGAGGAGGCCCCTGTATAGCATGATTAGTGTGCACCTAAATAAAGGCAAGGAGGAACCGTTGGTGTGGGTGCAAATTCAGAGGAAGTGGATCTCCAATGGTGATGGGATCATGCAGGGAAGCTGAGTCTCAGAGTCTGTGGCAAAGTCAAACTCCCTAAAGAGAGGCCAAAACAAAACAGAACAGGTGAGTGTGATTTAGAACTCTGTCTTACATTACGGGAAAACTTACATTTTCGGAAACCTAAGTTTGCAAAAGACAACAAAAGTGTTGTCTGCTTTCTAGACTCTCAACATTAATATTGTAGATTTACTAGTATAATTCTAGTGGACAGAAATTATTTTGTTGGAGAACTAATGTTCATGAGTTAATAATTCCACTGAGATTAATCTGAAACAAAAAGCAAATAAACTAGATGGCTGTGTCAGCCACACTGGTACAGTTGATTTGTTTTCAAGACCTTATTGGCATTTACTAAGCATTAGTAAAGGCAGTCAAATCAAAATTCAATAACCTATGATTTATAATGTTAGCAGCGGTTCCTCTTGATTATCTTCGTTCTGCCTTCACTTCAGCTTAATTATGAGCCCAGTGTTCTACTACTTCACAGTTTTTGTTTACTAGATTTTTTCCAAACATGTGAAACTCCCATACCAACAATACCTCCTAAAAAAAGACATTATATGACCTTTATGCTCACTTTGGAAATTTTAACACTTGTTATTTTTTTACTATAATAATTACTCAATTGTGATTTTTCATTTGCATACTAAACATATGAGAATTTAATAAACCATAAAAAAAACAAAGATCAACTTCTCACTTCCACTAGAACCATAGTTATAGGTAGCCATCATTCATTTTTAAACATTACTGCTTTAAAAGAATAGTGAGTTAAAAATTTTTCTGAAGCATTACAATTTACCAAAACAACTAGAAATATTTATTAATGTACTCATTATGAAAAATAAATACATAGTAATAAAACAAGATGCACTATATTATATAATAGTCAAAAGTCTAACATGTTAAGCAATATTTTATAGGAGACAAATAAACAAAGACAATGCACTTGATTGGGGGCGGAGCCAAGATGGCGACTAGCACACACAGTTTCCAAGCTGTGGAAGAGAAAAAGTTCTGAGTTGATGAGTGGAAGAACTTCTGAAGCCAGGGAAACAACGGAGAGACTTTCTAAACAACAGGGAACATCGCCGGAGGTGAAAACCTTGGTCTCGGGTCACCCAGGGACTTGTTTGGGGAAGGTGAGAAACGATCCTTTGATCTCTCGGCACTCCCCTCCCCCAGACCTCCCTCCTCCTCGGCACAGCAGACTCGCCTTTCTCAGCGCAGACCTAACTGCCTGGGGCCTGCAGCCACTGAGGCTGAGCCCCAAGTCCTTTATCGGCAAAGGCCAGCAGTACTGTGTCTCGGAGCCCCAGATTCACGAGCTGCAGCTGCACCATCCTCCCAGGGCCCGAGTCTGCTAGACGCCATACTAGCTCCGCAGGATCGCGATCACTGACGGTACGGCCCGCCCAATACCACAGTGACAGAGAATACGCTATATACTCACCAAAACCAGACAGAAACGCCATACAAGCTAGACAACCAGGCGCTGGGCCTCCGAAGCTTGGAGAGCACAGTAAAGAGACCCCAGGACTTCCCAGAAAGCATCTGGACTAGCAACCCAGTCTCCAGTTACAGCGGGACTTTCTAACCTGGCGGCGGAGCAGCACTGAGCTGGCGGGGCACATCAGCCCTCCAGTTTAAGACTAACCAGGGCCAAACCAGAGAACAGAAAGGCTGGTTACCCCGATTCCCACTGACGTGACCACCCTGAAATCTCCAGCTGCAGCAAGACCTCATAACCTGTCAGTGACAGCAGCACGGAACTGGCGGAGCACATCAAAGAAGCAGGGCCAAACCAGAGAGCAGACAGCCCAGATATGCCGATCTCTGCCAAGTGTCCTGCCTGTAAGTGAGTGCACCCTTGAGAATCTGCAGCTCCACTGATCCTGGCTTCTTCTAAAACAGAAGCTAGGCATCGAACCCCCTCCCACCCATATACCCACTTTGGGAAACAGAGGGGCACTTGGAACATTGAAGTTCCTGCTCTGTGGGTCTAATTGAGGAGTTAAGGCAGTTAATGCCAGAAATTGCGCTGCGATCATCACTAGCGCCTGCGACATATACATTGCAGAGCCCCTCCCACACACTCAAGGGTTCAACATTAGCCATCACTCTGTCCCTCGAGACACACGCCCACACCCACTTACACACACACACACACACACATATACACACACACGCACGCACACTTGCATTTGCCTCTGTTTGCGCCTGCGTACTTTCCTCCCACAGGTACAGCTAGTCCTCAGCATACGCTAAGGACACGGGACCTCTCTCAACTTCCTGAAGAATTCTCCAGACTTGAAAGAGAGACAGTACCAGTCTGATCGGCAGAATCCAAAAACAAACAGGGAAGGTCTCAGATAAGCCAATGGCCAGGGGTAGGCGAAAGAACATTTCCAACATAAATCAGGACATCATGACTTCACCAGCAAACCCCAAAATCGATGGATATTCCAATTCATCAGAAGCACAGGAAAATGACCTTAAAGCCATGCTTGCTCAATTATTTGAGGCTCATAAGGAGGAAATGAACAAATCTTTCAAAGAGATGGCCAGTCAATTGGAGGTATAGAAAGAAGAAATAGACAAAACCCTTAAAGAAACACAGGCAAACATAGCCAAACAAATAGAGGCACAAGTAGAGAAGAAATTAGTGGCATACAAAAAGGAAATGAACAAAGAAATAGAGTCCATCGTAGAGAGACAGGAATCCAAATTCAAACACATAAAAGAAATGGTGCAAGGCATGAAAACAGAATTAGAATCAATAAAGAAAACACAAAGTGAGAAAACTCTTGAGCTGGAGAACTTGGAGAAAAGATCAGGAACCACAAAAGTAAGCATCACCAACAGAATACAAGAGATGGAAGAGAGAATCTCTGGAGCTGAAGACACACTTGCAGAAATTGATACTTCTCTCAAAGAAAAAGTAAAATCAGAAAAATTCCAATCACAAAATATCCAAGAAATCAAGGATGCTATGAAAAGACAAAATCTAAGAATAATAGGAATTGATGAAAAAGAAGACTCCAGGCTCCAAGGTCCAGAAAATATTTTCAAAAAAATCATAGAAGAAAATTTTCCCAACTTAAAGAAAGAGATGTCCATAAATATACAAGAGGCCTACAGAACACCAAATAGACTAGACCAGAAAAGAAACACATCACGTCACATCATAGTCAAAACACTAAATCTACAGAACAAAGAAAAGATATTAAAAGCAGCAAGGGAAAAAGGCCAAGTAACATATGAAGGTAGACCTATCAGAATCACACCAGACTTCTCATCAGAAACTATGAAAGCCAGAAGGGCCTGGGCAAGCATCATGGAGACTCTAAGAGATCACAAATGTCAACCCAGACTACTATACCCTGCAAAGCTTTCAATCAACATAGATGGAGAAAACAAAATATTCCATGACAAAACTAAATTTACGCAATATCTATACAGCAAACCAACCCTACAGAAGATACTAGAAGGAAAACTCCAATCCAACGAAAACGAATTCACCCAAGAAAACAGGGCATACAGATAATGTCCCAACAAAAATGAAAAGAAAACAAGCAATGAAACAAGGTAAGATCATCGACTCCATTACACAAGGAACTAACATGCATTGGTCAATATTATCTATCAATATTAATGGACTCAACTCACCAATAAAAAGACACAGGCTAACAGAATGGTTACGGAAACAGGACCCAACATTCTGTTGCATCCAAGAAACACACCTATGCAACAAAGATAAACACTACCTCAGAGTAAAGGGCTGGAAAAATGTTTTTCAAGCAAATGGTTCCAGAAAACAAGCTGGAGTAGCCATCCTAATATCTAATAAAATAGACTTTCAACCCAAGTTAATCAAAAAAGATAAGGAGGGCCACTATATTCTCATCAAAGGAAAAATCCAACAAGAGGACATCACAATTTTGAATATCTATGCCCCAAATACAAGAGCACCTACATTCGTAAATGAAACAATATTAAAGCTTAAATCATACATTGATCCTAATACCTTAATAGAGGGAGACTTCAACACCCCACTCTCATCAAGGGACAGATCAACCAGACAGACACCAAATAGGGAAATGAAAGCACTCACAGAATCCCTAAATCAAATGGACCTAATAGATGTCTACAGATCTTTTCACCCAAACTCAAAAGAGTACACCTTCTTTTCAGCACCGCATGGAACCTTCTCCAAAATAGACCATATAGTTGGTCACAAAGCAAGCCTCAACAGATACAAAAGGATTGAAATAATCCCTTGTATACTATCTGACCACCATGGACTAAAGCTGGACATCAACAACAACAGAAACAACAAAAAGCCGATACGCACATGGAAACTGAACAACTTACTACTCAATGACAGCTGGGTCAAGGAAGAAATAAAGAAAGAAATTAAAGACTTTCTAGAATTCAATGAAAATGAAGGCACAACATACCCAAATTTATGGGACACATTGAAAGCAGTGCTCAGAGGAAAATTTATAGCACTAAGTGCCTACAAGAAGAAATCTGTAACATCACATACAAACAACTTAATGGCCCAACTGAAAAACCTAGAAAAAAAAGAAGCAGATACACCCAAGAGGAGCAGACGGCTGGAAATAATCAAACTAAGGGCAGAAATCAATCAATTAGAAACAAATAAAATTATCCAAAGAATCAATGAAACAAAAAGCTGGTTCTTTGAGAAAATCAACAAGATAGACAAACCCTTAGCCAAACTAACTAAAAAGCAGAGAGAAACCATACAAATCAGCAAAATCAGAAAGGAAAATGGGGACATAACTACAGACACTGAGGAAATCCAAACGATTATTAGGTCATACTACAAAAGCCTATATGGCACAAAATTTGAAAATCTAAATGAAATGGATAACTTTCTTGACAGATTCCATCTACCAAAATTAAGTCAAGATCAGGTAGAAAGACTGAATAGTCCTATATCTCCCAAGGAAATAGAAGCAGTCATTAACAGTCTCCCCTCCAAAAAAAGCCCTGGACCAGATGGCTTCAGCGCAGAATTCTACAAGACCTTCAAAGAAGTACTAACACCAATTCTCCACAAACTATTCCATAAAATAGAAACAGAAGGAACACTACCAAACTCATTCTATGAAGCCACAGTCACTTTGATACCTAAACCACACAAAGATCCAACAAAAAAAGAGAACTTCAGACCTATCTCTCTTATGAACATTGA
>NW_026594083.1:8343703-8381269 GCF_907164565.1 Psammomys obesus | reverse complement strand
TTTACAGAAGCTTTTCAGTTTCATGAGGTCCCATTTATTGATTGTTGATCTTAGAGCCTGTGCTGTTGGTGTTCTGTTCAGGAAGTTTTATCCTGTGCCATTGAGTTCTAAGCTCTTCCCCACTTCTTCTTCTAACCGATTTAATGTGTCTGGTTTTATGTTGAGGTCTTTGATTCACTTGGACTTTAGTTTTGTGCAGGATGAAAAGTATGGATCAATTTGCATTTTTCTACATGTAGACATCCAGTTAGACCAGCACCATTTGTTTAAGATGCTATCTTTTTTTCCATTATATGTTTTTGGCATCTTTGTCAAAAACCAGTTGTCCATAAGTGTGTGGGTTTATTTCTGGGTCTTCTATCTGATTCCACTGATCCACCACTCTGTTTTTATGCCAGTACCATGCAGTTTTCGTTACTCTATAGTAATAAAAACTGTTGCTCTATAGTACAGCTTGAGATCAGGGATGGAGATACCTCCAGAAGATCTTTTATTGTAGAGGATTTTTTTTTTTTTAGCAATTCTGAGTTTCTTGTTATTCCATATGAAGTTGAGAATTTTTCTTTCAAGGTCTGTAAAGAATTGTGTTGATAATTTGATGAGAATTGCGTTGAATCTGTAGATTGCTTTTGGTAAGAAGGCTGTTTCTACTATGTTAATCCTGCCAAGTCATGTGCATGGGAGATCTTTCCATCTTCTCATATCTTCCTCTAATTCTTTCTTTAGAGACTTGAAATTTTTTTCATACAAGTCTTTGACTTGCTTGGTTAGGGTTACACCAAGGTACTTTATGTCATTTGTGGCTATTGTGAATGGTGTTGTTTCTCTAATTTCTTTCTCAGCCCTTTTGTCTTTTGTATACAGGAGTGCTACTGATTTTTTTTTTTTTTGAGTTAATTTTGTATCCGGCCACTTTGCTGAAGGTGTTTATCAGCTGTAGGACTTCCCTGGTAGAGTTTTTGGGGTCACTCATATATACTATCATATCATCTGCAAATAGTGATAATTTGACTTCTTCCTTTCCCATCTGTATCCCCTTGATCTCCTTCGACTGTCTTATTGCTCTAGCAAGGACTTCCAGCACTATGTTGAAGAGATATGGAGACAGTGGGCAGCCTTGTCTTGTCCCTGATTTCAGTGGGATTGCTTTAAGTTTCCTCCATTCAGTTTGATGTTGGCTATAGGCTTGCTGTATATCGCCTTTACTATGTTTAGATATGTGACTTGTATCCCTGATCTCTCCAGTACTTTAAATATGAATGGATGTTGGATTTTGTCAAATGCTTTTTCAGCATCTAGGGAGATTATCATGTGGTTTTTTCTTTCAGTTTGTTAATATGGTGGATCACATTGATGGATTTCCGTATATTGAACCACCCCTGCATACCTGGGATGAAGCCTACTTGGTCATAGTGGATAATATCTTTGATGTGTTCTTGGATTCGGTTTGCAAGTATTTTGTTAAGTATTTTTGCATCAATGTTCATAAGGGAGATTGGCCTGAAATTCTCTTTCTTTGTTGAGTCTTTGTGAGGTTTAGGTACCAAGGTGATTGTGGCTTCATAGATTGAGTTTGTTAATGTTCCTTCTGTTTCTATTTTGTGGAATAGTTTGAAGAGAATTGGAGTTAGCTATTCTTTGACGGTCTGGTAGAATTCTGCGCTGAAGCCATCTGGTCCTGGGCTTTTTTTGGATGGGAGAATTTTGATGACTGCTTCTATTTCTTTGGGGGATATAGGACTATTTAATTGATTTACCTGGTCCTGATTCAGCTTTGGTGAGTCAAATCGATCAAGTAAATTGTCCATTTCATTTATATTTTCAAATTTTGTTGAGTATAGACTTTTGAAGTAAGTCCTAATGATTGTTTGGATTTCCTCAGTGTCTGTAGTTATGTCCCCCTTTTCATTTCTAACAAAGGACAGGTCAACAAAACAGAAATTAAACAAAGAAACAATATCTCTGACAGAGGTCATGAATCAAATGGACCTCACAGACACTTACAGAACTTTACACCCAAACACCAAAGAATTTACCTTCTTCTCAGCACCTCATGGAACCTTCTCCAAAATAGACCATATAGTTGGTCACAAAGCAACCCTCAACAGATACAAGAAGATTGAAATAATCCCTTGTATCCTGTCTGATTACCATGGAATAAAGCCGGACTTCAATAACAACAGAAATAGCAAAAAGCCTACACACACATGGAAACTGAACAACTTGTTACTAAATGACAGCTGGGTCAGGGAAGAAATAAAGAAAGAAATTAAAGGCTGTCTAGAACTTAATGAAAATGAAGACACAACATACCCAAACTTGTGGGACACAATGAAAGCAGTGGTAAGAGGAAAGTTCATAGCACTAAGTGCCTTCAAGAAGAAATTTGAGACAGCTCATTCAAACAACTTAATGGCCCACTTAAAAACCCTAGAAAAAGAAGAAGCAGACACACCAAAAAGGAGTAGACGGCTGGAAATAATCAAACTCAGGGTTGAAATCAATCAATTAGAAACAAATAAAACAATTCAAAGAATCAATGAAACCAAGAGCTGGTTCTTTGAGAAAATCAACAAGATCGACAAACCCTTAGCCAAGCTAACTAAAAGGCAGAGAGACACCACCCAAATCAACAAAATCTAATTCTTTTTCAGAGTTTTGAATTTTTTTTTCATAAAAGTCCTTGACTTGCTTGGTGAGGGTTACACCAAGTTACTTTATGTCCTTTGTGGCTATTGTAAAGGGTGTTGTTTCCCTAATTTCTTTCTCAGACCTTTTGTCTTTTGTATACAGGAAGACTACTGACTTTTTAGAGTTAATTTTGTATCCAGCCACTTTGCTGAAGGTGTTTATCACTTATAGTAGTTCCCTGGTAGAATTTTTAGAGTCACTCAGGTATACTATCATTTCATCTTCACATAGTGATACTTTGACTTCTTCCTTTCCAATTTGAATTCCCTTGATCTCCTTTAATTGTCTTATTGCTCGAGCAAAGACTTCAAGAACTGTGTTGAAAAGACATGGAGAGAGTGTTCAGCCTTGCCTTGTCCCTGATTTTAGTGGGATTGCTTTAAGTTTCTCTCCGTTTAGTTTGATGTTGGCTGTAGACTTGCTGTATATCGCCTTTACTATGTTTAGGTATGTGCCTTGTATCCCTGAACTCTCCAATACTGTAAACATGAATTGATGTTGGATTTTCTCAAATGCTTTTTCAGCATCTAAGGTAATTATCATGTGGTTTTCTTTTCTTTCAGTTTGTTAATATGGTGGATCACATTGGTGGATTTCCATATATTGAACCACCCCTGCATACCTGGGATGAAGCCTACTTAGTCGAAGTGGATGGTATCTTTGTTGTGTTCTTGTATTCAGTTTGCAAGTATTTTGTTGAGTATTTTTGCATCAATGTTCATAAGGGAGATTGACCTGAAATTTTCTTTCTTTGTGGGGTCTTTGTGAGGTTTAGGTACCAAAGTGACTGTGGCTTTATAGAATGAGTTTGGTAGTGTTCCTTCTGTTTCTCTTTTGCGGAATAGTTTGAAAAGAACTATCGTGAGCTCTTTTTGAAGGTCTGGTAGAATTCTGCTCTGAATCCATTTGGTCCTGGGCTTTTTTTGGATGGTAAACTTTTGATGATTGCTTCTATTTCCTTAGGGGATATAGGGCTATTTAATTGATTTACCTGGTCTTGATTCAGCTTTGGTAAGTGGAATCAATCAAAAAAATTTTCCATTTCATTTATATTTTCAAATTTTATGGCATATAGACTTTTGAAGTATGTGCTAACGATTGTTTGGATTTTCTCAGAGTCTATTGTTATGTCCACCTTTTCATTTCTGATTTTGTTAATTGGATAGTGTCTCTCTGCCTTTAGTTAGCTTGGCTAAGGGTTTTTCATTCTTGTTGATATTCTCAAAGAACAGATCTTGGTTTCATTGATTCTTTGCAGTGTTTTATTTGTTTCTAATTTATTGCTTTCAGCTCTGAGTTTGGTTATTTCCACCATCCTTTTCGGTGTTTTTTCCTCCCCCCCCCCCCCTTAGCTTTTAGGTAAGCCATTAAGTTGCTTGGATGATATGTTTTGAATTTCTTCTTGAAGCCACTTAGTGCTATGAACTTTCCTTTTAACACTGTTTTCATTGTGTCCCATAAGTTTGGGTATGTTGTGTTTTCATTTTCATTGAATTCTAGGAAGACTATAATTTCTTTATTTCTTCCCTGACCCACCTGTTATTTAGTAGCAAGTTTTTCAGTATCCATGTGTGAGTATAGGCTTTTAGCTATTTCTGTTGTTGTTGAGGTCCAGCTTTATCCCATGGTGATCAGATAGGATACAAGGGATTATATCAATCTTCTTGTATCTGTTGAGTCTTGCTTTGTGACCAACCATATGGTCTATTTTGGAGAAGGTTCCATGAGGTGCTGAGAAGGTAAATTCTTTTTTGTTTGGGTGTAAGGTTCTGTTGATGTCTGTTAGGTCCATTTGATTAGTAGCCTCTGTAAGAGATACTGTTTCTTTGTTTTTTTTTTTTTTGTTTTGTTTTTTGTTTTTTGTTGTTTTTTTTTTTTGTTGACCTGTTCTTTGTTGAGAGTGGGGTGTTGAAGTCTCCCACTATTTCTGTGTAGGGATCTATGTGTGGTTTAAGTCTCATTAGTGTTTCTTTTACAAATGTGGATACCATTGTATTTGGGTCATAGATGTTCAGGATTGTGATGTCTTCCTGGTGGAATTTTCCCTTGAGGAGTTTGAAGTATCCTTCCCTATCTCTTTTCATTAATTTTGGTTGAAAGTCTACTTTATCAGATATTAAAATGGCTACTCCTGCTTGCTTCTTGGGTCCATTTGCTTGGAAAACCGTCTTCCAACCCTTTACCCTTAGGTAATGTCTATCTTTGTGACTTAGGTATGTTCCTTATATGCAACAGATTTTGGGTCTTGTTCAAGCATCCATTCTGTTAGTCTGTGTCTTTTTGTTGGAGAATTGAGTCTACTGATGTTGAGAGAGATTAATGACCAGTGGCTGTTAGATCCTTCAATTTTGATGTTGGCTATGTTAGTGTGTTTGGCTAGTTTTTGTTTTGCTGTAGTGTGGTTAATTATTTCCTGAGTTTTC
The DNA here is from genome assembly GCF_907164565.1 of Psammomys obesus. Taxonomy (NCBI): domain Eukaryota; kingdom Metazoa; phylum Chordata; class Mammalia; order Rodentia; family Muridae; genus Psammomys; species Psammomys obesus. Next base: position 8,376,155 of record NW_026594083.1, on the reverse strand, counting down.
TTGAAAGTAGTTAAGTTTTCTTGGGTTGTATTATTCCTTCTAGTATCTTCTGTAATGCTGGATTTTTGTGTAGGTATTGTTGAAATTTATTTTTGTCATTGAATATCTTGTTTTCTCCATCTATGAGGACTGAGAGTTTTGCCAGGTATAGTAGCCTGGGCTGACATCTGTGTTCTCTTAGGGTCTTCATGATATCTGCTCAGGCCCTTCTGGTTTTCATAGTCTCTGTTGAGAAGTCAGGTGTGATTCTGATGGGTTTGCCATTATATGTTACTTGACCCTTTTCCCTTGCAGCTTTTAGTATTTTTTTCTTTGTTCTGTATACTTACTGTTTTGATTATTATGTGACAGGAGGATTTTCTTTTCTGGTCTAATTTATTGGGTGTTCTCTAGTACTCTTGTGTTCTTATAGGCCTCTCCTTTAATTGGGGAAATTTTCTTCAATGATTTTGTTGAAAATACTTTCTGGGCCTTGGAAGGGGGAAATCTTCTTTTTCCTATATTCCTATTATTCTTAGGTTTTGTCTTTTCATGTTGTCTTGTATTTCTTATACAGGCTGTGTCAGGAATGTTTTAGATTTAACATTTTCTTTGACGGATACATCAATTTCTTCTTTTGTATCTTCCACATCTGAGATTCTTTCTTCCATCTCTTGTAGTGTATTGGTTATGCTTACCTCTATTGTTCCTGTTTTCTTCCCTAAGTTTTTTTCTCTCCAAAATTTCCTCCATTTGTGTTTTCTTTAATTTTCCAATTTTATCTTCAGATCTTGAGCTGTTTTGTTGATTTCCTTCACGTATCTGACTGTCTTTTCCTGTTTTTCCTTCAATTCCTTCAGCTGTTTGTTTAAACCATCCTCTGTTTCTTTTATTTCTTTCAGTGATTTAAGTATTTCCTCTCTAAAGGCCAAAAATTGTTTGGCTGCAACTTCCTGTATTTCTTTATGGATGGCCATAATCTGTTTGACTTTATCTTCCTCTAGTTCTTTCCACATTTTATTTGTTTTCTCTAGTATTCTCTTCATAAGCATAGATGTAAGGTCATCTTCTTGAATTTCAATTATACTGGGGTGTCCAAGGCTGCTTGCCCCTGTATAACTAGGTTCCGGAGATGCATATTGAGGAAGTAATTTATAAATTTTTATAATAATAAAAAGAATCAAAATCAAAATAACTTTTTTCTTATTCTCCCATGCAATACCTTCCAACTGCAAATTCCCATCCCTCCATTCTTCCCAGTTCCAGCAATCTCCCCTTTCCTAGATCCACTGTTCCTCCATGTACCTTCAAAAATTAGCAAGCTTCCCTGGCATATCAACTGAACACAGCGTAACAACTTACAACTAGATTAGCCATATACCCTCATACAGGGATGGATAAAGAAATATACTAAAAGTGCATGGACATAGATAGATAGATAGATAGATTGGCAGAGATTTACTTTTTTGGGATGGCACTTATCTATATACATATTATATTGTTCCACTAAGGACCATTTTCTTTACTCATGTTATCACTGTGAAGGAAACAAAAGCACAATCCTGAAGACACAGAGGACATTGTGATAGGAATAAAGATCTAGATAATGTTGAGTTGCATATAATGAAAAGTCATTTAGTCCAAACATTGGGTGAAAAATGAAAATATAATTATGTCATTTTATGCTCTGGAAGAGCAATGTGAATTTCTCTTTATTCTTGTTCTTTTGGCCAGCCTGATGAAGAATGTCACTTCCTAACATTTGATATATATGCTGTCTCCAATGTCTGATGGTTCAGATGTGATTGGTAAGAACTCTGAAATATCCAAGTCCTACCTACATTCCAGTCAACATGCCTAGCATTTGCTGAGGAGAGCCTACAGTTTCTGTTTTAAAATCAAATGGCTTATTAGTCACCAAAAAAAGCAGAAGCTCAGAGTGTCAATGTTGACTCCATTTACAATGAGTTTTGCAACTGAGATGTCGAGTGAGATGTTTCTATATAGTGTCCTGTATTATAGAAAGAAGAAAAGTAGATTTGTATATTTAAATTTGTAATACTATGTAGTTTGTATATGGAAAGAAGAAATAATCCCTTCAGTTTTCCTAGAGTTATAACTTAGCTTTAGAATTAATTGGTACAACATTGAAGACTGAGACATACAAAAATCTAGCATGAGTTGGCATACTACAGTAGCATTCCTAAAGAAATGAACTAAAGAAACCCTCAAAATGTGAAGACAAATGAATGTATTATAAGTTGAACAAGTAGAGGCAATGGGAAAGTCTGTGGAGAAATAAAGAAAAAGAGGTAACAATTTAAATGTATTTTTTTAAAGTACTTCTAGCTAAAAATGACTTTCAAAGTAAAATATTTTGGAGTATGTTTTTAATATCCTTCACAAGTACATGAGTTATTATGTTCATGAAGTAACATTATTATTTAAAGCTGTGTGCAAATCTGACATAGTCTCATTGCTGAGGCATGGATTAGGGAGACAAATGATCTCTCCATCATCCAAAGATGATTGCTCTATGGGAGTTCTTGAAAATACAGATCATAAAAATCACTCAGCATTTTTGCTGGAAAAATATAAAAAAACTCAGGAGATACTTGTATAATTGTTTCTTGATGATAATATCACAGTTATTAACTCATTTTTTATATCAAGAAGGAGATAAGAATTAAAAAGCAAAGTATAGAAACCATTTTGTTTGTTACTTATTTTTTCATTGAAACTTCACAACAATTTGTTTTACTGAACAATTGAATTGTCTCATTATGGTAAAATGATGTTCTAGACCAAAAGTGAATCCTAAAGAAACATATTCTACAGCTGTATATTAAACTACAGAAGGCAAGACAGAAAGCCCACAAGTGTCAGAGGAATCAAGGTTTGCTTTGAGATTGTATGTTCTAGAAATGTCAGAGAAAGCTCACTAACATGGCTGTCCAAACAAGACCTATTCAACAACATTAGGCAACCAATGGCAGAAGAAACACACCTTTCACTTAACAAGCACTAGACAAAGAACTACAGAGAAATAATGAGTGTAGAGAGCAGTATTTCTTTGTGCAAATGTATTACAGGTTTTTTGTTTGTTTTTGTTTTTCCACTTTTTGGCTGAGGTATATATAGGTTGTGCAGGGATAGATAGAGGAGAAATCGAGGGAATGTCCAAACTGAGACCCACCCCATGGGAGAGAGCCAACCCCTGACACTATTTATGATATTCTGGTATGCTTGCAGATAGAAGGAGCTTAGCACAGCTGTCCTCTAAGAAGCTTCACCCAGCAGCAGATCAAAACAGATGCTGAGATTCACCACCAAACATTGGGGTAACCATAGTCTTTTGGAGGGAGGGAAAGAATAGAAGTACCTCAAGGGGACAAGAGCTCTATAAGTAGAAAATCAGAGCCAACTAACCAAGGCACAGAGGGACTTGTGGCACCAACCAAGGACCATGCATGGATTGGACATAGGCCCCACTACACAGGTGTAGCCTGTGGGCAACTTGGGCTTCATGTGGTTCCCTAGTAAGGGGACAAGGGGCTGTCTCTGACATGGATTATGTTGCCTGATTTTCAATCAACTTCTCCCTGGGATGGCTGCCTCACTAGAACACAGGGGAAGAAAATGTGCTTGGTCTTGATGTGCTGGGGTAGGCTGGTAGGGGGAGGGTCCCCTTTTCTGAAAAGTAGGAAAGGAGGAATAAGGGAAAAACAGAGGGATGGTAAGACTGGGAGGAGAGGAGGAAGGTTGCTATAATTGGTATATAAAGTAAATAAATGAATTAATTTATTTAAAATAATGTAGAGAGTAAGAGAAATGGTATTTTCCAGGGAAGAGCACAGCAATTGCTTATCCAATACAAGTGACCAGCCTTCATTAAATCATATACATACTAGTAACATTATACATACTGAATATGTTTTCTTTATATATTTCAGAATATATATGCATTTATATACACACACATGCACATGTGCACAGACACATACATAACAAAGGAAAAGAGGCCATAAATTTGAAAAACAAACAAACAAGGAAGGTTTTGGATGTGTTCTAAGAAGGGTAGAAAGAGAAGGGTAGAAATTACATAACTATGATAATTTCAAGAAGTAAAAGAAAATTATTAGCAAAAATGTAAGTGTATTTTTTATTCGCCAGATGTAATTGTCATCTCAGTGGCTTACTGCTGAGTCACTGGCCCTTTTCTAGTTCTTTCTGAAATCAGGCTGACTAGTTCAATTCGGCACTTCTGACTCAAACTTCTTTCCAAGCTGACTGAGTTCGTTTGGCTTCTTGGCTTCTCACTTTAGTGCTCTGTTTGGAAAACTGTCTCTGAACTCCCGGAACAGAAGTGCACCAAACTGAACTCCACTGCACTGAACTAATTTAACTGCATCAAACTTCCAAAACTGACTGACCTTAACTGACTGAATTCAACCCAACTCCTGAACAGAACTGACTGCCAGCTGCCTGACCTCAAATCGACTCACCTGCATTGCCTCTCAACTGACTCCCAACTGACTGCCTCAACTTAACTGAACTACCTCTCCATTTATTCTCTTAAGTTACTTCTCTTTCCCGTGCTGTTCTCATGAGAGTTGGGAGTACCTTATTGTTTCAAATCTTTCTCTGATTTGTCACTTTGTCTGCCCCTTGATTAGAAGTCATTATTTTGGCTGAAAGATATGTGCTAATGGCATGTTTGTAATCCAGCCAGATGGATTAATAGTGTTCTGAATTAAGAATGCTCTACACAAAACATTTAATATAGTAAAACATAAACACTTTGAAATTTCCATTGCATGGCCATATACATTCTAGCCTTTAATCTCTCTAGAAATTACTGTACTGATTGCTTTGCCATGTGCCCTACAAATATATCTTTCGCTGCATGAAAAGCGGTAAGCAAAGAACTCTCAGGCTGGCATAGTTAATGAATATATTTACATCACTTAATAGAGTGCCTATCTGTTAACTTTACGCCAATTAACAGAATAGCAGAAAAATTAATATCCATATTTAAGGGGCTCTGAATTTACAACATAGATTTCTTTTGAAAAACTGATTTAACTGATTACAAAATTCATTAGCTCTATGTTGAGAGCTTGTCATTGTACTTGTAATTGTTCAGTGTACACATGAGGCACTCAGCACAGTGTGTGGTGTGTATTAGCTTTCTGTTAAATCATTTACAGTCCTATTAGAGATATTAAAATATCACAGGTTAAGTAGTGGTTAAAATGGGCTTACATATTTCATGCTGAGATTTGAAGAAGAATTGTATCTTCTTTTACTTCACAGGCCCTATGACAGCACCACACTAAGGTTTAAAATCAATTTTAATAGTAGTGCATGCCAATTCTCTTATGAATGTGTGTGTTTGCCGCTCTCTCTCTTTCTGTGTGTGTGTGTATGTCTGTGTGCATGTATGGGTATTGTATCAAGTGCATGAATACATGCATGTGGTATCTAGAAATCAAATTTGAGTGACTTTCTATCTTGCTGTGAGATTTGCCTTGCTTGATATTTTTAAAGCTCACTCATATTTAGATCCAGTGATCTTCCTGTCTACATTGTCCTCCATGCTACAGTTACAGTTTTGTGCTCCAACACCTGGTTTTTCAGGTACTGATTGATACCTGAATTCTGATTCTCTTGCTTGCACAGCAAACAATCCATTCAGTGATCCAACTCCCCAGAACCTTGGTATAAATATTTTTATAAAATTATTATTTTAATATGTCTGATGCAAAATAAGTATAGGTAATTATAAAAGAATAAGAGAAAACAATTTAAAATATAAAGAAGGAAAGAAGGAAGGAAGGAAGGAAGGAAGGAAGGAAGGAAGGAAGGAAGGAAGGAAGAAAAAAGAGAAGCAGGGAAGTAGGGCGGGAAGAAAAGAGAGGAAAAGAAAGAAGGAAGGAAGGATGGAAGGAAGAAAGGAAGGGAGGAAGCTTATCTTACACAGGACAAAGTTAGAAGAACTGATAAAATAAACCCCAACGTCCTGATGAAGAGCAAAGCAAAACAAGATAACAAAAGACATAACTGAGTCTCGAAGAAGGTTGGTTTGTCTCAGTAGCGTAACTACCTACTTCATAGAAGTCAGACAGTTGCATTAATGGATTAGGGCTAGATGGCTTGTTATGGAAAATAGGGCGAGCACATAGAAAAACAGCATTCATGTACACACTGTCAAGATCAGGTGAGTACTATGAGCAATAAGGTGTTATATGGGATACACTTGACTAAAAACTGGGTACTTTGTGGATGAAATTGAAAAAACATTCTTTTTTATAGTTTATTATATTTATTGATGTATTAATCTATCTATCTATTTATTTATTACAATTTATTCACTTTGAATCCCAGCTGTATGCCCCTCCATGTCCTCCCAGTCCCACCCATTCTTCTCCCCTATGCCCTTTCCCTAGTCCACTGATAGGAGAAGATTTCTTCCCCTTCTATCTGACTCTAGCCTATCAGGTCTCATCAGGACTGGCTGCATCATCTACCTCTGTGGCCTGGCAATGCTGCACCCCCTCCCCACCATGCAGAGGTGATCAAAGAACCAGCCCCTGACTTCATGTCAGAGACAACCCCCACCCCATTACTAGGTAATCCGCTTGGAAACTGAGCAGTGGTCTAGGTCCTCTCCTGCATGGTCCTTAGTTGGAGTATTGGTCTCTGAAGGACCCCCTGTGCTCAGGCTTTTTGGATTTGTTGGTCTCCTTGTGCAGTTCCTGTCCCCTCCAGATCTTTCTATCTCCTTCTTCTTCCATAAGCTTTCCCACATTCTGCCCAAAGTTTGGCTCTGCGTCTCAGTATCTCCTTCCATACCCTAACGGGTAGAGTCATTCTTACTAGGTAACCTAGACTCACTTCAAACTCATATACTCACAAACTAACAAACTACAAAGTACTGTAATTATTGGCAATTCTCACAATAATGAGTCTCTGTGCCTTTTAAGAGAGTAACAGACATGTTGCACTGAGCAAAATGTTTTATATTTTGTATAATTTTATAATGTACATATTTTATAAGCAGACATAAATATGTATATGCATGCATTTTAAAACACCCTTCATGTTATTTGTCTTTCCTCTTCCCTCTTTCTCTGTAGAACCCTCTTTGCACCTTCCCTGTTAAGTCCTCTTTTTTTCACATTACTTCCTTCATAGTGCCTGTTTCTAAATTGACTTCTCTTGAGCTCTCTTAGAGATCCTTCTGGAAACCATGTTTCTTTCATCCCTTTCTACTGGCCTGGCTTCTCTGGATACTTCAGCCTATATACACAAACATAAAGGAACAACCTTTTGTTTGTATTTATTTATTTATTTATTTATTTATTTATTTATCTATTTATTTATTTATTTATTTATTTATCTATCTATCTATCTATCTATTTATTTATTTATTTATTTATTTATTTATTTAGTCAGAGCTCACAGCCCTCTACTTCCTGTCCTTCTAGTCCTACCCTCATACCACCTCTCATCACTTCCCCCTTTTCTTTTCTTCAAAGAAGGGGAGACCACCAATGGGTACCAATGCACCCTGGCACATGAAGTTGCAGCTGCTAAGAGAGAGGGATCCAACGGAGGCAATAGAGTCAGAGACTGTCCCCTTCTCAAAGTTTCAAGAACTACTGTTTTAACAAGTGATAAGGAACCTAACTTTCTTACCACAAGAGATGCAGATACAGGGCAGTCCTATTCCATTTACTTTTCAAAGCTATGTCCCTTGAGTCCAAGACTAGAAAACATCAACATCAGAGGCAAGAAATATTTTGTAGTATAACATAATTAGCAAGTATATACTAAGTTTTGGTACCCTAATGGGCTGCCTGGCTCAAAAGAGACTTCAGCCATCACGTCTTCCAAGTAACATTAACTGCAAATATCTTTCAGACATGTCTTCCTATGGCAGATTAGTTAGCCTATTGAATATTCTCCTTGGCCCTTTTGTGTATATCACTATAAATCCCAATACAACCCCACTACATCACTTTAACACAAACAGTATACCAACAAGAACCTCCGTCTAGTGTGTCAGTGTCTCAGTAGCTGATCAGAGGACTTGTCTGCTTCTGTCCTCCAAACGAGGGCTTGGCTTAACACCCTGGGCTGTTTCACTGAAAATCTAGTTAGTTAGACTGAGCCACCATTTTATTATAATGACATGGCGTCTTAGTAATTTTCCATCCATGAACTTCCACTTTGCCACTTGCAGCAGGATCCTATTTCTTCATGTTGTCTCCAGAGTTCATCCTATTTTCTCTACATAAATGAAAAATTCCATCACACTCTCTTTTCTGTTACATATATCTTGTGGTCACATGGAGTTATTTTTGTCTGTGTCTCTGTCCTACCCGAGAATTTTCACTGTATACCAAATTCAGAATATGTAAGTGCTTACTTTTACAATTCAGTGCTGTCCAAAATAGTAAAACTCTATAGCAACAACCTCAACACCTCAATCTCCTGAAGTGTTAGTGATTGTTTGTGTATACCTGCTTCTTACATTCTAACAAGTCACTGCTTGTCTACATAAAAGTGAATCAAAACAAAACATTAATCTGTACCATTAATCCTATCTTTGTGATCCTAGCCAATAATAGGATAGCTGAGCCCTCAAGGTCACCAATAATATTTTTAGACAATATCGAAGATATTAAGTAATTTAAGACTCTTCTCTCTAATTATGATTGTTGCATTTAAATTAAATATGTTAATTTTTAAAATATGTTTTAATGGAATATTAATTGATTTACATCCATATTATACTCACATAATTGGAATCTCTATAATTGTTTCTTAATTGCTCACATGCATATAACCTTAATTTCCTATCAACATGATAATGAAATGGTTACTGTTAATTAGAGTATCACAACTCAAATCACCTATATGACCATGACTTATCTTAAGTCTTATATTGGTTTATTAAATCTATAAATGGTAACTGATTTTACCATATCAATTTGGAAATGATGAAAACTATCAAAGTTCATTGCTTTTCAGGTAATTGATGAGTAATTGAAGATTTCAGATGTTTCTCCCATTGCCATTGGACCATAATCACAGTAGGCCAGAAAGTACTCTTTAGAATACATAGTTCAATTTTTAAAGTAGAAAAATTTAATATCTCCTTCTGGCCAAGAGAATAGAATCTCTAGGCTCAGTGGAGACACAGAATACTGGTTGGAGGGGTCTAATTTTATGTGTTGGAGACAGTCAATTGCTTCATAAGGAGACAATCTCCTAGTCCATGGAGGTGGGCTCACCTTAAGCCATAGTAAAGAAATAGGTTCAATAATTAGGCACTTAATGAGATACAGTGTATGTAACTGCTTGTATTCCATGAGTCTGACCTCTATCCAGCTTTAATATCCTCTCTTTTTATTCTCCTCCTCTGAGCAGCCCTTAAAATCTACAGCTAGCTTGTGCTGGGTTTTACTTTTTAAAATGTAATTTTAGGCTACCTTTTGAATCTGTTCTTAAATTGTATTATTAAGGTGACTATGAAAACCCTAAGTGGGCCTCAATTCCCCCTGTATATTAAAGAAACCATGAGGAGATTTTAAAGTCCTAGTAAGATATTAGATGGAAAATATGCAAAAACTAATGATTTGTTAGGATTTTTTGAAAAATGAAATTTAGAAAAGATAGCTGGTGTGCACTATAAGGAAGACTTCAAAGTTTAAGAAAATAACCTTCCAGAATAAATTTAAAAGTCCCGAGACCCAGAATCATTTAACTATGACAAGACAGAGGGGTTTGGCCAAGAATTTTTAATTTTGTAAAGATTATGATAAATTATGTTTATTTCAAAGCCATAATGAAAATTTACTTCATTTATTCAGGAATTTGATTAAGAAATGAGTTCAGTCCCAATAAAAATATTTAAGATAATTATTACTGTAATCATTCATTAGACAAAGAGGGAAAATTAAACTCCTCATATCAAAACCAAAACAGCAAACTTATATGGTGCAAGAAAAGTTGCAAGTGCTTGAAAATTAAAATGATAAATTACATGGAGATGCTGTCTATCTTGTACAACACACAGAATGGTCCCATTCTTAGTATAATCTCATCAGTTTTTGGCTTCTTTATACAAAGTATTTGTTTGAGATTAAATATTTGATAAAATCTATTATTATTTCCTTGTTTGTTTGTTTGTTTTGCGACTAGGCCTTCCTATCATGAGCAATTACTTTCACCACAAAAATAATCATTAAAAAAAAAAAACTTCCAATATGACAAAAGTAATTCAATTAGTCACTTTTTTCTACAGTGTCATCATTGATGTTAATAAAACTCATAAAACTGTAGTAAATCCTGGTGAATATTTTGGCTGTGATGTCTAGCAAAAGGTAATGATTCTCTCTGACTGTGACCCTTGGTTCATTTCAGACTAAAATGTAGTTCTCAATATAATTAAAGTAAAAGAGAAACTATAATGTATTTTTTATTAAGCTATATAGAATTATTAGTTCCTATCAGATAAAAAATTGAATTCAAATCATTTATTTTATGGCATTTTATTATAGCATTATGGATTTCTGAATAAATTGTCGTTTCAAAGAAAATCTAGTTTAAAGTTTCCACATTTTGTTTTAGTAGCTATTAAAATGTTTAATTAATTTTATTGCAGCTCTATTAATATAGTTCACATTATTTTCATACTATAGTATAATACCTTTGACTGAAAATTAAGTTATCTATGCTTCAATCAAACCTTGAAATGAGCAAACTTTAGGCAACCTGGAAAGATGATAGTGAAAATGTCAGGGATGGCGTACATGCTGATATTTGGAAATGCTCTAAAACAGAATGTGCAGATAATGGCACTTGTGCATATAAGGAGCATTAAGTGTCTTTTTATTTCAAAGAAACAGTTTTCTTAATATTCTTTATTATCCTGACCTTAAGAAAGAAAGAATTCAACAAGATGAGCATTTTCAACTAAACATATATACCAAAACTGTTTAATGTCAAAAGACCACATGTAGTAGCACAGCTTCAAGATTTTCGAGTATATATCAAAAAAGTTTCATTAAAGTAAAACCCTATGAAGCATACATACTTGAGTTGGCCCTTCACTGCTAAATGTAAGGAAATATTCAGAGTCTGACAGGTGAAGGATGAATTTTGTTCTGTTTGAATCATTTGATTGTGAGATATTTTATTAACAGCATTTGAAATAAAATGTAACCTCAAAAGATAAGATGAATCAAAATAATTAATTTTAGCAAGAGACAAATAATCTAGAATAAAATCAGTAAGTTCTTGTTAGTCTTCTGGAGTTCAGATTCCCCATCTGCATATTGAACTAAATATACACAGTAAAATTAAGTTACATGTGTATTGAGTATACACAACTGTTTTTCTTATTATCGTTCATTGAACATCATAGTGTAACAAAAGTCTGCATTACACTTACATTTAGGGTTTTAAAATACTTATAAATAAATTGGAGTATTAGAATATTTGTATGTATCACTTTATGTAAGGAACTTTGACACCACATGGAATTCAGAAACTCTTGGTACACACCAGAACCAAATTTTTCCAGATAATAAGGGACATGTGTTTAATAACAGTATAATAATAAATTATACATACTCTCTGGCTTAAAACAGCATGCACTGATTATATAAAGATGTATCTCAGGAGAGGATCTAGTCATCAGCCAGCTGTGTTCCCTGTCTTCCTGTATCAGTGTTTCCAAAATCTGTTTGTGCTTATGGCCTCATCAGAGAATGAACTGACAAATAATGATTCCAAGGTCCTTGTTTTCAACACTTCACATTCTTCTGTCTCAGTTTCATTGAGATTCCCAATGTCCTCATTTATAGTAGACAAGGACTACCCTTGGCATCCATGAGCTGTCCTCCCACCATGTGGTACTCTCTGTTAACCTTTACAAAATATAGAAAGTGTTTTCTTCTGAAAACCAAGAACACCTTTAAGAGTTCTCAATATAATGAGCACCCAGAAAAATGACCCTGTCAATGATCTCAACTTTATGCATGATTTTTATTGCATCTTCAGCTCCTTGCTCTTTTATCATGACCTATTATTAGCACCCTATCACATCTACAGGATGTGATTATGGAAGGTTGAGAATCACTGGGGTTTCTTAACAGCTGAGTGTAAAAGACATATGTGAAAATCAAGAATCTTCTATGTTCAACTTAACCTTGTTAAAAAATAAGCAAGCTTGGACACTAAACTGTCATGGGCTACATCTGTGCAGGGGTTCTAGGTTACCTCCATGCATGGTTCTTGGTTGGAGCATGAGTCTCTAGGAAGAGGAACTGCCCCTGACATAATCTGATTGGCCTGCTCTTGATCACCTCCCCCTGAGTGGGGAGCAGCCTTACCAGGCCACAGAAGACAACAATGCAGCCACTTCTGATGAGAGCTGATAACTAAGATCAGAAGGAAGGAGAAGAGTACCTCCCCTATCAGTGGACTTGGTGAAGAAGGGGATGGGAGGGTGGGGTCGGGAGGGGACTAGGGAGGGGTTTATGGGTGGATACAAAGTGAATAAACTGTAATTAATAGAAAAAGAAAAAGAAAAGCAACAGTAAAACGGAAGAAGTTCCTTAGAGTTCATTGTAGGTAGAACCTATCTTAGGGACAAGATAGAACAAAGTAAGTTCTAATTTTTAAAGTTCATTTAAATGACTAGTTGCATAATACGAGAAATATAGGATAAAGATGGAGCAGAGGTTGAGGGAATGGCAAACCAATGACTAGCCTGACCTGGGACCCACTCCATGGGAAAGAGCCAAACCCTGATAGTATTAATGATACTCTGCTCTGCTTTCAGACAGGACACTAGCATCACTGTTTTCTGAGAGGATCTACCAAGCAGTTGATGGAAACAGATACAGAGACCCATAGTCAAACAATATTACCATCTTGGGAGATTTGTGTAAGAGTGGAAGTAAGGCTAGAGAGAGCTGTAAGGGTCAAGGACAAGAAGACCTACAGAGTAAACTAAACTGGGCCCATGAAACCTCACAGAGAATGAACCACCAAGCAAAGAGCAGGCGGGCTGGACTTAGACCCCTTACACATACATCGCACATGTGCGGCCTGCTCAACGTGTGAGTCCTCTAACAGTGGAAGTACGGGCTCTCCTTCTCCTGCCTGCCCTTGGATCCCTTTCTCCTAGCTTAGCTGCCTTGTCAGGCCTCAGTGGTAGAGAATGCACTTAGTTCTGCTGGGACTTGAGGTGCCTGGGTGTACTGGTACCGTTGCCTTCCCTTCATTAAGAAGGAGGGTGGAATGGAAGGAAGGAGCATGATGGTGGAACTGGGAGGAGAGCAGGGGAGGGGCTGTGAACAGGCTGTGAAATGTTTTAAATATGCAAATAGAGGGAAAAATAAAAGACAATAACAAAACTGATGTTCTCTAGGGCGTTCAGACCTGATAAGCTAGGGTGAGATGAAAGGGGAGGAGGACCTCTCTTATCAGTGAACTTGGAGAGGAGAATAGACGGAGTTGAAGGAGGGAGGGTGGGATTAGGAGGAAATGAAGGAGGGGGCTACAGCTGGATACAAAGTGAATAAACTGTAATTAATACAAAAATAATTTAAAAAGAGCTTTTATTCCTAAGGGACTGTTACTATGCTCAGAATCCTATTACTTATTTTAAGAAATAGAATATGATTGATATGGGCTTAACATGTAGGTTGCTCAGATGTCTATTCACCATATTCACTATTTTATACTTAAGCATATGCTTTTTCCTCTAAGATTTTAAGCTCAACTCAACAATAGTGACTTTTAACCCTTTTCCTTAGAAGTGACATTTTCTTCCTCTGCAAGAAGCAATGTAATTCCAATAAAATGATTAAAAATTTCAAGAGCCCCTCACTGCAATGTTAACAGCAAATAAAAATGTTTTATTAAGCCCACAGGGGGAGCACAGTGTTCTTATAAATTATGTTTGAGACATTATTAAATTTTTTTTAAAGCCAACTTTTGTCCTGGTTTTTCTTTGCTAAAATAGAAATGTCTCAGCACATTGTAAAGTGAAAAAGAAGTTTCAACTGTTTCTAGTTAGGTTAAAATATTTCCAGTTAATCTTGTGTTGCATCTTCAGAATAGTACCATCACTTGAACCAGGAGTCACTGTCACTTGCTTTACAACTGCTTTAGTGAGAAGATAGGCTAGCAGCCAGCAACCAATTTCTCCTTTCCAAAATTCAGTACTGTAGCCTGGCTCTTCTCACATCCAATTCCTAAATCCAGAGATTAAAGCTAAGAAGCAATGTAATATAATTGTGTGACCTTTTTTTGCTTTATCAAATCTCAATAAATTTAATTTTATTTTCAACATTATATCAATAACAGACGAGAAAATTGCTCAGCATGGTGACTCATGACCTTAATCTTATCTCTCAAGGTCCTGAATCCAGAGCTCTATTAATTCAAGATCATCCTGGTCTACACAGTGAGTTCCAACCAGCCCTGGCTGCATAAAGAAGACATTCTCTGAAAAATAAAGCAAAACAAGAAAACAAACAAAATTTTACTATACACTAAATATACTTTCTATGCATTTATTTTACACTAGACAGTATTTTAGATTAAAGTGGGAGATAGAAATGTTTTACTCTAAATATCTAGCAATAAAGAACTAAGCATATTATGGTATAGTCACAGTTAGAAATGTTAAAAACATTTTTTCATTTTTAAAAATCCTAATAATATTTTCCAAATATTAGTTAAAATTTATTAGAAGTTAACATGCATTAATCTGTGGTAGGGCTTCAAGTATGAGGATGTAATAGTTAAAATGAATGTGTAGAATAGTATATATATATATATATATATATATATATATATATATATATATGTGTGTGTGTGTGTGTGTGGGTGTGTGTGTGTGGGTGTATGTATGGGTGAGCATAGTTGGGAATTTTATAGTATAGCATATATATGGTTCAAGGTTGAGACATGATCCTTAGTCTGATATTTCTTCTTCCCTGATGAAATAAATGAATGCTGCATATTGTGGATCCTGGCACTGGAGGCTTTTGTTAATATGGGAAGGAAAACAGAGGTACTACATAAACAACCTCTCACTGTCAGGCTGAAGCTTCCTAGGGAATGAGGGAAGCCGCCATGAACATGTACTACAATTGCTATTCAATAAAAGTTCTGCTTCACTAGAGTGAGGTCTGGGCTCCTAATACATCCATTGCTTTGATAAGCTAAATTACACAGGAAACTCTTCTCTCTGGGAAACAGAGGAACTAATTCTGGCCACAAAATTAAATTTGGTAGGGGAAAGGTCATTTGTAAACTATACTCTTTGGCATCTGATTGTGAAAGCTGAGTTAGGTACCAACTAATCAAGAGTAATCAAAAAGGAGGTTTTCTTAATTTTTTTTCAATTTAGCTAATGGTTTTATGGGTTGGTCTTTTGATTTGCCTCACTGCAAAATTTGAAAGGGGCTTATTTACAGTATTGTTTATTCACTCCATAAGTGCTTATACACTACATTATTTTGGATATTTATTCCTCATTCTGATAATTCAGACCAAACCCAAAACCAGCTACAGATAAGGCAAAAAAAGATGTTCTGTATTTTTTACCACCTAAAAATGTCTTGTAGCATCACATATACCAAGAATAATTTAATTTCCTCTCATTTCAAAAATCTCTTCCTCCTGTTAGTGTCACAATATGCAAGGCATTTGTGTGCCAACTTTCCCCAGAACACCTGGTCCATCCTTTACTGCCAGATGGACCTGCTGATGCAGAGCAGAATGAAGCGTGGTAATAAATATGTCTGAGGGGGATGCTGTTGGTGACATGACTTGGTAAATCTGCCCTGCCTGAGAACTGTGCAGTGCATAGCCTCCATTTGTCTGTCTACAACGAGCAAATAGCTCAGAGGTTTCAGCAGCAGAATGAAATAATGAAAGAGCACCCATCTATAAATCGGGAGATGGTCAATCTGTGCTACTCACTTTATTTTTGGGAGCTCCCTGTCCTGTCTCTAATAGGAATGTGTTAAAATTGACAGAATTGGATGAGATATTTCTTGCACTTTATTCTGGCTTGTAGAAAAAAAAAACACACAGTTTGAAGATTGCACACTTTGTCATTAGAAAACAAGGGGACTTTTAAGTAGGATATTTTAATATTTTAAAAAGTAAAATGTACCTTTCTGCATCATATGCATTTAAAATCGAAAAGGTATGTTTGTAATTTAATAGTTATTTAATAATCTTTCATATAGCATTATTGTCCATATTGTTTATTCATGTCACTATAGCTGAATATTACCCATTACTGCTACTGTGTAGCAGAAACAGTGGCAGAAGCAGATACCTATTAGCCCTATTAGTGGGTTTAGTAAATAACAATAAAAAATATTTTCCCATTGATGAACAAAAGAAGAATCTTAGATAGTTAGGTTGCCTATTAGGAGATGTTTGATGAGTTTAACTTTGAGAGAAATCTTAGTTGACTATGAGGAGATAGGATTCATGGGAGTTTATTGTAAAGGATAAAGTGAAACACCACATTTGGATGAAATTTAAATTACGCAAAATTTTCTTCAACAACTTAAAAGCTGACAGAACAAAAGGAAATATTAATTATGGGTCAAAAATACTGTGCCCATTTGTTGAAGATGCTATCTTTTTCCATTGTTTGGTATCTTTGTCAAAAATCAGGTTTCCATAAGTGTGGGTTTATTTCTAGATCTTCTCTTCAATTCCATTGATCCACCATTCTGTTTCTACTCCAGTACCATGCAGTTTTTATTAATGTTGCTCTATAGTACAGCTTGAGATCAGGGATGGAGATACCTCCAGAAGATCTTTTATCTTAGAGGATTGTTTTAGCAATTCTGGGTTCCTTGTTATTCCATATGAAGTTAAAAATTTTTCTTTCAAGGTCTTTGAAAAATTGTGTTGGATCTAAAGAGGACAGGAGCTCCACAAGGAGAGCAACAGAACCAAAAAATTGGAGCAGATGGGTCTTTCCTGAGACTTATACTCCAACCAAGAACCATGCATGGAGACAACCTAGAACCCCTGCACAGATGTAGCCCATGGCAGTTTAGTGTCCAAGTGGGTTCCATAGTAATGGGAACAGGGACAGTCTCTGACATGAACTGATTGGCCTGCATTTTGATGACCTCCCCCTGAGAGGGGAGCAGCTTTACCAGGCCACAGAGGAAGACAATGCAGCCACTTCTGATGAGATTTGATAGACTAGGATCAAAAGGAAGGAGAGGAAAACCTCCCCATCAGTGGACTTGGGGAGGGGCATGCGTGGAGAAGGTGGATGAAAGTGGGATTGGGAGGGGAGGAGGAAGGGGCTTATGGGGGGATACAATGTGAATAAAGTGTAATTAGTAAAAATTAAAAAAAAAAATACTGTGCCCAGAAACACAATGAATTCCAAGAGTAGATCACTGTTCATTAAAGAGCTTCTTACTTTTTCTAAAATTTTGGAAGTGTTAGATACTATCACTTTTGTCCTATAACAAGAAGTGGTAGCATTATTCCCAATTGCTCTTTGATCACCTCCACCTGGGAGGTGCAGCCTTGCTAGGCCACAAAGGAAGACAATGCAGCCAGTCCTGATGTGACCTGATAGGCTAGGGTCAGATGAAAAGGGAGGAGGATAATCCCTATCAGTGGACTGGGGGAAGAGCCTGGGAAGAGAAGAGGGACGCTGGTGGGATTGGGAGGGGCTCAAGAATGGGGGCTACAGCTGGGATACAAAGTGAATAAATTGTAATAATTTGAAAAAAATTTTAAAAATAAATAAGAAAAAAAAGAAGTAGTTGAACAAACTGAAACCTGTGGGTGTGACTTGGCATGACAGAAAATAGTATTTCAGGCCAAATTGCTACTCTAGAATTCAGGATTCACAAAGATACCATGAAAGAAGGTTGAGATCTGTCTACCAATATTTGACTGCTAGAGTCAAAATATAGCATCAAGAAGATACATATTGAATGCTGTTGAAATCAGAGTATGCTAGCAGAAGAATGACTAATAGAAACCAGTTTCTTGTTTAAGGGGCAGTATTTTATAAGCTTTCCCTCTGGATACCCATAATGAGAACTTGAGAGTTCTCCTAATAGTGTAGGTAAGGGAGCGATTACAGTTCAGAAGTGGTTCTCAACCTTCTTAACTGCTACAGCTTTTTAGTACAGCTCATGTTATAGCCAACCACAGGCACAAAATTATTTCATTGTTACTTCATGATTATAAAGTGGATATTATTATGAATTACAACATAAATACATGATATGCAGGCTATCTTATCTGCGATCCCTTTGTGGTTGCTACCTACTAGAACCGATGGTTTAGAGAACGCAGTGAACAGGACCGATTCCTTGGGAGGGCACATTTCCTCCACTCAAGGGCTTATCTACTTTCTGTCTAATCTAACAATAACAACACACACACACACACACACACACACACACACACACACACACACACGAGAATATCTGACAGTCATGGAGCAAAGAAATGTGTTTCCTAAATTAACAGTCTTGCTCAAAAGATTGTGTAGAATGCTTTCTACCACATCGGTTGACTCCACACCACGGTGATGGCAGTGGGTGATGGCTAAAGTAGTGACAGCATGCAGACTCTGACAGCAGCTGCCTTAAGCCCCAAACCTACAAAAGAAAAAAGATAAAATGCAAGAAAACTTCTCCTTTTGGTGGTCAGTAGTAACTTAGGCATGCTGAGAGAATAATCAAGCGTCAAAGCAAATAAAAATTTACATTTCGTGAAGCCATTATTCATAACTTTCAAAAATATAACTTTACATAAAGTCAATTTCAATTTCTGTAATAAAACAATAATGTTGTGGAAGGAGACACAGCCACATTGTTGAAAATACGATCATTGGGATATCTGATTTTGAAATGGCTTAGTTCATTTAATTTTCATAGGTCTCTTGACAAAATAAATTAAGTACATTGTAATGATATATCGTTAATTTTTTAAATCTGTGGTTATGTTATATTGGATGTCTTTTTGTGATATAGTTTATTTGAAATGAAATACTGTATGTTATTTGATGTATAAAATTTTGATATTTTACAAGCATGTTTTACCTTTCTGGCTCTGGAATTTCCATAAAAAATTAAAATCAGCATGTCAGTTCTGACAAAAGGAAGAAGAAATTGTCAGTGACTACTTGAATATACAGACCAATTTCAGTCATATGTGCTATAACAATATTATACATTTCTAATCCTTTTCTGTCATAATGTAGATTATGGAATATTCTGGAGGAATTTAAATAACACATGAAGAAAATCTCATGTTTTAGAGTTAGAATACCAATTAACTTATTTTATGGCATATTTGTCTTTGATTTCTTTATTAGTCTTCTGTTTTGCATACTTTTAAATAGGTATTATAATAGTTTAATTATTACTTTTAGCATTCCTTTTTCTTTCGAATTTTTTTTCCTAATTAGTTTTGGCTTGATATATATATATAAATATATTTGTCTTCTTCTTCTTCTTCATATTTTTTTTGACACTGTGGTATCTTTAAAATTGTTCTGTTGGGCAAATGAAGTTTATGAGTTTGAATGTTTATGCATTTTTAGCTTCCTAATAGTCCAAAAGTTTACTCATGATAAAATTATTTGCTTTGTTTCTAGAGAGTATCTGTGAGGCTATCATGCCTCACATGTCAACCACTCTGGTTTCCTTACTCATTTGTTTTGAGACTGTATTTCAATCACTACTATTTCGTCTCTTTTTTCCCCTCAGGCCCTCACCTACAGCCCTAACTGTTATCCATCAAACTCATGACCTCTTTTATCAATTGTTATTGACTGTATGTGTGTACTTATATAAAACTATATATTCTTAAATATAACATGTTCAGCCCATGTGATGCTACTTGTATGTGTGATTTCAGAACTGACCTGTTGGCGCTGCGCAACCAAGGTGTGCTCTTCCCTAGATGGGACCATCTTTCCAAATCCCTGTTTTGCTCTGTTGCCTGTTGTTCCTTTTGTAAGACTGAAACTCTGTGGGATGTTCCCTATGCAGCTGAAGTGTTCCTTTTCATCCTCCTCATTCAGCAATCATTTGGGAGGTTATATTGGTGGAACGTTAAAAGAGTAGTTTTTCTTGCTACCAAGAGACACTATCTCACTGTGAAATCCCTGGTCTTCTGGTTCTTACACGCCTTCCAACTATTTTTCTCATTGTTTTCTTTCTTTTTTTTTTTTTTTTTGAATTTTATTTTTTTCTTATCAGTTACATTTTATTAACTCTGTATCCCAGCCATGTCCCAATCCCTCATTCCCTCCCAGTCCCTCCCTCCCTCCCACATTTCCACCATGCCCCTTGCCAAGTCCACTGATAGGGGGGACCTCCTCCCCATTCATCTGATCCTGTTTTATCAGGTATCTTCAGGACTGGCTGCAAAGCTCTCCTTTGTGGCCTAACAGGACTGCTCCTCCCTTGGGGGGTGGGGAGGCCAAAGAGCCAGTCATTGAGTTCCTGTTAGAAATAGTCCTTGTTCCACTCACTATGGGAAACAAATTAGTTACTGAGCTACCACAGGCTACATCTGAGCAGAGGTTCTAGATTACATTCATAACATGGTCCTTGGTTGCATGTCAGTCTCAGAAAAGACCCTGTGCCCAGATATCTTTGGTCCTTATGGAGCTCCTATCCTTTCCTCATCTGACTAACTCCCCTTCTTTCTTATGATTTCCTGTACTCTGCCAAAGGTTTGGTCATGAGTCTTTGCTTTGAAAACACTGCTAGTTAGAGTCTTTCAAATGTGCTCAGTAGACTCCTGTCAATGTTCAATGCGCATCCCATCTGTCTTTCTAAACGAGGATTGATAATCTTACCCCATGTCCTCTCTCTTGATTATCTTTTTTAGGTGTATAGATTTCATTATGTTTATCATACCTTATAGGTCTATATAAGTGAGTATATACCGTGTTTGTCTTTCTCCTTCTGGGATATTTCACTCAGGATGATCTTTTCTAGATCCCACCATTTGCCTGCAAATTTCATGATTTCCTCCTTTTTGATTGCTGAGTAGTATTCCATTGTGTAAAAATACCACAATTTCTGTACCCATTCCTCCGTTGATGGACATCTGGGTTGTTTCCAGGTTCTGGCTATTACAAATAAAGCTGCTATAAACATGGTTGAGCAAATATCTCTTTTGTGTACTTGAGCAAACTTTGGGTATATACCTAGCAGTGGTATAGCTGGGTCTTGAGGAAGCACTATTCCTAATTGTCTTAGAAAGCACCAGATAGATTTTCAGAGTGGTTGTACCAGTTTACATTCCCACCAGCAGTGGAGGAGGGTTCCCCTTTCTCCACAACCTCTCCAGCATGTGTTGTCCCTTGAGTTTTTCATTTTGGCCATTCGGATGGGTGTAAGGTGATATCTCAGGGTCAGTTTAATTTGTATTTCCCTGATGGCTAATGAGGATGAGCATTTCTTTAAGTGTTTCTCTGCCATTCGATATTCCTCTGTTGAGAATTCTCTGTTTAGCTCTGTTCCCCATTCTTTGAGTGGATTACTTGGTTTGCTGCTTTTCAGCTTCTTTAGTTCTTTGTATATACTCGATATTAGTCCTCTGTCAGATAAAGGGTTAGTGAAGATTCTTTCCCAATCTGTAGGCAGGTGTTTTGTTTTAATGACAGTGTCCTTTGCTTTACAGAAGCTTTTCAGTTTCATGAGGTCCCATTTATTGATTGTTGCTCTTAGAGCCTGTGCTGTTGGTGTTCTGTTCAGGAAGTTGTCTCCTGTGCCAATGAGTTCTAGGCTGTTCCCCACTTTTTCTTCTAACAGATTTAGAGTATCTGGTTTTATGTTGAGGTCTTTGATCCACTTGGACTTTAGTTTTGTACAGGGTGATAAATATAGATCTATTTTCATTTTTCTGCATGTGGACATCCAGTTGGACCAGCACCATTTGTTGAAGATGCTGTCTTTTTTCCATTGAATGGTTTTGGCTTCTTTGTCAAAAATCGAATATTCATAGGTGTGTGGGTTTATTTCTGGGTCTTCTATGCAGTTCCATTGATCCTCCTTTCTGTTTTTATGCCAATACCATGCAGTTTTTATTACTATTGCTCTGTAGTACAACTTGAGATCTGGGATAGAGATACCTCCAGATGATCTGTTGTTGTACAGGATTGTTTTGGAGATTCTGGGTTTTTTGTTTCTCCATATGAAGCTGAGAATCTTTTTTTTCAAGGTCTGTAAAGAATTAAGTTGGTATTTTGATGGGAATTGCATTGAATCTGTAGATTGCTTTTGGCAGGATGGCCATTTTCACAATGTTAATCCTACCAATCCATGCGCACGGGAGATCTTTCCATCTTCTGAGATCTTCTTCAATTTCTTTCTTCAGAGACTTGAAGTTTTTCTCAAACGGGTCTTTCACTTGCTTGGTTAGTGTCACCCCAAGATAGTTTATGTTATTAGTGGCTATTGTGAAGGGTGTTGTTTCCCTAATTTCTTTCTTGGCCCTTTTGTCTTTGGTATACAGGAGGGCTTCTGATTTTTTTGAGTTGATTTTGTATCCTGCCACTTTGCTGAAGGTGTTTATCAGCTGGAGGAGTTCTCTGGTTGAATTTTTGGGGTCGCTCATATATACAATCATATCATCTGCGAATAGTGACACTTTGACCTCTTCCTTTCCAATTTGTATCCCCTTGATCTCCTTTAGTTGTCTTATTGCTCTGGCTAGGACTTCAAGTACTATGTTGAAGAGGTATGGAGAGAGTGGGAATCCTTGTCTTGTCCCTGATTTCAGTGGGATTGATTTAAGTTTCTCTCCATTGAGTTTGACGTTGGCTATAGGCTTGCTGTAGATTGCCTTTACTATGTTTAGATATGTGCCTTGTATTCCTGATCTCTCCAAGACTTTAAACATGAATGGGTGTTGGACTTTGTCAAATGCTTTTTCAGCATCTAAGGAGATAATCATGGGGTTTTTCTCCTTCAGTTTGTTTATGTGGTGGATTACATTGATGGATTTCTGTATGTTGAACCACCCTTGCATGCCTGGGATGAAGCCTACTTGGTCGTGGTGTATGATATCTTTGATGTGTTCTTGGATTCAGTTTGCAAGCATTTTATTGAGTAGTTTTGCTTCAATGTTCATAAGAGAGATAGGTCTGAAGTTCTCTTTTTTTGTTGGGTCTTTGTGTGGTTTAGGTATCAGGGTGACTGTTGCTTCATAGAATGAGTTTGGTAATGTACCTTCTGTTTCTATTTTGTGGAATAGTTTGAGGAGAATTGGTGTGAGCACTTCTTTGAAGGTCTGGTAGAATTCCGCGCTGAAACCATCTGGCCCAGGGCTTTTTTTGGAGGGGAGACTGTGAATGACTGCTTCAATTTCCTTGGGGGATATAGGGCTGTTCAGTCTTTCTACCTGATCTTGACTTAATGTTGGAAGATGGAATCTATCAAGAAAATTGTCCATTTCATTTAGATTTTCAAATTTTGTGGCATATAGGCTTTTGTAGTATGACCTAATGATTGTTTGAATTTCCTCTGTGTCTGTAGTTATGTCACCCTTTTCAACTCTGATTTTGTTGATTTGGATAGATTCTCTCTGCTTTTTAGTGAGTTTGGCTAAGGGTTTGTCTATCTTGTTGATTTTCTCAAAGAACCAGCTTTTTGTTTTATTGATTCTTTGAATAGTTTTATTTGTTTCTAATTGATTGATTTCAGCCCTGAGTTTGATTATTTCCAGCCTTCTGCTCCTCTTGTGTGTATCTGCTTCTTTTTTTTCTAGGGTTTTCAGTTGGGCCATTAAGTTGTTTGAATGTGATGTTACAAATTTCTTCTTGCAGGCACTTAGTGCTATAAATTTTCCCCTGAGCACTGCTTTCAATGTGTCCCATACATTTGGGTATGTTGTGCCTTCATTTTCATTGAATTCTAGGAAGTCTTTAATTTCTTTCTTTATTTCTTCCTTAACCAAGCTATCGTTGAGTAACAGGTTGTTCAGTTTCCATGTACGTGTAGGCTGTTTGTTATTTCTGTTGTTGTTGAGGTTCCAGCTTAAGTCCATGGTGGTCAGATAGAATACAAGGGATTATTTCAATCTTTTTGTATCTGTTGAGGCTTTCTTTATGACCAACTATATGGTCTATTTTGGAGAAGGTTCCATGTGGTGCTGAAAAGAAGGTATACTCTTTTGAGTTTGGATGAAAAGATCTGTAGACGTCCATTAGGTCCATTTGATTTAGGGTCTCTGTAAGTGTTTTTATTTCCCTATTTGTTTTCTGTCTAGTTGATCTGTCCCTTGGTGAGAGTGGAGTGTTGAATTCTCCCACTATTAGGGTTTTAGGATCAATGTGTGATTTAAGCTTTAATATTGTTTCATTTACGAATGTAGGTGCTCTTGTATTTGGGGCATAGATATTCAAAATTGTGATGTCCTCTTGGTGGATTTTTCCTTTGATGAGAATATAGTGGCCGTCCTTATCTTTTTTTATTAACTTGGGTTGAAAGTCTATTTTATTAGATATTAGGATGGCTACTCCCGCCTGTTTGCTGGAATCATTTGCTTGAAAGACATTTTTCCAGCCCTTTACTCTGAGGTAGTGTTTATCTTTGTTGCATAGGTGTGTTTCTTGGATGCAACAGAATGATGGATCCTGTTTCCGCAACCATTCTGTTAGTCTGTGTCTTTTAATTGGGGAGTTGAGTCCATTGATGTTGATAGAGACTAATGACCAACAATTGTTACTTACTTTAGATGTGGTGTTGGTGGTGTCACTGAGTTTCATTGCTTGTCTTCTTTTGGTTTTTTTGTTGTGTATTTATCTATTTCCTCTGTTTTCTTCGATGTAGTTGTTTTCTTTGTTTTGGAGTTTCCCTTCTAATAACTTTTGTAGAGCTGGGTTACTATGTACATTGCGAGTATTTTGTGGGACTGAAGAACACAGCAACACAGAATATTTACAAGTTGTCATTTTCTAAAGTGGTCCCAGTCTACTGCAGAGAGAAATTTCCTTGATGATGGAACAGATTATACTTATCTGTGGGCATAAGAAAAATGTTCAGATGCTGTTAGTTTTTACGTTGGTTTAGTAAATTAGTGGTTGTAGATTCTCCTCCAATAGGCATTTCTCTAGTACTGAGTAATTAACTAGGTATCCAATAGGAAGACCTGTGTTCCTTTTCTTAAGTGGGTCTTTAGTCCACTGGAGAGCATTTGGTTACTGCCTGGGTATGTGTGCCACTAATGTATGTTGTTCAATCGTAAATTTCTCTGTTAGTTAATACCTACTGCATTAGCAGGGTCTCTGATGATATAGGTGTCATGCTGTGTAAAAGACAGTCAACACAAAATGTTGTCAATGGTATTATTATTGCAGTTTTTGTCTCATTGATTTGGGGAACTGTGTGTGTGTCTGTGTGTGTTTCTGGTCCTTTCATACATTATGGTTCCTGATTTTGTGTTTTTATTCATCTTGTTTTTTCTCTCTCTGCAGGTCTGTTTCTTGTAATTTTTTGATTACTGTGGTTTTGTTAATAGTTTTTTTAATTGAAAATGAATTTATTTCTATCTCTGCTTGCTTTCTGAAGAGAGGTAGAAACAAAACATGTAGTTGAGAGGGTAGGTGGTTTGGAGAATCCTGGAATAGCTTGGGGAGGGGAAACTATAATCAAATTATAATGTATAAAAATCGTTTCAATAAGATTCTGTACAAAAAAGCAAGCAGAAGGATAAGACACTCTTCTTAAAGATATAGTATTTTTACTTCCATCACTGAGAAGTTGTATTATAAATTTCAAGTTATTTGGAAAGGATAATTAGAAAAAACCATAGAAATCATAAATATACTCAATTAGTAAAGTGTTTCTTGTTCCAGTGTGAGTACTGGAGTTCGCATTCCCGGAAACTCTTATAGAAGAAAAGCATGACATTCACACTGCTCTGCATGCAGTAGCAGAGCTTGGGAAGCAGAGACAAAGGATCATATGGGCAAACTGGATGCCAAATTAGCTGAAACCAAAAAGCAAGATACTGCCTCAGTGAATTAAGTAGAAAGTGAAGAAGCAAGACCCTGCTGCCTCCATATCACATGATGCAAGTTTGCTGACACATATGAAAATGCAAAAACACAAAATGTATCCTCTTACATACGTACATGATAACCGCTCCCCAAGAAAATAGCAACATAATTTGTTGCATTCTGACTGGATAGACTAGAGAAATGGATTATGAAAACCTTTCTTGAAGCACTTATGTGGCAAGATAAAAATGTGAACAAACACTGTGATAATTCTGCAGAGACAATTCCAGACATATGCTTGTGGCTGCACCAGTAGCCAACATCCCCAGCTCTACGAGAAAACTTGAAATCCAAATATTCACTAAGTTTCACATGTGAAATGTCAAGCCTTTTAAGACTGCTGTTTGTGTATGTCTTGGTGAAGCAGAAAGTGTCCCTATGGAGAGGTGAGAGAACAACAACTCTTTGTGAAACAGTTCACAAAAGCAAAAGTATAGGAGCTTTCCTAAACACAGTGATATTTATTTTTCCTAAGTCACAGCTTGATTATTCAATTAGTCTACAACAAACTTAGAACCAGTCTTCAATCTATATTCTACATAACTTAAGAGAGATATTATTATTTCATATTTTGTCCAACAGAATATACAAAGATAAAATTTTGTTGCATCAACAAACATGCAGGTATATGGAGCTGTAAGCAGCAAGTTTTTATACTGTTGAAATTTGGCCAATAAATTGCTGATTTATAGAATTATCATCTAAGAAAACAAAAGCAATCTCCATGGCAACCAAAGATGAATAGTTATTGAAAGCAAACAAAATAATGTATGAAAAGATATTACATTTTTGCAAAAACTATGATAAAGAAATAATAAGTCAATAATGTGGATTATCATAAGCAAAGCTTTCGAAGAGTGCCAGGATCCTTATGGAAGAAGAGGGAGATAGAAAGACCTGGAAAGGGCAGAACTCCACAAGGAGCCAAAATACCTGGGCCCAAGGGGGTCAGCAGAGACCGATACTCCAACTAATGACCTTGCCTGGAGAGGACCTAGACCCCCTGTTCAAAGGAAGCCCATTGGATGCTCAGTTTCCAAGTGAGTTCCCTAGTAAAAGGTACAAGGTCTGTCTCTGTCATGAACTCAGTGGTCAGCTCTTTGATCACCTCCCCTTGTGAGGTGCAACCTTGTCAGGCCACTGGGGAAGATGATACAGCCAGCCTTGATGAGACCTGTTAAGCTAGGGTCAGATAGAAGGGAAGGAGGTCCTCCCCTATCAGGGGACTCAGGTAAGGGCGTCGGGACAGAAGAGGCAGGGTGGGTGGGGCTGAGAGGAGACCAAGGAGGGGCTGCAGCAGGGATGCAAAGTAAATAAATTGTAATAAATAAATATGTAAATAAAATTAAATTTAAAAATAAAAATAAAATGGCAGTGACTAATATGCATCTTAAATATTTATAATATTAAATATTTATCTAATCAAAAGATAGAGATTGGAAAAGAGATAGGAGGAAAGTATGTCTAACTATCAATACCAAGGATTCACTGGACATTCAGACATATACACTGAAACTGAAATATTGAAAAAGACATATCATATGCAAATGAAAGCTAAAGTAGAGTAGATGTTGCTAAATCAATATAAAACAAAGCAGACTTTGAGGGAAAAGTCTACTAAAGACAAGGAAGGACATCATATGTGGAATAAAGACAAGGAAATTCATTATATATTAATGAAAATATCAGCACAGAAGAAATATGCAAAATTGTAGATTCTATTGAACCTAACCCCTGTCCTTTGAAATTCATGCAGCAAAGCTTGGAAGAAATGGGTAGTTGTATGAAAACAGAAGAAAATTTAAATAGCTCACTTTAAAAATATTTAATACATTTATTATAAATTTGTTTGTGACTGTCATGTGCATTGTAACATTTGCATAAAAATGCACAAAAATATTGTTCTATAGCAGCAGCACAACAACAACCAAAAATTTATTTAAGGCAATTTAATGTTATGAACGATTAACAGTCTTGTTCCCAAGGCACAAGCATACCAGATGTCAGTACTGGATATTCAATATATATGTATTTCAACATACAATGTAATGTAGGGATCATGGCTTTTATTTATACTTACCTTTAACTTTTTTTAACTTTGAGATTATAATTACATCATCACCCACTTTCCTCCTCCAAACCTTTCCATATATTCCTCTTTGCTCTCTTTTAAATTCATGGTCTCCTTTTAGCTAATTGCTGCTGCATGCTTGTAGGTACAAAAATATAACTGTAGTCTGCTTAGTCATTGTAATGCTAACATGTTTTCAGGAATGACCATTTGGTCGTGGATATCCAACTGGTGTGTTATTCCCCTGGAACGATTGTTCTCCAACTCTCAGCATTGCTCAGCTTCCTAAAGCTCTAAGCATAGAGTTGACGAGTCATAAGCTTTCACTTTCTCCACTTGGAATAACTGCATTTTTTTCTGGTTCAGCTCACATTTAGGCAGGCATGCTGGAGAGACATCTCGAGTACAGCTTCTGACGTTAATAGGAGACATAATTTCATGGCAACTTCCTTATCCTTTAGCTTATACAGCACTTCCAACACATCTTCCATAATGTTCCCTTAGTGCAGGAGTGTATTGTAGATGTATTTACAGGTACTGGGCTCCACAACTCTTCATTTTGACACCAACATTCTAAGAACAGGTTTCATTCCATACATTGATTTGTGTTGTTTTAATTCAAGTAATATAAACTCAAGAAATAGACAAGTTACAATTCCTTAAAATCTACATAAAATTACTACGTTAAGAGGCTAGAGAGATCGATTAACATGTAAGAGTACTGACTGAGGACCTCTTCAGGACTCAACAGCCTAATGGTGGCTCACAAGCATGTGTAACTCCAGTTAGAGGGATCTGAAACGTCTGACATTTGAGGGCACGAGCACACACACAGTACATAAATCTGTATGTAAAACACATATAAAACTGTTTTAAAGTCAATAAAATAAGTGAATAAATAGTGGTACAAAGTTATACGACAATAAAAGTACGTTTTTTATCTAAAATAATAAATATATATGAAAACAAAAGTTTTCAAAGTTATGAAAAATTAATTTAAAAAGGCAAATCTTCACAGATGTATTTCATAAAAGCATTTTAAACAAAATTTGAGTTTTCTTTGTACAGATTCAAGTTTTGTACTGTGGAATATTGAAATATGGTACTGGATTTGAGCTCATGCAAAAGAGAGGTAAAATTATACTTAATAAGATAAATGACACTGAGTGATTTTCCAGGAACTGAGAAGCTCACTTCACATTTTGTTATCGTTAAATTATGCCAACAAAGTGGTGGATCTGGCTCTTGCATTGTTAAGTATTGTTATTTTTCCAATTTATTTTCTCCCCCCACAAATATGGTATTGTGTACTGTCATACATCTTGGAAGTTAATTTTTTTTGTGTCTGTTCCGTTTCCTTTTTTATTATTATTAATTACACTTTATTCATTTTGTATTCCCCCATAAGACCCTCCCTCCTCCCCTCTCAGTTCCCACCCTCCCTCCCATTTCTGCATGCATGCCCCTCCCCAAGTCCACTGATAGGGGAGGTCCTCCTCTCCTTCTTTCTGATCTTAATCTATCAGTTTTCATCAGAAGTGGCTGCATTGTCAGGGTTCTAGGTTATCTCCACGGATAGTCCTTGGTTGGAGTATGAGTCTCTGGGAAGTTCCCTGTGTTCAAATTTTCTTGTTCTGTTGCTCTCCTTGTGGAGTTCCTGTCCTCTCCAGCTCTTACTATTTCCCACTTCTTACATAAAATTCCATTCACTCTGCCCATCAGTTGGCCATTAGGCTCAGCATCTGCTTTGACAGTCTGCACTGCAGAGGCTTTCAGAGGCCCTCTGTGGCAGGTTCCTAGGTTGTTTCCTGTTTTCTTCTGGCTTTCAGAGGCCCTCTCTAGCAGGTTCTGAGGTTGTTTCCTATTTTCTTTTCTTCTGATGTCCATCCTCTTTGCCTTTCAGGATGGGGATTGAACATTTTAGTTAGGGTCCTCTCTTTTGCTTAGTTTGTTTAGATGTACAGATTTTAGTGGGTTTATTCTATGTTGTATGTTTATATGAGTGAGTATATACCATGCTTGTCTTTTTGCTTCTGGGACAACTCACTCAGGATGATCCTTTCCAGGTCCCACCATTTACCTGCAAATTTCATGATTTCCTTATTTTTCATTGCTGAGTAACACTCCATTGTATAGATGTACCACGATTTCTGCATCCATTCTTCGGTTGAGGGGCATCTGGGCTGTTTCCAGCTTCTGGCTATTAAAAATAAAGCTGCTACAAACATGGTTGAGCAAATGTCCTTTTTGTGTACTTGCGCCTCTTTTGGGTATATGCCTAGGAGTGGTATGGCTGGATCTTGAGGAAGCGCTATTCCTAGTTGTCTGAGAAAGCGCCAGATTGATTTCCAGAGTGGTTAAAGAAAGAAAATACTCTAATTTTAAAGAGAATGCATGCTGTTGCATTCTCACTGTGTTCAAGGTATGCCTCATTATGTGAGAGAGATGAAGTTCATCCTCCTCTTATCCTGAGTTTTAATTCCATCATGAAAGAGATCATATTAAAAAGATGTCCATGTCCACAAGAACGGGCAAGGCATAAGAAGAGTATGTCAGTTGTAAGCAACATAAGAATTTAAAGGATAAAGAAGATGCCAGTCACTCATAGAATGTGTGACAAAACATTGAAGAAGAAGATTTTTGTATACCACCTGAACAATAAATTTACCTGCCACAAGCAAAACAAAAAAGCTAGAGCTCCCCTGTCCTGTGGTAACTTATTTAAACAACTACTGTTCAAATTCCTAAGGAGACAAGCGTGTTAACACAGTTGCCTTACTTTGCTCTGATTTTTCCCACGGTAGTGGATCAATGGTACAGCTCTGCTTTTTACCCTCAAAAATTAGCTACTCAGCAGCCACCCAGTTTCAACAATAATTTAAAAATAACTTATCGTATTTGTAAGATAAATAGGGGGAGGTAAACGGAAAAGTCAGTCTAATACAGAAAGCAAGGGCTATTTCTTTATTGTACGTTTAAAGCAGAAAGTATACTGTCACATAGGACATTACTCAGTTTTGCTAAACCTCACTTTTATCAAATGGAATATATAAAGCCTAAATTTGTGGTTATTACTGTTATTATATGAGAAAAGTGAATGTGCCTGCTAAGTAATATTTGCTACTCAGCGTTTAATTTGGTCCTTACATTTTCTGCTATTCTAGATTGTTGCTCTTAGAGCCTGTGCTGTTGGTGTTCTGTTCAGGAATTTGTCTCCTGTACCAATGAGTTCTAGGCTGTTCCCCACTTTTTCTTCTAACAGATTTAGAGTATCTGGTTTTATGTTGAGGTCTTTGATCTACTTGGACTTTAGTTTTGTGCAGGGTGATAAATATAGATCTATTTTCATTTTTCTGCATGTGGACATCCAGTTGGACCAGCACCATTTGTTGAAGATGCTGTCTTTTTTCCATTGAATGGTTTTGGCTTAAGAGCAACAATCAATAAATGGGACCTCATGAAACTGAAAAGCTTCTGTAAAGCAAAGGACACTGTCATCAAAACAAAACGCCTGCCTACAGATTGGGAAAGAATCTTCACTAACCCTTTATCTGACAGAGGTCTAATATCGAGTATATACAAAGAACTAAAGAAGCTGAAAAGCAGCAAACCAAGTAATCCAATTAAAAAATGGGGAACAGAGCTAAACAGAGAATTCTCTGTAGAGGAATATCGAATGGCAGAGAAACACTTAAAAAAATGCTCATCCTCATTAGCCATCAGGGAAATGCAAATCAAAACGACCCTGAGATATCACCTTACACCCATCAGAATGGCCAAAATGAAAAACTCAAGGGACAACACATGCTGGAGAGGTTGTGGAGAAAGGGGAACCCTCCTCCACTGCTGGTGGGAATGTAAACTGGTACAACCACTCTGGAAATCTATCTGGTGCTTTCTAAGACAATTAGGAATAGTGCTTCCTCAAGACCCAACTATACCACTGCTAGGTATATACCCAAAGTTTGCTCAAGTACACAAAAGGGATATTTGCTCAACCATGTTTATAGCAGCTTTATTTGTAATAGCCAGAACCTGGAAACAACCCAGATGTCCATCAACGGAGGAATGAGTACAGAAATTGTGGTATTTTTACACAATGGAATACTACTCAGCAATGAAAAACGAGGAAATCATGAAATTTGCAGTCAAATGGTGGTATCTAGAAAAGATCATTCTGAGTGAGGTATCCCAGAAGGAGAAAGACACACATGGTATATACTCACTTATATAGACCTATAAGATATGATAAACATAATGAAATCTATACACCTAAAAAA
>NW_026594083.1:8315812-8343303 GCF_907164565.1 Psammomys obesus | reverse complement strand
AGATAATCAAGAGAGAGGACATGGGGTAAGATTATCAATCCTCGTTTTGAAAGAGAGATGGGATACGCATTGAACATTGACAGGGGTCTACTGAGCGCATTTGAAAGACTCTAACTAGCAGTGTTTTCAAAGCAAAGACTCATGACCAAACCTTTGGCAGAGTACAGGAAATCATAAGAAAGAAGGGGAGTTAGTCAGATGAGGAAAGGATAGGAGCTCCACAAGGACCAAAGATATCTGGGCACAGGGTCTTTTCTGAGACTGTCATGCAACCAAGGACCATGTATGAATGTAACCTAGAACCTCTGCTCAGATGTAGCCTGTGGTAGTTCAGTAACCAATTGGTTTCCCATAGTGAGGGGAACAAGGACTATTTCTAACAGGAACTCAATGACTGGCTCTTTGGCCTCCCCACCCCCCAAGGGAGGAGCAGTCCTGTTAGGCCACAGTGGAGAGCTTTGCAGCCAGTCCTGAAGATAAAACAGGATAGGATGACTGGGGAGGAGGTCCCCCCTATCAGTGGACTTGGCAAGGAGCACGGTGGAGATGAGGGAGGGAGGGAGGGACTGGCAGAGAATGAGGGATCGGGACACAGCTAGGATACAGAGTTAATAAAATATAAGTGATAAGAAAAAAATAAAATTCAAAAAAAAATTTCTGCTATTCTCAGACAACTTCATGATACAGCTTCAAATTCTTTTACTTTGCTTATACAAATGGGTTCAAAGTGCACAATATTTATGAAATGGAGATTCTTCTTAAACCTTTCAGTCAGTATTACTGATGTTTTGGGCCTTATCTATTTCTGACTCTGACATTTTTATTTTTTCATTTGTTTTGGTTAAAAGTACATACATAAAAGTAATTATTATGTTTAATATAAAAAGTAACCAATAATGATTTTGATTTTCTCTTTCAAAATAACATGATTACAGTTTGTTTTTTTCTACTTGTATTACTCCCAGTTCCTCCCTACCTCTTCTTCCATCTGGATATACTCCCTTCTTTCTATTAGAATGGGACACAAGTATAAAGAATAACGATAAAGTATTACAAAATAAAATAAGATACAGTAAAACAAAGACCATCAAACTCCCTGAGATCCGGCTAATGTTTGGCTTTAGGTATCTACATCTCTGAGGATCCGCTGCTGGGTGGAGTCTCTCAGAGGACATTTATGCTAAGCTTCTATCTAGAAGCATCGCAGAGTATCATTAATAGTGTCAGGGGTTAACTCTCTCCTGTGGTGGGGCTCAGGTTGAGCCAGTAATTAGTTGTCCATTCCCTCAATCTCCCTCTTTACCCCTGAAAATCTTGTAGGCACGTTACATTTGGGGTTGAAAGTTTTGTGGGGTGAGGTTGTCTTCCTTCTTTTTTTAATATTTTATTTTTAAATAATTTTATACATTCACTTGTATCCCAGCTGTAGCGCACTCCCAATTTCCTTCCCAATCCTCTCCTCCCTCCCTCATATCCTTGTCCCCTTCTGAGTCCACTGAGAGGGGGTGTCCTCCTCTCCTTTCCTCTAGCCCTAGGTTATCAAGTATCTTCAGGATGGTTGCAATGTTCGTATCTGTGGCCTAGCAAGGCTGCTCCCCCCTCAGGGGAGAAAGGAAGCTCATGAGTTCATGTCACAAACAATTCCTGTCTCACTTACTAGGGAACCCACTTGGATACTGAGCTACCATGGGCTATGTCTGAGCAGGGGTTTTATGTTATATCCATGCATGGTCACTGGTTGGGTAAACAGTCTCATAGAAGACCCCTGTGCTCAGATATATTTGGATCTTGTGGGGCTCCCTGTCTCCTCTAGTATATAATAATTCCTCCTTCCTTCATATGATTCCCTACACTCTTGCCAAAGGCTTGGTTATGGGTCTCAGCATCCGCTTTGGTACACTGCTAGGTAGAGTATTTCAAGTGCCTTCTGTGGTAGGCTACTGTCCTGTTACATGTTTTCTCCTATTTCCAATGTCCAT
Organism: Psammomys obesus; assembly: GCF_907164565.1. Classification (NCBI taxonomy): domain Eukaryota; kingdom Metazoa; phylum Chordata; class Mammalia; order Rodentia; family Muridae; genus Psammomys; species Psammomys obesus. Next base: position 8,341,324 of record NW_026594083.1, on the reverse strand, counting down.
CCCCTTTGTCTTTCTAAATGAGGATTGATCATCTTATCCCTGGAGAGTTTTTTTTTTTTTTTTTTTGTTTATCTTCTTTAGGTGTACATATTTTAGTATGTTTATTCTATGTTATAGGTCTATATAAGTGAGTATATGCCATGTGTGTCTTTCTGCTTTGGGGATACCTCACTCAGGATGTTTTTTTTCTAGACCACACCATTTGCCTGCAAAATTCATGATTTCCTTGTTTTTAATTGCTGAGTAGTATTCCATTGTGTAAAAGTACTACAATTTCTGTATCCATTCCTCCATTTATGGACAACTGGGTTGTTTCCAGGTTCTGGTTATTATGAGTAAGGCTGCTACAAACATGGTTGAGCAGATGTCCTCGTTCTGTACTTGAACATCTTTTGGATATATGCCTAAGAGTGGTATAGCTGGATCTTGAGGTAGCACTATTCCTAATTGTCTGACATAGCGCTAGATTGATTTCCATAGTGGTTGTACCAGTTGACATTCCCACCAGCAATGGAGGAAGGTTCCCCTTTCTCCACAGCCACTCCAGCATGAATTACCTCTTGAATTTTTTATCTTAGCCATTCTGATGGGTGTAAGGTGAAATCTCAGGGTCATTTTGATTTGCATCTCTCTGATAACTAGGGATGTTGAACATCTCCTTATGTGTTTCTCTGCCATTCTATATTCTTCTACAGATAATTCTCTGTTTAGCTCCATACCCCAATTTTTAATTGTGTTATTTGGATTATTGCCTTTTAACTTCTTTAGTTCTTTATATATTCCAGATATCAGCCTTCTGTCAGATGTTGGGTTGGTGAAGATCCTTTCCCAATATGGAGGGTGTTGTTTTGTTCTGACGACAGTGTCTTTTGCTTTAAAGAAGATTTTCAGTTTCATGAAGTCCCATTTATTGATTGTTGCTTTTAGGGCCTGTGCTGTTGGTGTTCTGTTCAGGAAGTTGTCTCCATTGCCAATGAGTTTTAGGGTCTTCCCCACTTTTTCTTCTAACAGATTTAGAGTATCTGGTTTTATATTGAGGTCTTTGATCCACTTGAACGTTAGTGGATCAAAATGGGATTAAAATAGATCAAGTTTCATTTTTTTTGCATGTATACATCCAGTTGTACCAGCACCATTTGTTGAAGATGCTGTCTTTTTTCCATTGAATGGTTTTGGCTTCTTTGTCAAAAATCAAATATCCGTAGGCGTAAAGCAACCAAGAAATCAAAGACGCCATGAAAAGGCAAAATCTTAGAATAATAGGAGTTGATGAAGAAGAGGATTCCAGGATCCAAGGTCCAGAAAATATTTTGAAGAAAATCATAGAAGAAAATTTCCCAACCTAAAGAAAGAGCTGTCCAGAAACATACAAGAGGCCTACAGAACACCAAATAGACTAGACCAGAAAAGAAACTACTCATGCCACATCATAGTCAAAACACTCTACAAAACAAAGAAAAGATACTAAAAGCAGCAAGGGAAAAAGGCCAAGTAACATGTAAAGGTAGACCTATCAGAATTACATCAGAATTTTCATCAGAAACTATGAAAGTCAGAAGGGCCTGGGGAGATATCATGCAAGCTCTAAGGGACCATAGATGCCAACCTAGACTACTATACCCAGCAAAGCTTTCAATCAACATAGATGAAGAAAACAAAATATTCCACAACGAAACTAAATTTAAGCAATATTTGAACAGCAAACCAGCCCTACAGAAGATACTAGAAGGAAAATTCCAATCCAACGAAAACAACTACACCCAAGAAAACATAGGTTATAGATAATTTCCCAACAAAAATCAAAAGAAAATAAGCAAGGAATCACAGTAACACCACCAACTCCACAATAATAGGAAATAACATTCAATGGTCATTATTATCTATCAACATCAATGGACTCAACTCTCCAATAAAAAGACACAGACTAACAGAATAGGTGAGGAAACAGTATCCAACATTCTGTTGCATCCAAGAAACACACCTACGTAACAAATATAAACACTACCTCAAAATAAAGGCTGGAAAACAGTTTTTCAAGCAAATGGACCCAAAAAACAAGCAAGAATGGCTATCTTAATATCTAATAAAATAGACTTTCAACCAAAACTAATGAAAAAAAAAAAAAGACGTAGAGAGGCACTACATTCTCATCAAAGGAAAAATCCACCAAGAAGACATCACAATTCTGAACATCTATGCCCCAAATACAAGAGCACCTACATTCGTAAACGAAACATTATTAAATCTTAAATCAATCACACATAGACCCCAACACCTTAATAGTGGGAGACTTCAACACCCCACTATTACCAAAGGACAGATCATCTAGACAGAAGCCAAACAGGGAAATAAAGGTATTTACAAATGCCATAATTCAAATGGACCTAATAGATGTCTACAGGACTTTTCACCCAAACTCAAAAGAGTATACATTTTTTCAGCATCTCATGGAATGTTCTCCAAAATAGACCATATAGATGGTCACAAAGCAAGCCTCAACAGATACAAGAAGATTGAAATAATCCCCTGTATGCTGTCTGACCACCATGGACTAAAGCTGGACCTCAACAACAATGGTAATAGCAAAAAGCCTACATGCACAAGGAAACTTAACAACTTACTTCTGAATTATAGCTGGGTTAAGGCTGAAATAAAGAAAGAAATTAAAGACTTTCTAGAATTCAATTAAAATGAAGGAACAACATACTCAAATTTATGGGACACAATGAAAGTAGTACTTAGAGGAAAACTCATAACACTGAGTGCCTTTAAGAAAAACGTTATAACACCTCATACAAACAACTTAATGGCACAACTGATAACCCTAGAAAAAAAAAGAAGCAGAAATACCCAAGAGGAGAAGATGGCTGAAAATAATCAAACTCAGGGTGAAATCAACCAATTAGAAACAAACAAACAAAAAAATTCAAAGAATCAATGAAACCAAGAGCTGGTTCTTTGAGAAAATTAACAAGATAAACAAACCCTTAGCCAAACTAACTAAAAGGTACAGAGAAACTATCCAAATCAGAAATGAAAAAGGGACATAACTACATACACCGAAGAAATCCAAACAATCATTAGGTCGTACTACAAAAGCCTATATGCCACAAAGTTCGAAAATCTAAAAGAAATGGACAATTTTCTTGATAGATTCCATCTACCAAAATTAAGTCAAGACCAGGTAGAAAGATTGAATTTCCCTATATCCCTCAAGGAAATTGAGGCAACCATCAACAGCCTCCCTTCCAAAAAAAGCCCAGGGCCAGATGGATTAAGTGCAGAATTCAACCAGGTCTTCCTTCTACTGGAAGTCCTGCCTGGCTAAGAGGAAGCCACTTCAGTCAACATGTCCTTCATAGCTAGGTGTATCGGCTACAGTCCACCTATATCCTCACAGGAGTCTACCCTTTTGCAACTCTCCAGCTTGACACAGAGATTCCCTCTCACCTCAGGTTTCCCTTCTCGCTTCCAGTTTTCTAAACTCTTTTAACTGCTCACTCCACATCTGATCTCCACCTTTGTTTTGTTCCCCTTTCCACACCCTCTTCTATCCATTTCCCTCTCCTCATTTACTTCTGTGTGGGATTCGAGCATCCTCCCTTGGGCTCTCCTTGTTAATTAGCTTCTTTGGTTCTACGGATTATAGTATGACTAGCCTGTATAAAAGTTCAGGGAAGGATGGTAAGTCAAAAAGAAAACAACAACTCCTCAAGGAGGTCAACAAAGCCAACTTACTTAAGCTCATAGCAGCCCACAGAGCTTAAAACACAAAACAAAGAGCATGCATGGAGTTGATCTAGGTCTTCAACACACATGTAACTGATGGGCAGCTTGGTCTTCATGTGGGTTCTCTAGCAAGTAGAGCAGTGCTATCTCTGATGTGGACTATGTTGCCTGCTTTTGGATTGCTTTCCTCTAACTGAGCTGCCTTGACTGGCCTCAGTGAAAAAGGTTGCACTTAGTCCTGATGTGACTTGATATGCCAGGCTGGCTCTGTCAGGGGGGTTGCTGCTCCCTCTTTCTGAGAAGGAGAGGGGAGATAGAGGGAAGACTCTGGAGGATGCAACCAGGAAGAGAGGAAGAAGAGGGCTGACATTCAAATGTAAGATGAATAAATAAATAAATTTAGAACAAAAAAAAAAAAAAAAAGAAGGAAAACACCCCACCGGCATTTAAATATGGATTAGATAAAATAGATGAATTATTTTTTATGATTCATATATAATGTCATAATGTCTGTATTCTCTGTATCAATAGGGGTTCTGAATATTCTACATATTCATAAAAAAAAACCATAACAAAGACTATCACATTGAAGATGGACAAGGCAAACCAACAGAAGGAAATGATCCCAAGAAGACACAGGAATCAGAGATACACTCATCACACACTCAAGAGCCCTAAAAAATCCTAGACTAGAACCATATTACAAACACGGAGGACCTGTGCAATGCAGGCCCTGTGCTTGAGGGAAAACAAAAGGATATAAAAAGTGAGCCCTTTTTAAACATTTTTTTATTTATTACAATTTATTCACTTTCTATCCCAGCTGTAGCTTCACTGTCATTCCCTGCCAATCCCACCCTTCCTCTCTCCTCCCATGTCCCTCCACAGTCTACTAATAGTGGAAGACCTCCTCCCCTTTCATCTGATCCTAACCTGTGGGATCTCATCAGGAGAGGGTGCATTGTCTTCGTCTGTGACCTACTCAAGCTACTCACCTCTAAGAGGAAATGATCAAAGAGCCAGTCACTGAGTTTATGTCAGAGACAGGCCCTGCTTCCCTTATTCGGGTATCCCATTTGAAGACTGAGCTGCAACAAGCTACCTCTGTGCAAGGGTCTAGATTGTCTCCATAAATGGTCGTTGGTAGGAGACCATTTAAAGACCTCTGAGCCCAGATTTTTTTGGTTCTGTTGTTCTCCTTGTGGAGCTCCAGACCCTTCAAGGTCTTTCTATCTCCCTCTTCTTTCATAAGATTCCCTGTACTATGCCCAAAGTTTGGCAATGAGTGTCAGCATCCACTTTGACACCCTGCTGGGTAGAAACTTTCAGAGGCCCTCTGTGGTAGGTTCCTGTCTTGTTCCTCATTTTCACCTTCTATCCCATTTGGCTTTCTGAATGATGATTAAGAATCTTACCCAAGGTCCTCCTCCTTGCTTAGCTTCTTTAGGTATACAGATTTTAGTACGATTATCCGATATTATATGTCTAATATCCACTTATAAGTCAGTATATATCATGTGTAACTTTCTTCTTCTGGGAAAGCTCACTCAGGATGATCTTTTCTAGTTCCCACAATTTTCCTACAAATTTTGTGATTTCCTTGTTTTTAATTGCTGAGTAGTAATCCATTGTGTAAATGTACTACAATTTTTATATCCATTCCTCACTTGTGGGACATGTGAGTTGTTTCCAGATTTTGGCTATTACAAATTAAGCAACTACAAACATGGTTGAGCAAATGTCCTTGTTGTACACCAACATAAAACCAGACACGCTAAACCTTTGAGAAGAAAAATTGGGGAAAAGCCTAGAGCTCATTGGCACAGGAGACAACTTCCTGAACAGAACACCAACAGTACAGGCTCTAAGATCAACAGGGACTTCATGAAACTGAAAAGTTTCTGTAAAGCAATAGACACTGTTGTCAGAACAAAATGACAGCCTACAGACTGGAAAAAGGTCTTCACCAACCCTCCATCTGACAGAGGGATACTATCCAGAATATATAAAGAACTCAAGAAGTTAAACAGCAACAAATTAAGTAATCCAATTTTTAAAAATGCGGTACAGAGCTAAAATGAGAATTCTAAATAGAGAAATACCTAATGGCAACGAAACACTTAAAGAAATGTTCAACAATCTTACTCACCAAGGAAGTGCAATTCAAAATGTCCCTGAGACTTCATCTTACACCCATCAGAATGGCTAAGATCAAGAACTCAAGTGACAATACAAGTTGGAGAAGGTGTGGAGAAAGGGGAACCCTCCTCCATTGCTGGTGAGAATGTAAACTTGTACAAAGACTTTGGAAATCCATTTGGCACTTTCTCAGACAATTGGGAATAGTGCTTCCTCAAGATCCACCTATACCACTCCATGGCATATATCCAAAAGATGCTCAAGTATAAAATGAGCCCCTTTAAGTGTAACTCTTTTAGACACAGTCATCAGAACAAAAAAGACAGCCTACAGACTGTGAAAAGATTTTCCCCAAAGATTATCACCCTACATCTGACAGAGGGCTTATATCCAGAATATATAAAGAACAAATAAAGCTGCAATGAATATAGTTGAGCAAATGCCCTTATTGAATGGTGGGGCATCTTTTGGGTATATGCTCAGGAGTGGTAGTTTTGGATCTTGAGGTAGTGCTATTCCCAATTTTCTGAGAAAGTACCACATTGATTTCCAAAGTGGTTGTACCAGTTTACATTCACACCAGGAATGAAGGAGGGTTCTACTTTCTTCACATCCTCTCTAGCATGTGCTGTCACTTTAGTTTTTGATATTACCCATTCTGATGGGTATAAGGTGAAATTTTAGAGTTGTTTTAATTTGCATCTTTCTGATGACTAAGGGCATTGAACATTTCTTTAAGTCTTTCTTTGCCATTTGATATTACTCTTATTGGGAATTCTGTTTCGCTCTTTACCACATTTTTAATTTGTTTTATTTTGTTTCTTTTTTACTATTATCATTTAATACTATTTATGCAATTCATATCCCAGCTCTGACTCCTCTCTCATCTTCTCCCAATCTCACCCTCCATCCCTCTTTTCCCCTTTATCCCCCTACCCTAGTCCACTGATAGGGCAAGTCCTCCTTCCCTTCTATTTGATCCTAGCCTATCAGGTTTCAGCAAATGGCTGCATTGTCTTACTCTGTGGCTTGGAAAGGCTGTATACCCCAGGGGGAGGTGATCAGAGAACCTGCTACTGGGTTCATGTCAGAGAAAGTGCCTGCTTCCCTTACTAAGAAGCCCACTTGGAGACTGAGTCTATGGGCTTATCTGGAGTTTTAGGATTAATTATTTTGTTATTATTTGACTTCATAATATTCTGGATATTAGCCCTCTGTGAGATATAAGATTGTTGAGATCCTTTTCCAATCTGTAGGCTGTCATTTTGTTCTGATGACAGTGTTTAAAAAGCTATATTTAAAAGGGCTCACTTGATATATCCTTTTGTTTTCCCTCAAATTAAGAATTATTGATAATAGTTACATTGAATTATACTTTCATGTTTGTGTATGGTATAACCTTGATACATTGGAACTATTTAAAAATTTTTTCTTATCTTACAGTTCTAGAATATTAACTTTTAAATGTAATTAAGTTGTCTCTGAAATCAGTTCAATTTAATATTCAGTAAATTTAAAATCTTCATAACTAAAATAAATTTACATAAATATTTATGAATTTCAGCATTAACAGAGGTTAAGGTTATCCTGTTTTTCCTTGTGAATTGTACCTTCATAAAAGATCTTTGTTGAAGTCTTTAAAAACCTGTGTGAGAAACAGGTTTCTGAAAAACAATGCAACTGTCATTTTAATCTAAGATATGAAAACCTGAAAGCAAATAGTGACTGAAAAATCCAAACAGCTTCACAAAGAATTTGCTGATTTGATATCATCCACCACGACCAAGTAGGCTTCATCCCAGGCATGCAAGGGGGGTTCAACATACAGAAATCCATCAATGTAATCCACCACATAAACAAACTGAAGGAGAAAAACCTCATGATCATCTCCTTGGATGCTGAAAAAGCATTTGACAAAGTCCAACACCCATTCATGTTTAAAGTCTTGGAGAGATCAGGGATACAAGGCACATATCTAAACATAGTAAAGGCAATATACAGCAAGCCTGTAGCCAACATCAAACTCAATGGAGAGAAACTTAAATCAATCCCACTGAAAGCAGGGACAAGACAAGGATTCCCACTCTCTCCATACATCTTCAACATAGTACTTGAAGTCCTAGCCAGAGCAATAAGACAACTAAAGGAGATCAAGGGGATACAAATCAGAAAGGAAGAGGTCAAAGTGTCACTATTTGCAGATGATATGATTGTATATATGAGCGACCCCAAGAATTCAACCAGAGAACTCCTCCAGCTGATAAACGCCTTTAGCAAAGTGGCAGGATACAAAATCAACTCAAAAAAATCAGAAGCCCTCCTGTATACCAAAGACAAAATGGCCGAGAAAGAAATTAGGGAAACAACACCCTTCACAATAGCCACTAACCACATAAAGTACCTTGGGGTGACACTAACCAAGCAAGTGAAAGACCTGTTTGAGAAAAACTTCAAGTCTCTGAAGAAAGAAATTGAAGAAGATCTCAGAAGATGGAAAGATCTCCCGTGCTCATGGATTGGTAGGATTAACATTGTGAAAATGGCCATCCTGCCAAAAGCAATCTACAGATTCAATGCAATTCCCATCAAAATACCAACTCAATTCTTTACAGACCTTGAAAAAAAGATTCTCAGCTTCATATGGAGAAACAAAAAATCTAGAATCTCCAAAACAATCCTGTACAACAACAGATCATCTGGAGGTATCTCTATCCCCGATCTCAAGTTGTACTACAGAGCAATAGTAATAAAAACTGCATGGTATTGGCATAAAAACAGAAAGGAGGATCAATGGAACAGCATAGAAGCCCCAGAAATAAACCCACACACCTACGAATACTCGATTTTTGACAAAGAAGCCAAAACCATTCAATGGAAAAAAGACAGCATCTTCAACAAATGGTGCTGGTCCAACTGGATGTCCACATGCAGAAAAATGAAAATAGATCTATATTTATCACCCTGCACAAAACTAAAGTCCAAGTGGATCAAAGACCTCAACATAAAACCAGATACTCTAAATCTGTTAGAAGAAAAAGTTGGGGACAGCCTAGAACTCATTGGCACAGGAGACAACTTCCTGAACAGAACACCAACAACACAGGCTCTAAGAGCAACAATCAATAAATGGGACCTCATGAAACTGAAAAGCTTCTGCAAAGCAAAGGACACTGTCATCAAAACAAAACGCCTGCCTACAGATTGGGAAAGAATCTTCACTAACCCTTTATCTGACAGAGGGCTGATATCGAGTATATACAAAAAACTAAAGAAGCTGAAAAGCAGCAAACCAAGTAACCCAATTAAAGAATGGGGAACAGAGCTAAACAGAGAATTCTCAACAGAGGAATATCGAATGGCAGAGAAACACTTAAAGAAATGCTCATCCTCATTAGCCATCAGGGAAATGCAAGTCAAAACAACCCTGAGATTTCACATTACACCCATCAGAATGGCCAAAATGAAAAACTCAAGTGACAACACATGCTGGAGAGGTTGCAGAGAAAGGGAAACCCTCCTCCACTGCTGGTGGGAATGTAAACTGGTACAACCACTCTGGAAATCTATCTGGTGCTTTCTAAGACAATTAGGAATAGTGCTTCCTCAAGACCCAGCTATACCACTGCTAGGTATATATCCAAACTTTGCTCAAGTACACAAAAGGGATACTTGCTCAACCATGTTTATGGCAGCTTTATTTGTAATAGCCAGAACCTGGAAACAACCCAGATGTCCATCAACGGAGGAATGGGTACAGAAATTGTGGTATTTTTACACAATGGAATACTACTCAGCAATCAAAAAGGAGGAAATCATGAAATTTGCAGGCAAATGGTGGGATCTAGAAAAGATCATCCTGAGTGAAATATCCCAGAAGGAGAAAGACAAACTTGGTATATACTCACTTATATGGACCTATAAGATATGACAAACATAATGAAATCTATACACCTAAAAAAGATAATCAAGAGAGAGGACATGGGGTAAGATGATCAATCCTTGTTTAGAAAGACAGATGGGATGTGCATTGAACATATGACAGTAGTCTACTGAGTGCATCTGAAAGACTCTAACTAGCAGTGTCTTCAAAGCAGATACAAAGACTCATGACCAAACCTTTGGCAGAGTACAGGGAATCATATGAAAGAAGGGGAGTTAGTATAATGGGGAAAGGATAGGAGCTCCACAAGGACCAAACATATCTGGGCACAGGGTCTTTTCAGAGACTGACATTCAACCAAGGACCATGTATGGATATAACCTAGAACCTCTGCTCAGATGTAGCCTGTGGTAGCTCAGTAACAAATTGGTTTCCCATAGTGAGGGGAACAAAGACTATTTTTTTTTTAATTTTTCTTTTTAGTTACATTTTGTTAACTCTGTGTCCCCGCTGTATCCTGCTCCCTCATTCCCTCCCCAACCCCACACTCCCTCCCTGGTCTCCTCCCTGCCCCTTTCCAAGTCCACTGATAGGGAAGGACCTTTTCCCCTTTCATTTGACCCTGTTTTATCAGGTATCTTCAAGGCTGGCTGTAGAGTCCTCCTCTGTGACCTAACAGGGACTGCTCCTCCCTTGTGTGTGTGGGGGGGAGTCAAGGAGCCTGACCTTGAGATCCTGTTAGAAATAGTCCTTGTTCCCCTTACTTTGGAAAACTACTTGGTTACTGAGCTACCACGGGCCACATCTGAGCAGAAGTTCTAGGTTATATCCATAGATGGTCCTTGGTTGAGTGTCAGTCTCAGAAAAGGCCCTGTGCCAGGATATATTTGGTCCTTGTAGAGCTCCTATCTTTTCTATATCATACTAACTCCCCTTTTTTCATATGATTCCCTGTACTCTCCCGAAGGTTTGGTTATGAGTCTTAGTGTCTGCTTTGAAACACTGCTAGGTGGAGCCTTTCAGATGCCTTTTGCGGTAGATTCCTGTCATACCTTCAATGTACATCCCATTTGTCTTTCTAAATGAGGATTGATTATCTTCGCTGGTGTCCACTTTCTTGATTATCTTCTTTAGGTGTGTAGATTTCAGTATGTTTATTATATCTTGTAGGTCTATATAAGCGAGTATATACCAAGTTTGTCTTTCTCCTTCTGGGATACTTTACTCAGAATGATCTTTTCTAGATCTCACCACTTGCATGCAAATTTCATGATTTCCTCCTTTTTGATTGCTGAGTAGTATTCCATTGTGTAAAAATACCACAATTTCTGTATCCATTCCTCTGTTGATGGACATCTGGGTTGTTTCCAAGTTCTGGCTATTACAAATAAAGCTGCTACAAACATGGTTGAACAAATGTCCTTGTTGTGTACTTGAGCAAATTTTGGGTATATACCTAGGAGTGGTATAGCTGGGTCTTGAGGTAGCACTACTCCTAATTGTCTAAGAAAGCACCAGATTGACTTCCGAAGTGGTTGTACCAGTTTACATTCCCACCAGCAATGGAGGAGGGTTTCCCTTTCTCCCCAACCTCTCCAGCATGTGTTATCACTTGAGTTTTTCATTTTGGCCATTCTGATGGGTGTAAGGTGAAATCTCAGGGTCGTTTTGATTTGCATTTCCCTAATGGCTAATGAGGTTGAGCATTTCTTTAAGTGTTTCTCTGCCAGTCAATGTTCCTCTTTCGAGAATTCTCTGTTTAGCTCTGTTCCCCATTTTTTAATTGGATTACTTGGTTTGTTGCTTTTCAGCTTCTTTAGTTCTTTATATATACTGGATATGAGTCCTCTGTCTGATAAAGGGTTGGTGAAGATTCTTTCCCAATCTGTAGGCTGTTGTTTTGTTTTGATGACAGTGTCTTTTGCTTTACAGAAGCTTTTCAGTTTCATGAGGGCCCATTTATTGATTGTTGCTCTTAGAGCCTGTGCTGTTGGTGTTCTCTTCAGGAAGTTGTCTCCTGTGCCAATGAGTTCTAGGCTGTTCCCCACTTTTTTTTTCCAACTGATTTAGAGTATCTGGTTTTATGTTGAGGTCCTTGATCCACTTTGACTTTAGTTTTGTGCAGGGTGATATATATGGTTCTATTTTCATTTTTCTGCATGTAGACATCCAGTTGGTCCAGCACCATTTGTTGAAGATGCTGTCTTTTTTCCATTAAATGGATTTGGCTTCTTTGTCAAATATCAAGTATTCATAAACCCACAAGGACTATTTCTAACAGGAACTCAATGACTGGCTCTTTGATCTCCTCACCCCCCAAGGGAGGAGCAGTCCTGTTAGGCCACAGAGGAGGACTTTGCAGCCAGTCCTGAAGATACCTGATAAAACAGGATAGGGTGAATGGGGAGGAGGTCCCCCCTATCAGTGGACTTTGCAAGGGGCACGGTGGAGATGAGGGAGGGCGGGTGGAATTGGGAGGGAATGAGGGAGCGGGACACGGCTGGGATATAGAGTTAATAAAATGTAACTGATAACAAAAACTAAAATTAAATTAAAAAAAAGAAAATAAATAAATAAAAGCATTAAGATAAAAAAAAGTGAATTTAAGAAGTAGAGTAGAGAGGAAGAGGGAGGAAGGGTGGGACCAGGAGGAGAGCAGGGTGGGGACAATGATTTAGATGTAAATTGAATAAACAAATTAATTAATTAAAAAAAAGAATTTGCTGATTTAACTAATTTAAGAAAGTGCTAATTTGTGAAATTCCAGTGTTCCTTGTAATCAGAAGTTACTCTATATTGGATTATAATGAGGTCAGCAAGAAGTTTCAGTAGCTAAGGACAATTTCTCTCAGGCTTCATGGCCTGAGTTCCATCTCCAGCAATCACGTGGTGGAAGGCTGGAACTGACTCCCACAGCTTGTCCTTTGACAGCACACCACACATACCACCGCCCAATTAAGTAAACAAATACAATTAAAAAAAATAAGCCTAGGAAGGTTTTCTTTTATTTTTGTATTTTTTCCAACTACTGACAGCCTTTTCATGTTACTTCGCTTAGATAAAAAACTATTAATTTGATTTTAGAATTTTCACTTTTCTAATGTGTAATATAGTCTCTTTAAATAATCTTGCAGTAAAATATTATTTAATTAAATTTCATTGAGATAACACTTGAACTTCAGAAATTCAGATATAATAATTTTCACCTGTAATACAACATTCTTTTTAAAATAATTATATTCAATTAATTACAATTTATTCATTTTTGTTATTTCAGGTGTAGCCACCTCCCTCATCTCCTCCCAATCTCACCCTTTCTTCCACTTCTACTCCCATACTCATCTCCCAGTCCACTGACAGGGGAGGTCATCCTTCCCTTCCATCTGACCGAAGCCTATCAGGTCTCATCAGGAGTGCCTACATTGTCCTCCTCTGTGGCCTGGAAATGCTGCTACCCAATCATGGAGAGGTGATCAATCAGGCAGCCACAGAGTTCATGTCAGAGACAGCCTCTGTTCCCATTACTAGGGTAACCACTTGAACACTGAGTTGCCATAGGCTACATCTGTACAGAGGTTATAGGTTATTTCCATGCATGGTCTCTGGTTGGAGTATCAGTCTCAGAAAAGACCCATGTGCCCAGATTTTTTAGTTCTGTTGCTTTCCTTGTAGAGCTTCTTTCCACTCCAGGTCTTTCATATCCCCCTTCTTTCATGAGATTCTGCACTCTGCCCAAAGTTTGGCTATGAGCCTCAGCATCTGCTTTAATATCCTACTTGGTAGAGTCTTTCAGAGGCCCTTTATGGTATGGTCCTGTCCTGTTTCCTTTATCTCCTTCTTATGTCCATCCTGTTTGCCTTTCTGAATGAGGATTGAACATCTTACCCAAAATCTTCCTTCTTGCTTAGCTTCTTTAGATATGCAGATTTTAGTATGATTATCCTCTATTGTATGTCTAATATCCACTTATAAGTGAGTATATGCTAGGTATGTCTTTCTGCTTCTGAGATACCTCACTCAGGGTGATTTTTTCTAGTTCCTACCATTTACCTGTAATTTTCATGATTTCCTTGTTTTAGTTGCTGAATAGTGTAAATGTCCCACAATTTCTGCATCCATTCCTCCACTGAGGGACATCTAGGTTGTTTACAAATTCTCGCTATTACAAATAAAAGATGCTACAAACATGGTTAATCAAATTTCCTTGTTGTATACTTGAGCCTTTTTTGGATATATGCTTAGGCGTGGTATATCTGGATCTTGAGTTAGCACTAATCCTAATTGTCTGAGAAAGTGAAGATTTATTTCCAAAATGGTTTTACAAGTTTACATTCCCACCAGAAATGGAGGCGGATGCCCTTTTTTCCACATCTTCTTCAGCATGCATCATCCCTTGAGTTTTTGATCTTAGCCATTCTGATTGGTGTAAGGTGAAATCTCAGACTTGTTTTGATTTGCATTTTCCTGATGACAAAGGACATTAAGCACTTCTTTTAGTGTTTTTATGCCATTTGATATTCCTCTATTGAGAATTCTCTCTTTAGCCCTGTACCCCATTTTTAATTGTTTACTTGATTTGTTGCCTTTTGTCTTCTTGAGTTCTTTATATATTCTGGATGTTAATTGTCTATCAGATTTCTGGGTGATGAAGACCCTTTCCCAGTCTGTAGGCTTTTTTTTTTTTTTTTTTTTTTTTTTTTTGTTCAGATGACAGTGTCCTTTGCTTTACAGAAAGTTTTCAGTTTCATGACATCCCCTTTGTTGATTGGTGATCTTAAAGCTTGTGCTGTTGCTGTCATTTCAGAAGTCATCTCCTGTGCCAATGAGTTCAAGGCTCTTTACCACTCTTTTAACAGATTTAGTGTGTCTGGTTTCATGTTGAGGTCTTTGATCAACTTGGACTTTGTTTTTGTTCAGGGTGATAAATGTGGATCTATTTGCATTTTTCTACATGTAGACATCCAGTTAGACCATTTGTTGAAGATGCCATCTTTTTTCCATTGTACAGTTTTGGCTTCTTTGTCAAAAATCAAGCATCCATAGGTGTGTGGGTTTATTTCTGGGTCTTCAGTTTGATTCCATTGATCCACCATTCTGTTTCTATACCAGTACAATGCAGTTTTTGGTACTATTGCTCTGTAGTACAGCTTGAAATCAGGGATGAAGATACCTCCAGATGATCGGTTGTTGTACAGGATAGTTTTGGCAATCCTGGTTTTTTTTGTTTGTTCATATGAAGTTCAGAATTGTTCTTTCAAGTTCTGTAAGGAATTTTGTTGGTGTTTTGATGGAAATTGTATTGAATCTGTAGATTGCTTTTGGCAGGATGGACATTTTCACTATGTTAATCCTACTGATCCATGAGCATAGGAGATCTTTCCATCTTCTGATATCTTCTTCATTTTCTTTCTTCAGAGACGTGAAGTTTTTTTAAACAGGTCTTTCACTTGCTTGGTTAGAATTATACTAAAGTACTTTATGTTTTTAAGGGCTATTGTGAAGGGTGTCGTTTCCCTAATTTCTTTCTTGGCCCTTTTGTCTTTGGTATACAGGAGGGCTTCTGATTTTTTGAGTTAATTTTGTATCCAGCCACTTGGCTGAAGGTGTTTTTCAACTAAAGGAGTTCTCTGGTTGAATTTTTAGTATCATGTATGCTATCATATCATCTGGGAATAGTGATACTTTGACTTCTTCCTTTCTGAATTGTTTCCCCTTGATCTCCTTCAGTTGTCTCATTGTTCTAGCTAGGACTTCAAGTACCAAATTGAAGAGATATGGAGAGAGTGGGTATCCTTGCCTTGTCCCTGATTTCAGTGGGATTGCTTTAAGTTTCTCTCCATTTAGTTTGATATTAGCTATAGGCTTGTTATATATTGTCTTTACTATGTTTAAGTATGTGCCTTATATCCCTGATCTCTCCAAATTTTAAACATGAATGGGTGTTGGATTTTGTCATACAACATTCTTAAGGCTAAGGCAGGAGAGACGGCGTGAGTTCAAAGCCAGCTTGACCTTAGAGGTCAGGGTATGTTGTAGATGGGTATCTTATTTATCATTCAGATGCCCCATGAAAGGAAAGGGCAAGAGATATCCTAGCCCTGTTTACAGGCTGGTAATGAGAAGATAAAGCGGTTATGAACTTCGAGTACCTGTTCTTGCTTGTTGCATCTTTCTGGAAAAATTATCAGAAAAGTTGAGCAATTATTTAGTAGCACAACATTCCTGTTTTATTGTAGAAAATAAAGATTTGACCTAGTACTTTGGCTATTATGCAGACTAAAGGAATGCCTGTGGGCATGCCAGTAGAAGTTCTGAGACAGACATATTTTTTCTTTTGAGATTGGTTCTGAATTGAAAAAAAGCATGATATTGCCTATAAGAAATGTAAATGATGTAAAGTAGAACTAAATTATATCTTTAGAGTAAGGCATCTAAATTCTAGAACTATTGACATTTCAGATCAGATAAGACTTTTTTTTCAAGGTCTTCTCGTTGTATTACTGACTTACCAGAATCTCTAGACTCAATGTCCTGGATGCCTTCCTACTTCCTACTTGTCACAACAAATATTATCACCATATTTCCCCACCTGTCCTCAGATATACAAAATACTTTTGCACTTTTGTTTTCCTACAGATAAACATTTTAGAGTAGATACACTAACAATTTCCAGATCATTAGCCTATTAATACTATCTGTGCTTCCAATAGCATTTACTAAATAATGGACAGGAAAGAAATTATGAGATTAAATACTTTATTAATTATATAGAATAAGAATGTACACTGGAGGAAGGGCTTTTTCTAGGTTTCGGTTACTATTGATGTGATTAAAAAACATGACCAAAGCAACCCTGGGAGGAAAGAGTGTATTTTTTTTTTCATGGTGCTTATAACAGTTTATTATCAAAAACAGTCAGGGTGGGAACTCAAACAGGGTAGGAAGCTGGAGTCAGGAGCTGACACAGAGGCCATGAAATAGCACTAATACCAGGCTTGCTCTACATGGCTTGCTCAGAGAGCTTTATTATAGCACTAAAGAAACCACCAGGCCAATCATGACACAAGTTACAGTGGGCAGTAATTAAGAATATGCCTTACAGTTGACTCTTATGGAAATATTTCCTCAGTTGCTGCATTCTCTTATCTGATGACTCTAACTTGTATCAAGTTCACATAAAATTAGCAAGTACATCATGGCAACCTGGAGTGTGAAACACCCTGTCCTTATCTGGACAGATCATGAAGGATAAACAGAAGCATGGTGGTGTTTAGTCAGTCCCCTCCCAGTCTCTCCTTGTTCGATTATTCACTACAGAACTGACCTACATTAAATCCAGTCTCATCTCCTGTGTTAAATTTCCTTGGAAACATGTTTAAAACATACACTTTGAGAGATGTGTACTATGTAATTAGAAATACAGTGAAGAAATTATTAGAGAAAACCGACTATCAAAATCTTGTTGTCTCAAAGTCTTCATAGGGCTTATCCCCCAAATCTCAACATAGTGAGTGCAAACTACATCTGACTTGACTCTATGACAAGGAAATAACACATTTATTAGAACTTTTTATTATCACCTCTTAGACTTGTTAAGGGGGATTCTGATATCCATCATATACTAAAATACAATTTTGTTTACACTTTATTATTTCAGAAATGAGTAAAAGAATTAAAGAGAATTCTACATACTTTCTTTGTCATGATAGTCTTACCTCACTGGTTATCACATGAAAAGATTGTATTAAGAATACTCAAATGACCCAGCTATACCACTCCTAGGCATATACATAAAATTTGCTCAAGTACACAATAAAGACATTTGCTTAACCATGTTTGTAGCAGCTTTATTTGCAATAGCCTGAATCTGGAAACAACCCAGATGTCCATCAACAAAGGAATGGATACAGAAATTGTGGTAGTTTTACACAATGGAATACTACTCAGCAATCAAAAACGAGGAAATCATGAAATTTGCATGCAAGTGGTGGGATCTAGAAAAGATTATTCTGAGTAAAGTATCCCAGAAGGAGAAAGACAAACATGGTATATACTCGCTTATATAGACCTACAAGATATGATAAACATACTGAAATCTATACACCTAAAGAAGATAATCAAGAAAGTGGACACCAGCGAAGATAATCAATCCTCATTTAGAAAGACAAATGGGATGTGCATTGGATGTAGGAGAAAACAAGTAACAGGACAGGAGCCTACCACAGAGGGTCTCTGAAAGACTCTACCTAGCAGTGTATTAAAGCAGATACTGAGATTCATAACCAAACCTTCGGGAGAGTGCAGGGAATCATATGAAAGAAGGGGGAGTTAATATGAAGTGGAAAGGATAGGAGATCCACAAGGACCAAATATATCTGGGCAGAGAGGGCTTTTCTGAGACTGATACTCCACCAAGGATCATGTATGGATATAACCTAGAACCTCTGCTTGGATGTAGCCTGTGCTAGCTCAGTAACCAATTGGTTTTCCCTAGGTAAAGGGAACAGGAACTATTTCTGCCATGAACTCAATGGTAGGCTCATTGACTTCCCCACACCCCAAGGGAGGAGCTGTCCTGCTAGGCCACAGAGGAGGACTTTGCAGACAGTCCTGAAGATACCTGATAAAACAGGGTCAGATGAAAGGGGAGGAGGTCCTCCCCAATCAGTGGACTTGGAAAGGGGCAGGGAGAAGATAAGGGAGGGAGGGTGGGGTTAGGAGGGAATGAGGGAGCGGGATACAGCTAGGACACATATTTAATAAAATGTAATGAATAATAAAAAAATTAAAAACAAACATAAAAAGCAAAACAAAACAAAAAAAGAATACCTGAATGCATCGATTAGGTTACAGAGATAACGTTCTATTGGAAATTTCAATAGACCTATTACCCTTAAGTAAATAGAAGTAGTCATTAAAAAGTCTCCCAACAGCAACAACAAAAGCCCTGGGCCAGATAATATTAGCACAGAATTCTACCAGAACTTCAAAGAAGAGGTAATACCAATACTACACAAACTATTCCACAAAATAGTAAAGGAAGGAACATTGCCAAGCACATGCTGGTGAGGATGTAGAGGAAAGGTAACACTCCTCCATTGCTGTTGGAGGTGAATACTTGTTCAACCACTTTGGATATCATTCTGGAGTTTTCTCAGAAAATTGAGACTAGATCTACCTCAAGACCCAACTATACCACTCCTCAGTATACTCAAAAGATGCTCCACTATACCACAAAGAAACTTGCTCAACTATGTTAATAGGAGTTTTAGTAATAATAGCCTGAAATTAGAAATGACCTAGATGTCCCTCACCTGAAGAATGGATAAAATAACAAAAAAATGTGGGAAATTTACACAACGGAATTCTACTCAACTATTAAAAACAAAGGCATCATGCAATTTTCTGGCAAATGCATAGAAATAGAAATATCATCCTAGGTAAGGTAACCCAGACTCCAAAAGACAGGCATGGTATGTTCTCACTTATAAGTGACTTTTAGCCCTAAAGTATAGGATAACCATGCTAAAATCTACAGGAGGTCCCAAGGGAGGAAACGTGAATCTCTCTCAGAAGAAGAAACAAAATAGACATCTGGGCATAATATATGGAATTTTATGAAAGAAGGGGAAGATAGAAAGACCTGGATGGGACAGGTGCTTCAAAAGAAAACCAACAGAAAAAAAAATGGTGGAGCCTTGTGGGCCTGAAGAGACTGCTTCCCCAACCAAGAACCATGTATGTAGAAGACCTAAAACCCCTGCTCATATGTAGCCCATAGACTCAGTCTCCAAGTGGGTTCCCTAGTAAGGGGAGCAGGGGCTGTCTTTGGCATGAACTCAGTGTCAGGCTCTTTGATCACCTCCCCCTGGGGAGTGCAGTTTTGCCAGGCCACAGAGAAGGACAATGTAGCCAGTCCTGATGAGACCTGATAAGCTATGGTCAGATAGAAAGGGAGGAGGGTCTCTATCAATGAACTAGGGGAGGGGCATAGGGGTAAAAGAGACAGGGAGGTTGGGATTGGGAGGTGAAGAGGGAGGGGATCACAGCCAGGATACAAATTGAATAAATAATGATACTACACAGAAAATTAAAGAAGATGTGTCTTCTACTGGTAAGGCTGTCCTTAATTTTATTTCCGAAATTCTTGAATTTCAACGTGTACCACACTGTCTTAGCAATTATTTTTCAAGAATTTTCTGTAGAAAAAAAAATAAAGAAAAAAGATTGTATGACTTCTAATACATGATATCAATGGGTAAATATACAATAGAATTAAGAACATATGACTTAGCTTGCAGACTTTGGCTGAAAAATGTGCTACAATATGATCAGTATTTGTGCCTGATTTTTTATTCAAAATGAAAGATAACATAACTTATAAATGTGTTTATGTAATAATCATAAATTGTAGACATCTTGAAAACATGTCTGAACTCTTCGTACATGAATGTGGTAATAGTTTGCTGTCACCTGTTAGATAAAGAAGCAAAGAAGTTAGTTTGTTAAGTTATCTGAGATTTGTTTGGATTAGAAACATCTGAAGAGGCTTGGCAGATTTGGGATAAAATTAAAAACACAAAGTGAGCTCCACCATGGATCATTTATGAATATAACCTAGTATCTTATTTTGTAATTCTTAGTATCAAATCATAGCCGACAATATATATTTTAAATTTGTTTTAATTTTTCCTACTTCTAAATAGTGCTTGCAACAGCATAATTATTTATTTACATTTGAAAAAGTTAGGTACTAAAACAAAACAAGATTTATTTTAACATATATTTATAATAATATGACTGGATCATTATGACTAACCTTCAATACTGGAAAACTGGTTGAGATTCTAAGAAGATCTTTAACAGCTTGAAGCTTATTTCTGGGGGAGTTTAGAAAGAGTTTCATAAATCATTTCCTTAGTTTTAACCAAACCTTGAAGGCTTAAATTTAATTGAAAATGCTAAAGTTTCATTTAAGGCTTCAGAGATCAGATCTGAGGAAAAAGAGGGCAATTTAAAGACAATTACATCCTTTGCACTGTGATATGAAATAATCCTATTTTCAGATTACAGATTTCCTTATTAGATCACGTTGAGGTTTGTTACTGGTAAACAGTACATTTCTGACATGAATACCTTTGGGTACCTTCAAAGGAGCTACAAGTTAGTCAGTTCCCACCCCATGCTGGCTTTCTAATGAAGAATGATACATTTCTTAGATTCAAAGGGACTCAGTGCTCTGACCTGACAGATTGATTCTAACAATAGAAACATTTTTCCTCGGGGCATAGCTTCAGAGATATGAAATCCTGAGTTACAGTCACAAGGCTATGACACAAGGCTTCTTTTGTTAATCTAATACCTGTTTTTTTCAAGCACCTTTGATTTAACCATGTGGATCTTATTATCTCCAAATGCAGTAGAATTTTTTTTACTATCCTTTTGTTAGTGTGCTTTACAAATTTGTTATCTTTTGTTGCTTCAGTGAATAATTTCCAAGATGAACATATATGATGATCCATACCATAACAATTTTAATGTACACAATCTATCCACATGCTTAAATAATTGAATATTTCAGGGAGTATACATATGACCTATAATTGCAGTATGGTTAATTATCACAGTCTAATTTTATAGTGGGATAGTATTTTTTGGGGGGGGAAGTGCAGAGGGTGTTTCAAGGCAGGGTTTCTCTTTGTAGCCTTGGCTGTCCTGGATTCGCTTTGTAGACCAGGCTGGCCTCGAATTCACAGAGATTTGCCTGCCTCTGCCTCCCCTAGTGCTGGTAATATAGGTGTGCGCCACTCTATCTCATTGTGGGATAGTATTTTAATGCTTCAACTTGGCTGTGCAATGGCACATCTACATATTTTGTAAACATTATATTAATATGTAAGGCCATTTAAAGGAAAATAAATCCTTAAATATGCGGATTCAGTGAAAAATATTTTGTTTTGTATGTATAATATGTATGAGCTTCATCCAATTATCAAAGTGCAGAATAATACAAAACTGTGTTCTTGACCTGCAACATCACAGTGAGATATTCTAACATTAGTCACTCGTTGGAGAATAGCATTTGAAAATCATTGCAATTTGAACTACTTCTTCTATGTGATGCTGTGATTTTTCAGCTGAAGATTAGTGTCATCCTGTTGAATGCTCAATAATGTCTGGTGAAATTAATTGACTTCAAACAGGTGTTGCTGTCTAATTAAGCAGACATTAGGCCTGCTGTAAAACACCTTCTAAACGTAACCAATATACATATACCTCCAATCCACCCTGCCCTGTATCAAAATCAGCATCATCAAGTAGAATCTCACTGTTGCTGATTTCATTCAGTAACATACTCTTAAATACTATTCAAAAATTGACAACTACTAAATTTACATCTTCCTCAAATTCACAATTTTAAACCTGATGCTTACTCACAGTCTCACTTTAGATGCCTAAGTATTCTAAGCTGGATATGTTCAAAATTCACTCCATAGATCCCACTGCACATCGTAATATCAGAGCAAACTCAAAATAAGGAAAAGTTAATGTGCTTTTGAATATGAATGCATCTTGACAAATAATGAAATATGGAATATCTATGCATCACACTAACATTTCATGTTATCTAGATGCAGCGGTATAGTCATCAAAAACTGTTCTCATCATGTCACTGCTAATCATCCTTGTCTTTCTTATATGGTAAATAGCCATGCCCAGATGACTTCTATGAAAAAAAAAAGCACAAACACTTGAATTTAAATGTTTTCTCCCATGTAATTATTTTGAAATCCTGGTACAGCTCCAATTCCAACCTCCAAGTAAAATATTGTGTTATGATGCAGCACTTTTGTTGTAGACATTGTTGTCATCAATACTCTTTTCTTGGAGTATTAGCATGATTTCATTTCCATTATATTCATATAACAGCATTGTGTATAATAAGTGGTGAAAAGTTGGTATTTTTATCATTGTCTATGAAGTAATATGTGGCTTTCATATAAAAGATTTTGTAGTATAAATTAAGAACTGTGGATAAGGATAGGAGCTCCACAAGGACCAAACATATCTGGGCACAGGGTCTTTTCTGAGATGGACACTCAACCAAAGACCATGAGAGGATAAAACCTAGAACTTCTGCTCGGATGTGACCAGTGATAGCTCAGTAATCAATTGGTTTCCCATAGTAAGGGGAACAAGGACTATTTCTAACAGGAACTCAATGACTGGCTCTTTGACCTCCCCACCTCCCAAGGGAGGAGCAGTCCTGTTAGGCCACAGAGGAGGACTTTGCAGCCAGTCCTGAAAATACATGACAAAACGGAGTCATATGAAAGGGGAGGAGGTCCTCCTCTATCAGTGGACTTGGAAAGGGGCACGGTGGAGATGAGGGAGGGTGGCTGGGATTGGGGATGGAATGAGGGATACAGCTGGGAGACAGAATTAACAAAATGTAACTAATGAGAATAATAAAAAAAGAAAGTATCAATATACAAAAAAAGAAGTATAAATAAAATATAAACCTTATGATTTCTGAAATGATGCATCAAAAGCTGTGAGTGTTATGTCATAAGCAACAGCAGTGATCTATGGTCAGTACCTAAAACACAGCACTGATCACGGAGTATCATGAATTGATTCACTTTGGTGGCTTATCACAAGCACTAAGATGCTCTGAAGGCTTCAGATATTTGTAGATGCATTAAATAGCATGAAAGTTATAAAGGTTTATTTGTGCTTACCAGTTAAAGCTGATCATGTGTAAATTTAATTAAATGGGGGAAAATGTGCTCTCTTAAAACTGCAGGGTAATTGGAAAAGATAAAAGAATGTTTGATAATGAAGTGTCCTCATTTTCTTACCCAGAGACAAATGCAAAATATGATGACTATTCTTACATATTTTATTTATTTTAATATAAAACATAGGCCTTATGTACTTTTAGCTACCCACATATTAATAAGAACTTATTTCCTATTAAATATTTTATATTTTGATGTCAGTATATCAGTAACTATTGTCATTTTTAATAGCTATTCTAATTAAGAATCACTTCATTATCTACTCAACATTTTTGTTTTTTCTTTTCTTTTCTAGACAGGGTTTCTTTGTGCAGCCTTGCCTATCTTGTCTTAGGAGACCAGGATGGCCTTGAACTCACAATGATCTGCCTGAGTGCTTGGATTACAGGTGTGAACCACCATGCCTGGGTAAAATATAGTAAATTCTTCATGATTATTCACCCAAAATTTTTTACTTTAAATTAGTGCCTCCAGTAAAGATTATGAACTTCAGTTCTGTAAAGATACTATTTCCCTCTTTAAATATTTTTTCTTTGAATTTTTAAAATTTAATTTTATTTATATATTTATTTATTATACTTTATTCACTTTGTATCCCCACTGCAGCCCCCTCCCTTGTCTTCTCCGAGTCCCACCTGCCCTCCCTTTTCTCCCTCTATGCCCTTTCCCTAGTCTCCTGTATGGGAGGACCTTCTCCCCTTCTATCTGACCCTAGATTATCATTTTTCATCAAGGCTGGCTGTATCATCTTCCTCTGTGGCCTGGCAAAGCTGTATCCCCAAGGGGGAGGTGATCAAAGAGCATGCCACTGAGTTCATGTCAGAGAAAACTCCTGTACTCCTTACTAGGGAACCTAATTGGAAACTTTGAGCTCCTTTGCACAGGAGACAACTTCCTGAACAGAACAACAACAGCACAGGCTCTAAGATCAACAAATATAAAATGGGACCTCATGAAACTGAAAAGCTTCTGTAAAGCAAAGGACACTATCATCAGAAAAAAACAGCCTACAGATTGGAAAAATATTTTCGTCAACCCTATATCTGACAGAGGGCTAAAATCCAGAATATATAAAGAAATGAAGTAGTTAAACATAAACAAACCAAGTAATCCAATTTAAAAAATGTGGTACAGAACTAAACAGAGAATTCTCTGTAGAGGAATATTGAATGGCAGAGAAACACTTAAAGAAATGCTCAAAATCTTTAGACATTGGAGAAATGCAAATCAAAATGACCCTGAGATATTACCCCGCAACCATTAGATGGGCTAAGATAAAAAACCTTGGGATGATGCATACTGGAGAGGTTGAGGAGAAAGGGGACCACTCCTCCTTTGCTGGTGGTAATGTAAACTTTTACAACCACTTTGGAAATCAATCTGACACTTTCTCAGAAAATAAGAAATAGTGCTACCTCAAGATCCAGCTATACCACTCCTAAGCATATATCCAAAATATGCTCAAATAATCCAAACTTTAGGCAGAATGTCAGAATCCTAATGGAAGAAGAGGGAAATAGAAAGACCTGGAGGGGACAGGAGCCCCACAAGGAGAAAAACAGAGCCAAAATACCTGGCTCCATGGTGGCCCACAGAGACCAAAAATCCAACTATGGATCTTGAATGGAGAGGACCTGTATGGAAGCCCATTGGCTGCTCATTTTTTTAGAAATTTTATTCAGTATATTTTAATCATATTCTTTCACATTCCTCATTTTCTTCAAGACCCATTAATTACATAAGTTCATGTTCTTTCACTCTCTTAAAAACAAACAAACCAACACAAAACAAAGAGCACTGAAAGACCTGAAATCCAATTTGTATTGAACATCTGCTCCTGAGCATATGCCTTCCTAAGTGTGGTTGACATACCCATTGACATTCCATTGGAGAAAAGTTATTTTTTCCTACCAGCATATATATATATATATATATATATATATATATATATATATATATATA
>NW_026594083.1:8015971-8315802 GCF_907164565.1 Psammomys obesus | reverse complement strand
ATATATATATATATATATATATATATATATATATATATATATATATATATGTTTATATATATACAGTATATATACAGTATATATATATATATAAATTTGTGTACACCTGTGCATGCTAACATATGTATGCCAGCTTTGCCAGCTTTGTTATGTCTGGAAAATGATGTATCCTTAAAACTGACCACCATCTTTGACTCTTGCATGTTTTCTGCTTCCTGTTATGTATAGATTCCTGAGCTTTGAGAGGAGAGGTGTGGTGAACTATGCTATTCAAGGCCAAATACTCCAAAGTCTCTTACTCTGAGTATTTGCCCACTGCAGGTTGCCTTGTTAATTGGTGCAAATGGCAAGAATAGGCTGCTTTGATAAGGGTAAAGCAATTCACTGACATACAGGTATAGCAATAAGTCATTATGAGTTATTTTTTGCTATGTCCACTTAGCAAAACATTGTCATGATAGATTTTTCTTTGGGATCATCTTGTATCTAGTCTAAAGTTCTTATTCTCCTAAAAAAGATCAAATATGGACTCCATCTCATGAAGTGGAATTTAAATCCAATCAAAAAGTACTTGGGTACTCCTACACTTGTGTACTGCTTTTGTGCCAGTAAGCATACTTTGATTGCAGGTAGCTATTATTCCTAACTGGTTCTTTTTTTTTTTTTTTTGATATTCAAGTCATTTATTGGTTGATAGCTGAGAAATTTGGAGAGGGAATGCTGTGGTCATCAGTTGAAGTTGGAAAGTAAGACCTGAAATGGTGTCTTACTGTGCTGTGGGTTGTTGTAACGGAATATCATCCTGGGAAAATTGTGAAGAAAAGAAATGTATTTCTCATAGTGCTGGGGAGTGAGAACTCTAAGGGCAAGGGATCCTATGTCTTAAGGGTTAACTTTCGTTTTTTTGGCATATAATTGATTTCAATTCATTTATTCAGGGTCAATTTGTGTATCAAGCATTCAGCTAGATGCAAACAAAACAGCTGTGAATTAGAAATGGTGCCAGTCTCCACAGAGACCAAATCTAGTACAAAAAGTGTGTATTTCGCTACTTTTATTGTTGCTGCCATCAGACACTTTACCTGGGGTGATTTAAGGGAGGAAGGGCTTACTTTGGCTCAGGGTTTGAAGGTAGCCATTGAGGTGATAGGAGCACTCACAACCATGGCAGCAGGAATGGAAGGCTGCTGGTTCATACCTGAAAGGACTGGGAAGCAGCAAGAGCTGAGAGTCAGGCTGGACTATTAACTTTAAGGCCGACCATTCAGCTAACCGTTTCTTTTTCTTTTTTCTTTTTTTTTGTCTTTAATGGAGTTTTAATAGGAAAGAAATTACTTTACTGACCCTGAATACAACTCAAAATTTCACATCAGTATTTTTCCCCCTGTGGACATTTATTTATTTATTTACCTGTGGTGTGTTTCTTCTTCTTTTTTTTTTTTAATTTTTTATTTAACTTTTATCAATTACACTCTAGTCACCCTGCATCCCCCCATAAGCACCTCCCTCCTCCCCTCCCGTTCCTACCCTCCTTCCCCCCTCTGCATGCATGCCCTCCCCAAGTCCACCAACAGGGGAGGTCCTCCTCTCCCTCTCCCTGATCCTAGTCCATCAGCCCTCACCAGAAGTGGCTGCATTGTCATCCTCTGTGGCCTGGCAAGGCTGCTTCCCCCTCAGGGGGAGGTGATCGAAGAGCAGGCCAATCAGACCATGTCAGAGGCATGTAACCCATTTGGACACTGAACTGCCATGGGCTACATCTGTGCAGGGGTTCTAGGTTATCTCCATGAATAGTCCTTGGTTGGAGTATGAGTCTCTGGGAAGTTCCCTATGTTCAAATTTTTTTGTTCTGTTGCTCTCCTTGTGGAGTTCCTGTCCTCTCCAGCTCTTGTTATTTCCCACTTCTTACATAAAATTCCATTCACTCTGCCTGACAGTTGGCCATCAGGCTCAGCATCTGCTTTGATAGTCTGCAGGGCAGAGGCTTTCAGAGGCCCTCAGTGGCAGGTTCTTAGGTTGTTCCCTGTTTTCTTCTTCTGGCTTTCAGAGGCCCTCTGTAGCAGGTTCCTAGGTTGTTTCCTGTTTTCTTCTTCTTCTGATGTCCATCCTCTTTGCCTTTCAGGATGGGGATTGAGCATTTTAGTTAGGGTCCTCTTTTTGCTTAGTTTGTTTAGATGTACAGATTTTAGCGGGTTTATCCTATGTTGAAACCTAACTGGTTCCTATCTAGGTAAGACTGGTCATTGTGTTTCTCCTCCGCCAGTGTGTACAGTACTTGCTGGCACTATGAACTTTACCTGTAGGAGCGAAGCTTCTGGATTAGGTCAGCTAAATTTACGCATGTCATATGCCATTAGTGTTTTATGTCTTCAGCAATCAGGTATTATCATCAAATTGTAGAAGGTATGAAATACCTTAGCAATAGCCTAAAGTATTTGCAAGGTCTATGGGAGCCTTTGGGCAAGGACTCCAAAGAACCTCATTCCTGGTGCTAGGGATTTCATTTGGTAGCACGTGATGTGTAGTTAAGGTTTTGTCTCTGAAATTAAATGGTGGCTTAGTTTCAATTTATTTTAAATATCTGTATATTTTAGGCTCTTTCTATAAAAATGAGTTTCTGTATGTCTTTCAAAAGAAATTCAGTATTGGTTTTTCTCACCCTATGCCATTATCATGTGCTCCCATCTCCCGCTTCTTTACCTCCTCTTGTTTTAATGTTCTCTTTATTCTTTTAAAGAACTCTTGTCTACATCCCATTTCTTGGGTGATTCTCATCTCCTCTGTGGTCCCCACTAACTTCTCAGGCTCATGGGAATTATCGTGAAAAACACATAGGTAAAGCATAAATGTTAACATCAAGGTATGAAAGAAGATGGGCAATGCTTGTTTTTGTTGACCTGGGTTACCCTACTCGGGATAATTATAGGCCCACCCATTTAACTGTATACTTCATTATTTACATTTTTGAGTAGCCTAATAATATTCCACCATGTAAATGCATTACATTTTCATTATCTTTTCGGTCCATGACAGTGCGAAGGCATAGGAACAAGAACATAAGCCTCCAGAGGAAATTAGTGCCACACAGGAAAGGAGAAAGGGGAGCAAGTGGAGCCTGCCTATAAAAACACGAAACTCAGCTCAATACTGTTTTTTCTTTAGCAAAGGTACACCTTTGGGAGGCCCCCATAATCTTTCCAAATGACATCACCATCTAGGCACAACATGCTCAAATACATGAGCCTACAGGGTACCTCTCACATTCAAAACACCACAGTTGCATATAAAGGATATTTTTTCTTCTGTATCAATAATTATTTACTTGAAATATCTTGAATATTAATATTTTAGTGACATTCTGCTTACTATCATTTACGTTCTTCAAGCTGGTAGAAATTTTATCCAAATCTTGTGACTTTAACAGTATCAAATTTCACATAGTGATTTCTAAAGTAATATCTTCAAGCCAACCATGAACACACACACACACACCTATTTGCATTATGTATCTGAAAATGCCCTTAGCTTTTACTCACTGTTCAACTCCAAAGACATTTTACATATTTTTAGTTATTTATTGTTGAAATACCACACACTAGTATCAATTATCAATTATAGTGCTCCAAAGAAAGCAGGACCAATAAGAAATGAATTTAGAAATCAAAATTTAGATTTCAGTTATTCTATAGATGAAAATATGAAAAATTTACTTTAAAGAATGGATTCATACATTTTTGGGGTGCAATGAAGTTGGAATTCTGTAGTGCAATCTTCAGTTCAAGACAGTGATGTTAGACTTGAGAAAGAAAGACTATTACTGTTCCATTTTATTTTTAATATTTTCTTTTCTATTATTATTTATTACAATGTATTCACTTTGTATTCAGACTGTAGTCCCCTCCGTCATCTCCTCCGGGTCCCACTCTCCTTCTCTCTTCCTCGTCCCCCCATGTCCCTTCCCTAGTCCACTGACTGGGGTGGTCCTCCTCCCCTGCTACCTGACATTTTGCTTTTTAAGGTCACGGACAATCTGAAGAATACAGCGCAAATCTCAAAGTTAATTTCTTTCACATAGTCATACTTGAACACATCCATAAATCATGGTCTAAGAAACCCTCCAATCAGTGATTAATTAAATAATATGGGCTACCAAGGCAAGAAAGACAGTTCAGCAGTTACAACAATACTTGCTTTTCTTCCAGAAGACATAGATTTGGTTCCCAGAACTTATACTGTGACGCAGCAGCCTGTGACTCCAGTCTAAGGGACCTGACACCCTACTGTATACAATGGTGCACAGACATACATGTAGGCAGACCACTCATTCACACACAGTAAATGAACAGATACTTAAAGATCATGACCTAAGCTGTTACGGAAAGGTTGACAGCTAAAATCAGCCACACACCGAACATGTCATTCAGTCTTTCTCTATTCTTCTGTGCATGTGTGTTTTATCTTCATGTCTGTCTCTAGACTATGTGTATGCAGTGTCTGCAGAAATCACAGGCCACCCTGAAGGAGAGTTTTTTCTTCCTACTATGTGGATTCTGGGTAAAAGAATTGAGAGCAACCAACTATTTCTATCTATATATTCCTTATTTTAATAAATTGCTCATAGCATATTTTAAAGTGGCAACTGTGATCAGAAAAATATAAAAAATATCATGGAGCTAAAACTTATTTGCTACATGAGGTATACTCTTTTCTGTGTCTAAAATTATAGTAATTTTAAAGAGTATTTTTTATGATCTAAGGTTAAATTATATATATTTTTTTGTTTACTGCATTTCAATATTTGATTCTGGATGATGCCTCATCCTTTAGCTTTCAAATTCCTAAGCCATCTAAGTCTGCTTTTATATCCTGGCCCAGATGAGTTACTCCCTTCTTCACCTTTTCTAACCCCCAGGCAAAATCCAGACAAAGAAGTTTAATCCACATTCCCTTTTGGTTATGTTCTTAAATATCCTGATGATATTTTAGTATTCAGAATAACTCTAAATTATTTTGGTTATTTTTGGTTACATGGTAAGTATGAGTGAAGGTTTTTTATTCTTGAAAAATGCTGAAAATAGAGACATTATCACTGTGCAGAAATAGTATAACTAGTCTCCACGTATGTATAGTGAAATGCAGTTATATCTCTGCATATACCTAAAATCACACAATTATAATATTACAATTAGTAGCTAGGAAAATATTAGGTAACAGGAGGTATTATCTAACACTCATTTCACAGATTTAGTGATGTTCCTTATTTTATTTAATGTATGTTCTTTCACAGGAATCACTTGCAAGAGTAAATGGTTCAGTGTATCTGAGTTTATACCTGTAATATAGCTTATATATTTGAAGCATTTTACAAAGTAAAATATGCAAATGATTAATGGATTTTATTTGACCTTGTTACTTTTCTAATTACTGTACGTGAGTTAATGAATGAATAAATATTAATCATTTCACAGTCAGGTGTCTCCATGCATAACATGAACTGCTTATTTCCTGGCAAGCAAAATAGATAGGATGTGTGGGGAAAGTTTCTAAAAGCATGGCTGGGCAGAGCCATTACAGCAGCAGTATTGTTGCATTTTAAATCATACAATGGTAAAATAAACATAAACATAATAAATAAGCATAAGGAATCAGTAGGCCTCTGCATAAACAGTGAATAAGCCTCATAATTATGTTTGTTCCTTGTGAATGGCTCTGATGATACTATAATGCTTACATCAATACTTTGCTGTTAATAACTTCCATGTGTTTATGTGGTCTCCTCATCAGAGGAGCATTCATAAGCTGCAATCATTTATTAAATCCCTTCTAATGTACTTAGGTTGGCAATAACTCTTTTCATTGATATAGAAATGTGCTTTTGTAATAACTGGGGAGGTAATATATTCTGGTGGATGTCTTTAGAGGAAAAGAAAACACAAATATTTCATTCCACAGAGTTGTCCAATGCACCTTCATACTTCCTTTCTGGTATATGATAATAATAATAACAATTGTTAGACAATATACCCTGGCAGGAAAACTCACTTAAGTTGAGCTTCTTACTTATAATACTTAAAAGAATGAGATTTTTAAATATTTTTATTTTATTTTTATTAATTACAGTTTATTCACTTTGTATCCCAGCTATAACCTCCTCTTCTATCCCCTCCCAATCTCACCCTCACTTCCTCTTCTTCTATGCCCCTCCCCCAGTTCAATTATAGGGGAGGTCCTCCTCCCCTTCACTCTGACCCTAGTCTACCAGGTCTCATCAGGACTGGCTTCTTTGTCTTCCACTGTGGACTGAAAGGCTGTCCCCCCCACCCCAGGTGGAGGTAATCAAATAGCTAGTCCATGAGTTCATGTCAGAGACTGCCAGATTGTTGCTAAAGTAGTGTCATCCTTTTATATGTGATTAATATTATATATACAATTAGTATCCACAAAATTTCCTAGTTGTACTTCTTATTTCACTGCAATAAATGCATCAGGCCCTTTTGCAATAATTTTTATGCTGCTAAAAATACATAAATACTTTTACATAAAATACATAAAAGCTTCAATTTTATTTTTAGAAAGAATATTGAATTTCTGTTAAAATATCTTTTAAAGTAGTCTACTTTTGAAAGGTTAACTTACACTTTTCCTATATTTTATTTTTAAAATATGTGACATATGGAAAGAAAGAGAAACGTATATGGTTAGATTAATTATGTTTACCAACAAAATAATTTTGTAACACATTTTACTATATTTTAAACTTAGTCACCCACTTTTTTTCTGTACAGCTTACCAAAATTTAGTAGCCTAAAACAACAATGTTATTTGGCTTTTGATTATTTAGGCCATGTGGAAAGCATAAGAAACATATGTGCGGAGTTATCTCTTACGGCAGTGTCAATCTGTAGGACAGCTGTTTACTGAATGATCTAAGTAACTGAAAACGTGGTTGGTAGTTGACAAAGTAGCAGTTGGTCTAAGGAGCACAGCTGAAATGTTTCACGTTTGCTCTGTCTTTCTTTACCAAGTAGGCTTCTTCTGTCCTCCTTGTCTTCATCTTTCAAAATGACATATCCTAGCTGAGGATTGATCATCTAACCCCTGGTCCTCTTTCTTGTTTATCTTCTTCAGGTGTACAGATTTTAGTATGTTTATCCTATCTTATAGATCTAATACCTACTTATAAGTGAGTATATACCGTCTGTATCTTTCTGCTCCTGGGATACCACACTCAGGGTGATCTTTTCTAGATTCCACCATTTGCCTGCAAAATTCATGTTTTCCTTGTTTTTAATTGAAGTGTAGTATTCAATTTTGTAAAAGTAACACAATTTCTGTATCCATTTCTCCATTGATGGACATTTGGGTCATTTCCAGGTTCTAGCTATTAGGAATAAAGCCACTATAAACGTGGTTGAGCAAATGTCCTTGTTGTGTACATGAGCATCTTTTTGGATATATGCCTAGGAGTGGTATAGCTGCATCTTGAGGAAGCAGTATTCCTGATTGTCTGAGAAAGTGCCAGATTGATTTCCAAAGTGGTTGTACAAGTTTACATTCCCAACAGCAATGTTGGAGGGTTCCACTTTCTGCACAATCTCTCTAGCATGAAAGACAAAGTGGATCGATATTGGAAGTAGGAGAAAATAAGTAACAGGACAGGAGCCTACCACAGAGGGCTCTGAAAGATTCTACCCAGCAGGGTATCAAAGCAGATGCTGAGACTCATAACCAAACCTTCAGCAGAGTGCAGGGTATCATATGAAAGAAGGGGGAGTTTGTATGACCTAGAGAGGACAGGAGCTCCACCAGGACAAAATATCTCAGGGCACAGGAGTCTTCTATGAAACTGTTTCTCCAACCAAGGACCATGCATGGATATAACCAAAAACCCCTGCTTAGATGTAGCCCATGGTAGCTCAATATCCAAGTGTGTTCCCTAGTAAGGGGAACATTCCTCTCCTTCCCCTACCCAGATGGAGGAGCAGCCTTGCCCTAGCCACAGATAAAGACATTGCAGCCAATCCTGAAGATACCTGATAATCTAGGTCATATGGAAGGGGAGGGGGACCTCCCCTATCAGTGAACTTGGAAGGGGGCACGGAGGAGATGGGGGGGTGGGATTGGGAAGGAAAGAAGGAGGGGGCTACAGCTGGAATACAAATGAATGAAAATAAAAATAATAAAATAAAAATAAATAAATGTAAAATAAAAATTTAAAAAATGACATATCCTAGAATTTGTGATAGTTTCATGTGAGGAATTTCCCAGATTATACTCACCTGTGACCATGTCTTTGAGAGGCTATCTTTACTGATGACCAATGAGGGAAAGCAAGAGCACTATAAGCAGAGGACTATTGAAATTAGTGAGCCAACAGGGGCTATTCCCATCCAATCCACCACTGTTAGTCATAAAAAATTCTAAGAGCTCTAAAGATTAGCAGTCCTAAAATGCAAGCTCTTTTTCAAATCTTGTATAACATTTATTGTCATCTGCAATTGGTACTCTTTATTACCAACTGGACTGCATTCACATCCATGTGTGAGAAACAACTCTGAACATCTCTTTAATGATATTGCTGAAGAGATTCAACAGAGAAGAAATGACTCAGCCTGAAAAATGGAGACACTAAGCTATGGTCTGGTGTCTTGGCCTGAACCTAATAAAAAATCAAATTGAGAAAACATTATTATTTACCTGTTTTCTATTTCACCAAATACAAACTAGAAGATTGTATTCATGTTGTCACAGCTACAAGCTGCCATTAATTATATATGCCTTTCCAATCATGAAGGACTGGACTTTTTTTTGTAATCTTTTTTTTTTAATTCTTTATTAATTACACTTTATTCACTTTGTATCCCCCGTGGTTCCCTCCCTCCTCTGGTCCGAATCCCTCCCTTCATCCACTCTCTGCAAGCATGCCTCTCGCCAAGTCCACTGATAGGGGAAGTCTTCTTTTCCTTCCTTCTGATCCTACTGAATTAGGTCTCATCAGGAGTGGCTGCATTGCCTTCTTCTGTGGCCTGGTAATGTTGTTTCCACCTCAGGGGGAGGTAATTAAAGAGCAGGCCAATCAGCTCATGTCAGAGGGAGTCCCTGTTCCTATTACAGTGGAACCCACTTGGATACTGAACTGCCATGGGCTACATCTGTGTAGGGGTCTT
The DNA here is from genome assembly GCF_907164565.1 of Psammomys obesus. Lineage (NCBI taxonomy): Eukaryota > Metazoa > Chordata > Mammalia > Rodentia > Muridae > Psammomys > Psammomys obesus. The sequence goes on along the minus strand of NW_026594083.1, from coordinate 8,306,635 downwards.
AGGTTATCTCCATGCATACTCCTTGGTTGGAGTATCAGTCTCAGGAAAGACAACCTGTGCTCAGATTTTTTGGTTCTGTTGCTCTGGTTGTGGAGTTCCTGTCCTCTCCAGATCTTACTGTTTCCCACTTCTTTCATAAAATTCCATGCACTCTGCCCAAAAGTTGCCCATAAGTCTCAGCATCTGTATTGATAGTCTGCAGGGCGGAGCCTTTCAGAGGTCCTCTGTGTCAGGCTCCTGACTTGTTCCCTCTTTTCTCCTTCTTCTGATGTCCAGCCTCTTTGCCTTTCTGGATAGGAATTGAGCATTTTAGCAGGAAAGGCTGAACTCTTATACCACTAACAAACAAAACCTTCTCTCTTTTAAGTTGCTTTTTTTAGATATTTGGTCACAGCGATGGGAAAAGAAGGAAAAAAATGAATCTGTTCACTGAAACAATTTATGATAAAAATGAATAGAAATAAAAGGAGATTAACAAATATACCCACTAAGCGAGATACAACAGAGAAATTAGCAATCCACGGTTGCAAAAGCATCTTCTATGGTCATTGTCTTTTACCAAACAGTTACTTTCTGAGGGAAATTGATAAATGGGATCCGCTGAAGATTTATAATGCTAGTAGGTTAAAATCATGGATAAGAATATAAGTGAGGAAACACACACACACACTCAGAGAGAGAGAGAAAGAATTAGGGAAACTATACCCTTCACAATAGGCACAAAGGACATAAAAAATAAAAGACATTAAAAATAAAAAATAAAACAAAACCAAACTTCAAATCTCTGAACATAGAAATAGAAAATATATCAGATCCCCCATGCTCATGGCTTGCCAGTGTTAGCAGAGTAAAAATGGAGATCTTAACAAAAGCGAACTACAGATTCAATACAATTCCCATCAAATTATCAACACAATTCTTTACAAACATTGAAAGATAAATTCTCAACTTCATATGAAATAACAAGACCCACAATAGCTAAAACAATCTTCTACAGTAAAAGATGTTCTGGAGGTATCTCCATCCCTGATCTCAAATTATGCAATAGAGAAAGAGTAAATAAATAAATAAATAAATAAGTAAATAATTAAATAAACAAACAAATAAATAAAATTAAAAAGAAGACATCAATAAATAACAAAAATTCCTGTACAGAACACCAACAGCACAGGCTCTAAGAACAACAATCAATAAATATGACTTCATGAAACTGAAAACCTTCCGTGAAACAAAGGACAATGTCATCAAAACAAAATGACAGCTTACAAACTGGGAAAGGATTTTCACCAACCCTCTATCTGAGAGAGGGCTTATATCGAGAATATATAAATAACGTAAGATGTTAAACAGCAACAAATCAAGTAACCTAATTAAAAAATGGGATACAGAGTTAAACAGAATTCTCAATAGAGGAACATCGAATGGCAGGGAAACACTTAAAGAAATGCTCTTTCTTGTTTATCTTCTTTAGGTGTATAGATTTCATTATGTTTATCATATCTTATAGGTCTACATAAGTGAGTATATACCATGTGTGTCTTTCTCCTTCTAGGATACCTCACTCAGAATGATCTTTTCTAGATACCACCATTTGACTGCAAATTTCATGATTTCCTCGTTTTTCATTGCTGAGTAGTATTCCATTGCGTAAAAATACCACAATTTGAGTTTATCTTCCTCTAGGTGTTTACACATTTTATTTGTTTCCTCAAATAAAAACCGTCATCAAAACAAAACTACTGCCTACAGATTGGGAAAGAATCTTCACCAACCCTTTATCTGACAGAGGGCTAATATCCAGTATATATAAAGAACTAAAGAAGCTGAAAAGCAGCAAACCAAGTAATGCAATTAAAAAATGGGGAACTGAGCTAAACAGAGAATTCTCTATAGAGGAATATAGAATGTCAGAGAAACACTTAAAGAAATGCTCAACCTCATTAGCCATCAGGGAAATGCAAATCAAAATGACCCTGAGAATTCACCTTACACTCATCAGAATGGCCAAGATGAAAAACTCAAGTAACAACACATGCTGGAGAGGCTGTGGAGAAAGGGGAACCCTCCTCCACTGCTGTTGGGAATGTAAACTTGTACAACCACTCTGGAAATCAGACTGGCACTTTCTCAGACTACTAGGAATAATGCTTCCTCAAGATCTAGCCATACAACTCCTAGGCATATATCCAAAAGAAGCTCAAGTACACAATAAGGACATTTGCTCAACCATGTTTATAGCAGCTTTATTTGTAATAGCCAGAAGCTAGAAACAGCCCAGATGCCCCTCAACTGAAGAATGGATGCAGAAATTGTGGTACATCTACACAATGGAATATTACTCAGCAATGAAAAATCAGGAAATCATGAAATTTGCAGGTAAATGGTGGGACCTGGAAAGTATCATCCTGAGTGAGCTGTCTCAGAAGCAGAAAGACCTACACGGTATATATTCACTCATAGAGACATGTAATATAGAATAAACCTACTAAAATCTGTACATCTAAAGAAACTAATCAAGAGAGAGTGCCCTGAGTAAAATGCTCAATCCCCATACCGAAAGGCTAAGAGGAAGGACATCAGAAGAAGAAGAAAACAGGAAACAAGCTAGAAACCCGCCACACAGGGCCTCTGAAAGGCTCTGCCCTGCAAACTATCAAAGCAGATGCTGAGACTTATGGCCAACTGTTGGATAGTATACATGGAATCTTATGTAAGAAGTGGGAAATAGTAAGAACTGGAGTAGACAGGAACTCCACAATGAGAGCAACAAAACCAGAAATTTGAACACAGGGGTCTTCCCAGATACTCATACTCCAACCAAGTACCATGCATGGAGATAACCTAGAACCCCTGCACAGATGTAGCCCATGGCATTTTGGTGTCCAAGTGGGTTACATAATAATGGGAAAAGGGACTGCTTCTGACATAATCTGATTGGCCTGCTCTTTGATCACCTTCCCCTGAGTGGGGAACAGCCTTACCAGGCCACAGAAGATGACAATGCAGCCACTCCTGATGAGATATGATAGTCTAAGATCAGAAGGAAGGAGAGGAGGACCTCCCCATCAGTGGACTTGAGGAAGGGCATGCGTGAAGAAGGGTGGGATCAAGAGGGGAGGAGGGAAAGGTTTAAGGGGAGATACAAAGTGAATAAAGTGTAATTAATTAAAACATAAGTTAGTTAATTAAAAAAATACCATAATTTCTGTATCCATTCCTCCATTGAGGGAAATCTGGGTTGTTTCCAGGTTCTGGCTATTACAAAGAAAGCTGCTACAAACATGGTTTAGCAAATGTCCTTATTGTGTACTTGAGCAAATTTTGGGTATATGCCTAGGGGTGGTGTAGCTGGGTCTTTAGGAAGCACTATTTCTAATTGTCTGAGAAATTGTCAGATTGACTTCCAAAGTGGCTGTACCAGTTTACATTCCCACCAGCAATGGAGGAGTGCTCCCCTTTCTCCACAACCTCTCCAACATGTGTTGTCAATTGAGTTTTTTATTTTAGCCATTCTGTTGGGTGTAAGGTGAAATCTCAGGGTCGTTTTGATTTGCATTTCCCTGATGGCTAAGGATGTTGAGTATCTCTTTAAGTATTTCTCTGCCATTCTATATTCCTCTACAGAGAATTCTCTGTTTAGCTCCGTACCCCATTTTTTAATTGGATTACTTTATTTATTGCTTTTCAACTTCTTTAGTTCTTTATATATTCTGGATATCAGCCTGTGGTAGCTCAGTAACCAATTGGTTTCTACTAGTAAGGAGAACAGGGACTATTTATGACAGGAACTCAATGACTGGCTCTTTGGCCTCCCCCCCCCCCCAAGGGAGGAGCAGTCCTGCTAGGCCACAGAGGAGTACTTTGTAGCCAGTCCTGAAGATACCTGATAGAACAGGGTCAGATGAAAGGGGAGGAGGTCCTTCCCAATCAGTGGACTTGGAAAGGGGCAGGGAGGAGATGAGGGAGGGTGGATGGAATTGGGAGGGAATGAGAAAGTGGGATACAGCTGGGATACTAAGTTAATAAAATGTAACTAGTAATAAAAATAAAAATAAAAGTAAAAATAACAAAAATGTTCAATTTCCTTATTCATCAGAAAAATGCAAATCAAAACGACTCTGAGATTTCAACTTATACCCATCAGAATTGTTAAGATCAAAAACTCAAGTGACAACACATGCTGAAGAAGATGTGGAGAAAGGGGAACCTCCTCCATTCCTGGTGGGACAGTAAACTTGTACGATCACTTTGGAAGTCAATCTGATGCTTTCTCCGATAATTAGGAATAGTGCTTCCTCAATATCCAGCTATACCACTCCGAAGCATATATTCAAAAGATACTCAAGTATACAACAAGAAAATTTGCTCAAACATGTTTGTAGCAGCTTTATTTGTAATAACCAGAACTGGAAACAACCCAGATTTCCCTCAAAGGAGGAATGGATACAGAAATTATGTTACTTTTACACAACGGAATACTATTCAGCAATTAAAAACAAGGAAATCATAAAAATTGCAGGCAAATGGTGGGACCTAGAAAAGATCATTCTGCGTGAGATATCCCAGAAATAGAAAAACACACTTGGCATATACTCACTTATATAGACCTATAAGATTGGATAAACATACTGAAATCTATACACCTAAAGAAGATAAACAAGAAAGAGGACCTGGGGTAAGATGATCAATCCTCACCTAGAAGGACAAATGGGATGGACATTGGATGTAGGAGAAAACAAGTAACAAGATAGTACCCTACTACAGAGGGCCTCTGAAAGACTGTACCTAGCAGTGTACCAAAGCAGATACGGAGACTCATAAACAAACCTTGGGCAGGGTGCAGGGAATCATATGAAAGAAAGGGAGTTGGTATGACCTGGAGAGGACAGGAGTTCCACAAGAACCAAATATATCTGGGCACAGGAGTCTTTTCTGTGACTGACACTCTACCAAGAACCATGTATGAATATAACCTAGAAGCCCTGCTCAGATGTAGCCCATGGTAGCTCAGTATCCAAGTGGGTACCCTAGTAAGGGGAACAGGGACTATTTCTGACATGAAATCAATGGCTGGCTCTTTGACCTTCCCCGTCTCCGAGGGAGGAGCAGCCCTACTAGGCCACAGAGGAGGACTTTGCAGTCAATCCTAAAGATACCTGATAAACTAGGGTCAGATGAAAGGGGAGGAGATGAAATGACAGGAAAGCAACACCCACAATACCTCAATAATACTGCTGGTTAGAAAGATAAATATTGATGATGATGATATTATTATTATTATTAATACTAGACATGCTAAATGGAAGAAAGAAATTCATGGTGTCTCAGCCTTACAAATATAACTATTAGCAACTAATGACTGGTGTGACATGGAATACTAAACAGTGTATTTGTTTATCCAAAAAAAAAAAAAGATGCTTTATTTTAAAAGCAAGCATTGATTCAAGTCCATTGTAATCCAGGTTTTTTCAAATGGATTACTTTGTACTATACTTATTAACATTTTAAATATTGACAGAAAACTAATATATGAAAATCACTAGCTCTCTATGAAATGTAAACCGAAAGTATATGAAACTATCATATCACTCTATTTGTTATGACTGTTATCAAGAAAAGTAAGTTAATGAGTGGTGGCTAAGTTATAGGGAGAGTGATTACCAACTGCAGGGTAGAATGCTAATTAGTACAGCCATTATGAAAAACAGTACAGAGAGTCCTCAAAAAAATTAAAAGCAGATCTGTGGAGTGATAAAGTTCTCCAGTGACTGGGTAATTATCCAAAGGCTGTTAAATTAGCATGTCAGATATCTGCATGTGCATGTCTCCTGTAGAACTCCTCAAAAGTGCTAAGAATCTCTAACCAGAGGGACACTATCAATAGATGAATGTAGAAAGAAGATGTGGTATATACAAAATAAAATAATATTCAGTCACAAGAACAATAAAAGTTTGTCTTCAGCAAAACAAATAAAACTGTAGAGCATGTTATTAAGTGAAGAAAAGCCTCACTGAGGACAAATGACTGATGGCTTCTCTCTTATTGTATCTGAAATCATAGACATGCCTTATCTTACAGTGATCATTATCTGCTTAGAAATAAGGGAAAGGATAAAGAGATGTTGGATTTTATCAGTGGAACCAGTATGCATGTTTGAAAATATAAAATATATGAAACATTGGTCTTCATTAATATGACTAAAACCTAAGATAATAAAAATTAATATTGCCCACAGAAGTTATTATTTGCTTTTTGTGTTTTTAAGATCACTTTTTTGAATCTTTCACTTGTGTGTGTGTTTGTATGTGTGTGTGTGTGTGTGTGTGTATGTGTGTGTGTTGAATGTGTGTGGTACATTCATTTGAGTGTGAGAATATAGATTCTAGTACCTCTTTAAGCATATACAAAATGAGTGGTGGATATCTTCCTCTACCATGCTTTCTACCATATTGGCTCAAGAGTTGTTCTTTTCATTAATACTGGCATCTATTTTAGCAAGGTTATTTTCCAGTGAAGCCTTCAGCGATCTTCTGGGGTTTTAGGTACTCAGAGGCATATCTGTCTGTTTTACCTCATTGCTACCGATTCACACACTGTTTCTCGTGCTTATAGAGAAAATATTCTTATGCACTAGGCCATCTACCAACCACCATTTATTTGTCTTAGGTTGGGCATCTACATAATATTTCCTCATTGTGGAGGACCAACATCTTTGGCATTCACCTAATGGCATTACATTCAACAATGTTGTTAAAATAAAAATTACTCAAAACATAATTTTAGTATTACTGATATATACTTAATTTATAAAGTTATCTAATCAAACTTCTATGGAAAATCAATAACTAATTATTAAATATGATACTCTTAAAATAAAAGCTAAATAATCTTCATGAAACTTATGTTTGTGTGAGAGTTATTTAAGAAGTTGGATCTAAAATTAAAAGCCTGCAGCCTCAGAATGACATGGCACATAGAGGGTAGAAAGGAGCACACACACCTTTGAATTGGTGTTAGCATGAGATGCATGTTAGCTTCAAAGAAGTTCTGTTCTCAGATCTGCTCTGCAGGATATGCAAGAGGAGAAGAACAGCTGCCTACCCACAAGGTTGAAACAGATGACCAACTGAGAAACACACAGCTCTAGCGAGCTTGCTGGTGTTATGCAAAAGAAATGCCTATTAAAATTCACTTTGTAGTTTCAGAGTACTACAAACATGTTTAAGAATGGACCAAAATAATTCTAATTTCACCATGCTAGGCTGATGATTCTCATCCTTCCTAAGGCCAGGGCACTTTAATACAGTTCTTCATGTTGTGGTAACCCCCTGGTTTCTGTTATACTTTCTATCTTCTGGTCCACCGTGATTCAAGACACTCCACCACATTCTCAGGTGCATCATAATGAGACAATTCCCATGCCAGGCCAAATAACATGGACGGAAGTGGTAATTCAAAAGAAGTTTTGTCTACTTCATTATAACTTTGAACCCCTACACAGATGTAGCCCATGGGAGCTCAGTCTCTAAATGGGTTCTCTAGTAATGGGAACAGGGACTGTTCTGACATGAACTCAGTGGCTGGATCTTTGATCACCTCTTCCTGAGGGGCTGCAGCCTTGCTAGGCCATAGAGGAAGACAATGCAGCCAGTTCTAATGAGACTTGACAGGTTAGGAACAGAGGGAAGGGGAGGAGGACCTTCCCTATCAGTGGACTAGGGGAGGGGCATGGGAAGAGAAGAGAAAGGGAGGATAGGATTAAAGGGGATGAGGGAGGGGGTACGGCTGAGATACAAAGTGAGTAAGCTGTAATTATTTAAAAAATAAATAAATCAAGAAAAGAATTTTCTAAGTATTTTGGTCATAATGATAGAATAGTAACTGAAATATTTCAGAGAGATAAAATCAAAATTGTATCCCTTTGAAATGCAAACTGATGTCAAAATGCAAATGCAAAATATCTATCCCTAGAAAACCACTATATACTTTTAAAATTCCTTACATATCTAAATATTGGGTTATCATGGATAATATCAAAGAAAATGTTATATATTTGTTCTTTTGTTTATTTTGCTTTGTAAATAACAAAGTGCAGTCTGGAAACAAATCTCTTACATGAAGTTTTACCATACTTCTCTTCAGTTATGACAATGAAAAATTCTCGTATTTCTTATTTGCTTTAAAAAGGTGCAGTGTAGACTTGCTGAATCATAAACTAAACATGGAGTTATGGGTGATGCGAACTCTACTTTCCCATACTCTCTGGGCCTCTTAAAACATGTTATGGTCAAACCATACAAAACATTGTGTCAAACTGGGTAATAGTTACTATGCTTTACAAGTACTATTTCTTTAAAGAGAAATAATGACCTGTTTTTTAACCTGAAATCATCCTTCTCTATAAATTGTGACTTGTTCCCCTGACCTCAAGGTCAGTTGCCTTGGGTCTTTTCATAGCAATGAGTGAAATTTTGAGCTAAGAATCATATTATGTTAAGCATCTTCCTCCTTGAATACTTCTCATTCAGCTCTCAGCTCTTTAATTCAAAGAATATTACATTAGAAACACTTTAAAGATACTCAAAGGTTATAGCTGCACTGGTGAAGAAAAACGGTCTTAAAGATAGTAAAGGACTGAGCTACATATCAAAACTAATACTTGCTCTGCTCTGTGAAGCAAAATGGTTGCCCACACACTCTTTAGAGCAATAATATAATTCACAGGGGAGGCATGAATTTTAAAAATCACATATATCATTGCCATAGCAGTCCAAAATGTCCTTTTACGATTTCTCCAGAAGTTTGTATTACAGGAATTTATTCTTGAGGTTTAAGTTAAGGTGATTTTGTCCCTTAAAGTTTAAAAGGATAATTTATAATATCTATATACTCATGGTATGCAGCCATTCTATTTTTATTATTTTTATTTTTTTAATATGTTTCATCATTCACTGTTCAAAGGGACTTTTAAGTACTATAGTTGCTAAGTGAAATGATGAACACAGACATGCTTATTAATGAATCATACCTGAAAATCATATTAAGAAAAGACAAAACTGGAAAAGAAACCATGAATATGGTTCACACTTGAAGTAAAGCATAAGTAAAGCATTATAAAACACATAAATTAATATTGAATATATTACATTTATTTAATGGATGTATCTGCAATATTTGAACTCACATATAAATTGTTAGAATTTTTTCTTTCTCTTTTTCATCTTATTTTAAAAAATATCCTTTCTTTCTTTAAGTATTTATTTCTTTTTCTTTCCTTCCTTTTTATTGTTATTGCTGTTAACAAATGCTTGTTGTCCTTTAACTTTATAATTTATATTACTATGATTTTATGCAGTATATTTTTATTTAAATTTTTATTTTTTTACATTAATTACATTTTATATGATTTGTATCCCAGCTGTAGCTCTCTCCCAATCCCACCCTCCCTCCCTCATCTCTTCCCAGGCCCCTCTCCAAGTCCACTGATAGGAGAGGTCCTCCTCCCCTTCCATCTGACCCTAGTTTATCAGGTCTCATCAGGACTGACTGCAATGTCCTCCTCTGTAGCCTGGCAAGGCTACTCCTCCCTCAAAGGGTGTGGTCAAAGAGCCATCCCCTGAGTTCATGTCAGAGACAGTCCCTGTTCCCATTACTAGGGATTTTCCACTTGGACACTAAGCTCCCATGGGCTACATCTGTGCAGGGGTTTCTAGGTTCTATCCATGAATGGTCCCAGAAAAGAAAGACTCCTGCTATACAGTATATTTTAATCATATTCTTTCCTTTCTTCCAGTTTGTTTCAGATCCTCTGTCCCACAACAGATTTATGTTGTTTCTCTCACTTAAAACACACACACACACACACACACACACACACACACACACACACACACAAAATACAGAAAGAGAAAGAAATGGCGAAAGGCATTAAGGAAATAGAGACTGTGATACATATACAAGTTCAAACCAGTAAAATCACAGCATAGGAAAGGGAAAGTCAGCACAAAAAACCCACCCTTGGCCAGAAACCTATTTCCAGTTCATTAGGATAGGGAAAATAAATATTCTTAAATGGTCTGAATCTGGATACATTAATCACATTAACAGATTGGCCTCATATTCTGCAGTAGTTGTCCAAACTAAACTGCACTCTGTGTGTTTTTAATAGACTTTATTTTTTTTTTTTTGGTCTTGTACTTTTTTTAAAAGTGAGAAAGATGAAATATGACAGGGTTATCTGGGAGGGGTTGGAGTAAGGAAAGAATATGATCAAAATATAGGGTATGAAATTATGAAAAGAAAACATTAAAGCAAAACATAGTGTCTGAGTTGTTTCAGCCAACATCTACTGAGCATGGGACACTTTAAAGGGTGGTTACTATATTCGGTTCTCATTGTACGGAAGAAACAGATCTTCCTCACTACAGCAGTAAAAATTCTTGACCATGAGTAGTACTTTATACCTACTTGCAGTCCTTCATGTGTAGAATTTTATCTAACTTGTTTGTAAAAGTCTTGTACATGCTGGAACAGTCTTTTTGAGTTCTTATGTGCATCTGCCATTTTGTGTCTGAAAAATTCTGCTTTTGTAAAATACTTTTTGGTCATCAGGGAAATGACTTTCAAAATGACTTTGAAATTCTATCTCACATCCATTAGAATGGCTAAGATTGAAAGCTTAAATGATAACACATGCTGGAGAGAATATGGAGAAATAGGAACCCTCCTCCATTGCTGATGGGAATGAAAACTTGTACAACCACTTTGGAAATCAATCTGGCACTTTCTCAATCAATCAGGAATAGCGCTACCTCAAGATCCAGCAATCCCTCCCTTTTTTCATAAGATTCCCTGCACTCTGCCAAAAATTTGGCTATGAGTCTCAAAAGTCATGGAAGAGAGAGGACCTCCACAAGGGAGCAACAGAACCAAAAAATCTGGGCACAGGGATCTTTTCTAAGACTGATACAAAAAAAAAAGAAGACCATTCATGGAGATAACTTAGAAAGCCCTGCACAGATGTAGCCCATCTACAGCTCAGTCTCCAAATAGGTATCCTACTAATGCAGACAGGACTGTCTCTGACATGAACTCAGTGTGTAGTACTTTGAACACCTCCCCCAGAGGGGGGTATCAGCCTTACCAGGCCACAGTGCAGCCAGTCCTGATGAGACCTGATAGGCTAAGGTCAGAGGGAAGGGGAGGAGGACCTCTCCTATCAGTGGATTTGGGGAGGGGCCTAAGAGGAGATGAGGGAAGGAGGGTGGGGCTGGGAAGAGAGGAGGAAAGGGACTAGAGTTGGGATACAAAGTGAATAATCCATAATTAATTTAAAAATTAATTAATTAAAAAAGAATACACATAAAAAAAGAACAGGCTATACAACCCCTGAGCATATATCTGAAAGATGCTCAACCATACATCAAGGACACTTGCTCAGCTGTGTTCATAGCCGCTTTACTCATAATATACAGAATCTGGAAATAACCTCGATGCCCCTCAACTGAAGAATTTATACAGAAATTACTTTATGTTTACACAATGGAATACGACTCAGCTACTAAAAGTAAGGAAAATATGAAATTTGCAGACAAATGGATGAACCTAGAAAAAAATCATCCCAAGTGAGGTATCCTAGAATCAGAAAGACATGTATAATATAGGTATATACTCACTTATAAGTCAATGTTAGCCATATCATATAAGATAAACATATTAAATTCAACAGACCAAAAGAAGCTAAACAACAAGGAGGACCCTAAGGAAGATTCTTACTTATCATTCAGAAGGTAAAAAAGGGTAGACCTTGGAAGCAGTAAAAGAGAGAACACAGGACTGGAGCCTATCACAGATGTCCTCTAGCAGGGGATCTAAGCAGACACTCAGCCAAACTTTGGAGAGCACAGATTGTCTTATGGAAGAAGAGGGATATAGAAGGATCAAGAGGGGACAGGAGTCCCAAAATGAGACCAATAAAGGCAAAAAAAATAAAGCAGGCCTGGAGGGGCTGCAGAAACTGATGTGTCAACCAAAGACCTTACATGTAGAGGACCTAGACCCCCTGCTCAGATGTAGCCCATAGACAGCTCAGTCTCCATGTGGCTCCCCTGGTAAGGAGAGAAGAGATAGTCTCTGACATGAACTATGTTGCCTGCTCCTTGATCTCTTCTCGCTGGTGGGGTGACCCAGCCACCCCACAGAGGAAGAGGATACAGACAGTCCTGATGGGACCTGATGGGGCTAGTGTCAGACAGTAGGGGAGGAGGACTTCACCTATCGGGGATTAGGGAAGACGGATAGGGAAGGAAAAAGAAGGGAGAGTGAAACAGTGAGAAGATGAGGGAGGGGGCAACCACTGGGATAGAATACGAATAAACTGTAAATAGTAACAATGATAATTAAAAAATAATAAAGAATTTAACAAGAAAAAAATAGTTCAGCTTTTCTAGTTCTTACAGTGTTTTCACTTTCTTTTCTACACAGATATCTGAGTGATAAAGGGAAGTAGTGTTATAAAGATAATCCATTCGCTCTCCATATTGTCCAGTTATGAGTCTGTGTTAATTGTTGTCTGCCACAAAAGAGGCTGTTTTATTGAGATTTAAGCAAAACACTAATCTATAGGTATAATAACAATATGTCATTAAGAGTCATTGCATTATATGTACATATAACAGAATAATAGGAGATTTTCTCTGGGACCATGACCTGGCTAGACTTGGGATTTTAACCTCATTATCAGGTTCAGGAATGGGTTTCATCTTTTGCAGTGAGCCTTAAATACAATGAAGAAAATGCTTCATTACTCTTCTCACATCCATGCCACTCTCTTGCACCTGTGGTCATATCTTTCAGGTAGATTATGATTATAGTTCATGGTATTCATACCTGTGAGAGAATGAGATGTACTCATCTCCTGTGATAGCACATTCCAGCACTATACACTCTAGCCAGTTTGGATGAAAATATCATGTGAGTACTAGATAAATTTATCTATGTGTTATGCTGTAAGTATGTGGTGTATTCAGCAATAAACCCTCATTATTTTTACATTAATCTGGTGAGGATAACCAATAACATTGGCAGTAGCCAGCAGTATTTGGAGAAATCTATGAGGATGCTTTACTCTAGGAATCAAAAAGTATAACCAGTTGATGGTGCTGTTTTTGTTGTTAGCTTTTGGTAACTAGGTGGAGTATCTTTCCTCCTCATTATATGGTAACTGCATTAAAATTTTGCTCACATATGCCTGCATCTTAGGAAGTTTCTACAGTAGTAGGTTTAAATGTGGCTTTTCAAAAGACCCCTAGTGTTCGTTATCCCTCCCCATTTTCCTTCCCCTACCCTGTCTTTCCAACATTCACTCCTTGTAAACCCAGTGTTCTATTTCTCCATTATCCTTTCACTTTTTTAGTTTACTCTTTGCTCATATGTTACATCTGAACCAAAATTTCCCTTTATTCCTCCCACTCCCCTTCACCACACACACACACACACACACACACACACACACACACACACACACACATACACACACACACAGGGACACACTCACATACAGACCTCACTTTTCCCTTACATTCATTCTTCCTCTATTTCTCTTCAGAAAAGAACAAGCATCCCAGGATATCAACAAAACACGGCATGTAAAGAGCAGGTACTTCCACTCCTATCAAGGCTGGACAGCCAACCCATGGACACACTTTAAATGGTAAATAAAACATACAGGTATCTACTGTTACTACCACACTGACAAAAGTTACCATCTCACTGAATACTTTGTTGGTTTTTGTTTTGGTGATGCAGTAGAAATATAAGGAAGAAAATAAATAAACAGTTGGAAATGTTTTCAAAGTAACACTATACTAAATAAAAACAAGCAGAGACACCCCATATTTCAGTGATAGGAGTTTCGCAAGAACACCAAGTTACACAACCATAATATATATGGAGAAGTCCTAGGTCAGACCAAAACAGCCCCCATGATTGTCAATCAGTCTCCGTGAGCCCCTATGAGCCCTGTTTAGTTGATTCTGTGGGCTGTGTTCTTCTGGTTCCTCCTGTCCTTTTCCGCTCCTTGCCCCCACTCCTCTTCTGTGGGATTCCCTGGAGCTCTGCCTAATATTTGGCTGTGGATCTATGCAGAGAGGCTTCATCCCTTTATAACACTGCATTCTCTTTTATTTATGTATTTGTGTGTATGTGTGCGTGTGTCTGCATTTGATTTGAGGGAGAGACGAGTATGTTTACACATGTACAAATATATGTACATGTGTGTTCCTGCAGAGGACAGTGCAAGGTGTTGGCTCCCCCTGGAGTTGGAGATAGAGTGAATTGTCCAACCTTGGTTCTGGGAAGTGAACCTGGGTTCTCTGGAAGAGTAGCAAGTGTCCTTTACCACTGAGCCTTCTATCTAGACTGTCTTTCAATTAAGCATTACATTAAAAAGATGAGATCAAAGAAAATATTTTCAATATTTCAATTATATTTTATATTACTTGAAGTATTAATTTGAAAATATGTTTGCTGCACATACTTTATTTGTAAAATATTTGCAAGCTTTTCTTATGAATGTTAGATTTTATTTTCTTTCTTTTTTTATTAATTACATTTTATTCACTTTGTATCCCCCCATAAGCCCCTCCTTCCTCCCCTCTCGGTCCCACCCTCCCCTCCCCCTTCTTCACGCATGCTCCTCCCCAAGTCCACTGATAGGGGAGGTCTTCCTCTCCTTCCTTATGATCTTACTCTATCAGATCATATCAGGAGTGGCTGCATTGTCATCTTCTGTGGCCTGGTAAGGCTGCTCCCCCTTCAGGGGGAGGTGATCAAAGAACAGGCCAATCAGATTATGTCAGAGGTAGTCCCTCTTCCCATTACTATGTAAGCCACTTGGACACTAAACTGCCATGGGCTACATCTGTGCAGGAGTTCTAGGTTATTTCTATGCCTGGTACTTGGTTGAGTATGAGTCTCTGGGAAGACCTCTGTGTTAAAAATTTCCTGGTTCTGTTGCTCTATTGTGGGGTTCCTATCCTCTCCAGATCTTACTATTTCCCACTTCTTACATAAGATTCCCTGCACTCTGCCCAACAGTTGGCCATAAGTCTGCTTTGATAGTCTGCAGGGCAGAGTTTTCAGAGGCCCTCTGAGGCAGGTTTCTAGGTTGTTTCCTGTTTTCTTCTTCTTCTGATGTCCATCCTATTTGCCTTTTGGGATGTGGATTTATTATTTTAGTCAGGGTCCGCTCTCTTGATTAGTTTCTATAGATGTACAGATTTTAGTAGGTTTATCCTATGTTATAAGTCTACATGAGTGAGTATATACCGTGTAGGTCTTTCTGCTTCTGGGACAGCTCACTCAGGATGATCCTTTCCAGGTCCCGCCATTTAACTGCAAATTTCATGAACTGAAAAGCTTCTGTAAAGCAAAGGACACAAAACAAAAGGACTCAAAATAAAACGACTACCTACAGATTGGGAAAGAATCTTCACCCACCCATTATCTGACAGAGGGCTAATATCCAGTATATATAAAGAACTAAAGAAGCTGAAAAGCACCAAGACAAGTAATGCAATTAAAAAATGGGGAACAGAGCTAAACAGAGAACTCTCTGTAGAGGAATATCGAAAGGCAGAGAAACACTTAAAGAAATGCTCAATGTCATTAGCCATTAGGGAAATGCAAATCAAAATGACCCTGAGATTTCACCTTACACCCATTAAAATGGCCATGATGAAAAACTCAAGTGACAACACACACTGGAGACGCTGTGGAGAAAGGGGAACCCTCCTCCACTGCTGGTGGGAATGTAAACTTGTACAACCACTCTGGAAATCAATCTAGAGCTTTCTCAGACAACTAGGAATAGCACTTCCTCAAGATCCACCCATTCCACTTCTAGGCATATATCCAAGAGAGGCTCAAGTACACAATAAGGACATTTGCTCAACCATGTTTGTAGCAGTTTTATTTGTAATAGCCAGAATCTGGAAACAGCCCAGATGCCCCTCAACTGAAGAATGGATGCAGAAATTGTTGGTATATCTAAATGGAGTATTACTCTGCAATGAAAAATAAGGAAATCATGAAATTTGTAGCGTTTATTTTCAATATATATATTGACCTTTTAAAAATTTCATTTGCAACAAGTTGAAAAGTATAACATACACTTCAAATATATGATTCAGAATGGCATTTATAGACCATTCTGAGAATACATGCGAGTGAATTCCTAAATAATTTATACCAGCAGTTAGATGCTGAAAATGGTTGGAGAATGAAAGCTGTTCTCCTACTCAAATTGTTTCTACTGAGGCTGAAGAAAGAGCTGCCAAGACAATTGTCTGATAAGATTTCCTTTTCAATTTGCTTTCGACTGTGCTTTCACTCATCCTTGAATTTCTATTCCTTTCTCTATTCCTATTTTAAAAACAGGTGATAATTCAGTTTAAAAGATGTAGCTAAAATTTATACAAATGTTTATTTATGTTTAACTATATAAATCGATTGCAGATAGGTAATGTTGCTGCATATTTTCCTTTATTCAATATTCTAATGAATTGGATTAGTTCCCAGACTCTGAGGTTTGCAATATGTCTTTTATAGTTTACAAATATCTACATTACTCTTATTGAAAAACACTGAGATGGACATGCTTTAAATGATTAATAAAACACAAAGGCATCTATTGTTACTATCAGACTGACAAATAAAATACTTTGAATACTTTGTAATTTTTCATTTTTGTGATGTAGTAGAAATACAAGGAAGAAAATAAACAGTTGGAAATGTTTTCAAAGTAACAGTATACTAAATAAAATAATTACATTTTAATATTTGAACATAAACCTATCATAAATTAAAATACCGGTAGATCATAATAAGCCTAATAATTAAAATATGTGTTTTAAAAATGCATAAAGGAAAAATGAAAATCATTTCTAGAAATATATCTTGTTTGAACACAAGAAAATGTGAAATAATAATAATACATCTCCAAAAACATGAACTACAAGACTTTCACAATGTCCTTATCTATTCTGTCTTTGCATGGTGAGACATATTTCTGGCCCAGGTTCATATCTTTAGGACTGACCGATCTCTAATATTACTTCTGTTGGGTTGACTACATCTTGGCCCATCTTAAAATACTACCCTGAAAAACCTTAACTGACAAAACAAACTGTCAGTTTGCTCAGCTAAATCCGATGTCTCAAAACCATTTCCTCGTTCTTGGAGCATTTATGTTAGAAAATTTGTCATAAAAAAAAAAATCTTTAACCACTTGAGATATTCAGTTCCTACAGTTTAGCAATATATTCCACGGATGTGTGTGCCAGATATCATTTCAAGGATTCACAGGATGATGAGTCTATGACTTTGAGGTGAAATTTGCCCTAGTTGCAAAAAGAACTGTCGTTTAAATTTATTTTCTAAGTAAGAAATATGTGCCAAGAAACAAAACCAAGAAGGTATCACATAGATCCATATAGAAACCTGAAAGTCCTTCAGTCTCAGGACACTTTTTTTTTTTTTTTTTTACTATTTAAATTATTATCACCATTTATTACAATTTATTCAATTTGTATCCAGGATGTGGACCCTTCCCTTGTGTCCTCCCAATCCCAACCTCCTTCCCTCTTCTCTCCTATACCTCTACCATAATCCACTGATAGAGGAGGTCCTCTTCTTCTTCTATTTGACCCTAGCCTAATCAGGTCTCATAAGGACTGGATGCATTGTCCTGTTCTGTTGCTTGGCAAGGCTGCACCTACCAGGGGAAGGTGATCAGAGAGCCTGCCACTGAGTTCATGCTAGAGAAATTCCCTGCTCCCCTTACTACGGACTCCACGTGGAGACTGAGTTTGTGGGCCACATCTGAGTTGGGGTTTTAGGTCTTCTCGATGCATTGTCCTTGGTTGGGATATCATTATCTTCAGGTCCCCCAGCACTCAGTTTTTATGGCTCCTTCGGTCTCCTTTAGGAGCTCCTGTAACCTCCAGGTCTTTCTATCTCACCCTTCTTTCCTAAGATTCCTTGTGCTCTCCCCCAAGTTTGGCTATGAATCTCAGCCTCTACTTTGATACCTGGTAGACTTCTGTCCTGTTCCGTGTTCTCCTGCTCCCGATACCTATCACGTTTGTTCTGCTGAATGAGAATTCAGCATCAGTATCGTGGGTTTATACCCAACTATTAAAAAGCTTCCTTTTATTTGTTTCTTTAGTGTTGAGTTTAATTTACATTGAAGTACATCTCACCTGTGGCAGTCATGTGAATAAAATGGGATACTGTTTTAAAAAGTAGGAAATTTTATGGATAATCAATTATATTATGAAATCCTAATCAAATATCTCAGAAGGTCTTTTATTAAAATTAAATTTACCTTTTAAAAACATTTAGAGAACTAAGAATGGCTTCAAACACACCAAATAAATAACACTGAACTAGGCAGGTACGTTATATTACTTTCAGTCCTACCACTAGGCTGATCTAAATCAGACAAAAGTAAGATTAAGACTCTTCATCCTTCCATTGCCACAAATTCCATAGACAAGTCCAATGTAGATTCTCTGGACCTTCATTGTCTCTCTTAGTTTTGTGAATTTCTTCCTTGCTTGTTAACCTTGACATACAGATTTTCTTTTTTATAGAAGAAAAAGGCTGTCTTACCGTTGGCTATGAACACTGTCGAACTGTTTTAGGTTTCTACTACTGTGGAAAAAAAAATGACCAAAATAACTTGAGGAAGAAAAGGTTTATTTTAGCTTGAAGTTCTATGTTAGTCTATCACTTAGTGAAGTTAGGGCAGGAACTCAAACGGGTCAGGCAAGAGCCAATGAGAGTTCATGGAAATGCAGTGCTTATTCAGCCAGCCTAGAGCCCAGGGATGGCCTCACATATAGTTTGCTGGATCTGTAGAAATCAATCATTAATCATAAAATGCCCTACAGACTTTCCCATAACCCAATACTATGAAAATACCTTTTTGATTAAGATTTGTTCTTCCCAGATGATCTTAGCTTGTGTCAAGTTGAAGTAAAAGTAACCAACAGGACACTAAAATTTTTATTGGTATCATGGTATGAAATTGGAACCACAGAAGGATAAGCAAATAAAAACTTGTGCTTTGATAACCTTAGGTAGCACCTAGAAATTTCTTTTGTCTGATAAATACAAAAAATGGAATGAATACTTTGAAAACAATGTGTTGACATCTTCCATTATGCATTCACTTACAACATATATAGCCTGCAAATTTCACTCCGTATGATTTACTCTAGATTTGGAATGAAATAATATAGAAAAAAACAAGAATGATCTTTTGTAAATGGCCAATCTGTAATATATCATTATAAAATAGCTCTAAAATACTAATGTATAAAGAAATATTAATATTTAGACTATTCCCGTATTTGATAAAAAAGAACACTACAGGTTATGTACTATATTCTTCATACATTTGAAACTTTTAAAATACTCAATTCAATATTATAGATTGAAAGTGCATCTGTAGTTGTTTGAAGATGTAAGTTTGTGTATTAGAGAATAAGTGAAAAAATTAAAATACTTATCATGTATAAAGTATGCAAAACTGTCTATTTCATTTCAATCCATGTTTAAAATTACCATATTTGATTATTAGGAAATACACTTATATAATTCACTTATATAATATACACTTATACAGTGGTTAATGGAAAATCTTCTTTACAATTTTCAGACCCCAAAATATGATTTAGTCCTGTATCCTGTTTGTCTCATGTTTTTCATTCAAACCAAAAGCAAATCTTGTTTTTATCTTTATATGTGCTAAGAATTCAACTCATTTTCTTCTTTTCCAGTTCTCAGACCTTGATCCAAGTGAAAAAGTTCTCAACTACACTATTGTAATATTTATGTATAAATTTCCTTGTCCATAAACAAGTGGAGTGATGCTAACTGTTCAACCAAAACTCATTTTTCTTCTGCTTCCATCCAGCCAACACTCACAATAAGCTTCTTAATTCTGGCTATAATTTTCAAATCAGGAAATGATTCCATTCGATGTTTAGAATGGAATTTATATCCTGTGAGAATTTATATCCTAATACCCTCCATTTGGCTCACCCAGTACAACCTTCTGTCTGTGACCATATCTAAAATGTTTCAAACACTTTTTATCACAGAGAAACTGTCTATTTTCTTCTTTCATAGTATGCCTGTCTCAACTTGCCTCCTGAGCTCACTATTCATATGCTACAGTGGAAGACAATGCAGCCAGTCTTGAAGAGACCTGATAGGCTAGGGTCAGATGGAGGGGGAGTAGGACCGCCCTTATTTCAATGACCTTAGAGAGGGGCATGGGATTAGATGAGGGAGGGAAGGCAAGTTTGGGAGGGAAAGAGGGAGGTGCTACAGCTGGGATACAAAGTGAATAAACTGTAATTAATATAAAAAATAAAATTAAAATTAGAAAAATCTCATTGCTGAAACGTTGATGCCTCTTTAGAATACAGTGTCATTCTGGCACTTCTTTTCTATCTTTCCATAATTTGTAATCCTACTAAAATATGGGAATGTTTGTTCAATGCTGTAAGCAAACTAAGTTTAAAAGTATTTCTCATATAATTAGTGTTTTTATGAGTACCTACTTCCAAACTGTTTGCCTATGGTATTTGATTAGCTCGCTGCTTGCACATAACATTTACTATAAAATGTAGCGAATTGCCAGGTACAGTGGCACACCTGTAACTCCAGCACTTAGGGAGGCAGAGACAGGTGTATCTGTGTGATTTTGAGGTCACCCTGGTCTACAAAGCAAGTCAAAACAGCTAACACTACACAGAGAAACTGTCTCAAATAGTAAAAACAAAACAAAACAAAAACCAACAAGCAAAACAACCTACCAAATTTTCTGTCTTTAATGTGAACAATAATAAGATATATTCTTAATGCATTTATATCTAAGTATATCCATTTCCTAAATCTGTGTCTAAAGGCAACAATATTGAAATAAATCCTTACTGAAATTTGCCCATATAGTGACCTGGGTAATACAATTTTATTTTCAATGTACACACTTCTTCCATTAATCAAAAATTTGTTCACTCACTTTTATCTGTTTTTACATTAGAAATTGAGCCTTCAACATATGATCATTTTAAAATGCCCGTATATAAAATATGTTAAGTTTAAAACAAAAGACATACTCACTACTGGAAAGTAGAGTTTGATCAATAATAACAGATGAAATATATTTACATAGGTTTCTTACGTTGTTTTTGTTGCTGTTGTTGTGAAGAGATGCCATAACCAAAGCAACTCTTATAAAGGAAAATATTTAATTAGGGCTAGCTTACAGTTCAGAGGTTTAGCATGGCAGCATGCAGGCAGATATGGTGCTTTGAGTTCTACATCATTTTTCAAATTTTAATTTCATTATTTTTGTCAAAAGTTATTCATTATATATCCTGATTGAAGCCTCCTCATTCACCTCCCTCAGTCCTGTCCTCTTTCTCTCTTCCCCCCTTCCCTTTTCCCTAGTCCACTGAAAGAGGGAGTTCTCCTCTGCCATCTGCCCTTAGCTTGTTAAGTCTCATCAGGATTGCCTGGATCCCCTTCCACCTTAACCTGGCAAGGGTGCATCACCATGGGTGAGTGATCAAAGATCAGTCAACAGAGTTCTACATCTTGATCTACACACAGCAAAAGAGACTGTCACATTAATCCTAGCTTGAGCATATAAGACCTCAAAACTCACCTCCACAGTGACATTTTCTCCAACGAGTCCACACCTACTCCAACAAGGCCACCCCTCCTAATAATGTCATTCCCGATGGGCCAAACATTCAAATATATGACACTATAGAGGCCATTCCTATACAAACCACCACATTAAATACACAAAACTATGGAGAGAATCTTCAGAACTAAATCATTGAACCAGAATGTTCTCAGAGTTTGAGGCTGTAAAAGATACCTTTGTGAAAATTATACATTTGAGCTTTATAATTGTTATATGACAAAGCCAATATATTTAGAATTATGCTCAGAAAATAAAACAGTGACTTTGGATTTTTAATCAACAAATAAGTACATGGGCCAGTAAAAAATGGCAGTGCCATCAAATTATATTAGATCACAGTAACAGGAAATTATATTCCTTTAATATGCACTTGTAGGAAGCAAGGCACATCGTCAATTATTTTAACACATTTTCCCACTAGAAAATATAGTCTGGAAGGATTTTGAAAGTTCAGTACCAAGTAGATAGTTTGTCAGGTGTTTTTACACTGCACAGTATAAATCTCTTCTTTGCCAGACAAGAATAAATGTGCTAGTTCTTTTGTATTTTGACTTTTAAGTTTGAGCCAGAAGTGCTACTGAAATCAGCTTCCAAGGAGAGGAGATAAAATAAACTCGCAAAAGAGCTGAGCCTGTCAAAGTCTATGAAAAAAACATCCTCTCGATGCTCAAATAATAGATGCTGAATACATGAGTAAAATTCAAGAGAAAGCACGGTCCTCACATTTAAATTAAGTTTTCTTGTTCAAGCCAATGCTGGATTTCAGCATATTCATTTCATCACTCTGGGCAGAAAAACTACAGTGGGGTCTATAAATATTAGAGTTTTCATTGATGTCATTCTCAATTTCTTTTCACCATAATGAGACTGATTCCAGTAGAAGAGAGATGAACAAAGAATACTCAGGACTTAGTTGCTATGGAAACCTGCAATGTCTTTTCTTCAGGATTAGACCCTGAAGTAACTGATTTTTGTCTTCTCTTTTTTAATACAGGAAACTATATTCCAACACTTTGTGACTTTTAAACTAATAATGGAGCACATTATCTTTTGGGGCCGAATCCTATTTGCTTTATTACAAATAGGATTCAACCCCAAATTGATATCATGAACATAGTAAATAAACTTTGAAAATTTTTTTTGGACAACCACTTACATGATAAAAGAAAGTTCTGGGCTTGCATTAACCCCAAAATTGTACCTGTAAATTATTTGCATGAGAAGAGATAAAGTGAATTTTCTTGTAAAATAGATTCTGCCTATTGACTCCACTTTGTGTATCTATTACAGTTTTACACATGAATAAGTTTACTATGCTTTTATTCTTCCTTTGTTTTGAAATATTTGTTGGTTGTTTTTTTTTTTTACTTTTGAGATTGTAACATAATTATTTCATTTCCTCCTTTCTGTCCCTCCCTCCAAACTTTACTAAACACTCCTTCTTTCTTTCTTACAAACTTATGCAGTTTTAACTGTTATTACATGCATGTTGACAAAACAATCTATTCAATACACCAGATTACTATATATCAAAGAAAGAGACAAGACTTTGCTCATAGTACATTATTGACTGATAAGAGAGAAAATTTTCTTACAGGAAGACCATCTTTATGGTGCTGCATAGGACTAAAAAAATCATTCTTTAATTGTTTTACATATATATGCATATGTATATATACTAGAACACCTATATATTTAATCTTCGAAATAGGAAACATTAGTGTTTCAATAATTTTGACAGTCTCTGGGAGGTTTCGTTTCTTGCTCTTCATATATATATAATTTTTTTCATATTACAACCTTTAAACATAAATCTACTGTTTCCCTCAAGTATTTCCACTCTGCATAATCAGGCATTATTATTTGTGTCCATAAACACTATTGTGATTGTAGTATTCTAGTTTAATCTGAAAGTGTTTTGAGTGATTTTTTTGTGAATGAGCAAGTTTGGTTCTAGTTAATGCAAACTATATGTATCAACTGAAATATACTGTTAACTTAGTAAAAAATGTGAAACAAATTAAAGGTAGAACAAAATAGCAAGTCTTTTCCACTTACATTTTTCATAATTACAGTTATATACTAAAGAATCAAAGTAATATAAGAAGATAAGTTTTTCTTTCATCTTCATACCTACTCCATTCTTCATGAGACCTCAAGAAGACAAAACCCAGCCCTGCTTCCTACTTTTAGTTTCAGCACTAGCACAGAGAGACTGATTGTAATCTCTCATATCTTACCTTGAAGCAAAGACTATCAAATTGTGTGTGCCATGCTTTTCTTCTTATTAGTGGAGCTAATGTCTCAAAGTGGAAATGGTTTTCATTCAGATATAACTCAATCTCAAACTGAGTACAAGCCATGAGTAATTTTTTCATTCTTAAGTAGTCATCTTTTTTTTCTATGCTTATAATAATTATATATTAATAGAAAGCTTTATCTTTTCTCAGAAGTATCTCCAGTTGTTTTGTTTTCTATCACAATGGCCAGACTCATTTTACCTTTTATCTGCTCTACTGCTAAGCTTGTATGATTAAAAAACATCTTTCACATGGTGCAATCCGTTAAAAATAGTTTATTCTCGGAGGTCTTTTCTGAGACTGATACTACAACAAAGGACCATTCATGGAGATAACCTAGAACCCCTGCACAGATATAACCCATGACAGCTCAGTCTCCTAGTAAAGGTTTTCCTAGTAAAGGTAACAGAGACTGTCTCTTACATGAACTCCTTGTCTAGATCTTGTATCACCTCCCACTGAGGGTGGGAGTCAGCCTTACCAGGCCATAGAGGAAGAAATGCAGTCAGTCCTGATGAGACCTGAGAGGCTAGGTCAGAGAGAAGGGGAGGAGGACCTCCCTTATCAGTGGACTATAACAGTGGCATGGGGGAGAAGAGGGGTGGAGAAGGGGTCTGTTGGTAGGAGACTAGGGAGGGTGTACAGCTGAGATATAAAGTGAATAAACTGTAAATAATAAAAAATAAATTACTTTAAAAATATAAAAACTTTTATTTTAAAAAATCTGTGTATATATGTATGCATATATACATATTAAAATGTTAAAATAAATAATGATTTAACCTAATGCCAATAAACTTCTATAATGTTAACAAATATAATATCACACAGTTTACACAGAAAGAATGTGAGACATAGTTTGTTTGCTAGTTTAGTTACAATTGTTGTTTAGATTTAAAAAACTAAATTTGAAAGCAAATCTGTTAGCAACATGTTCCCCTGGATTCGTTACCTAACCGTTATTGCCATTTCAGTGTTTCAGGTTTCAAGCCACTCACTGAATCATGAAGCAAAGCTGTAGACTAAGTCTTAGAATATTTCGTAACATCCGAGTGCTTTGAGACAGAAAATGTTTAGGAAATTCCTGGGATGCAAGAAGGGGAACAAATATTTAATATTTTTTTTTTGTCAATGTTCTGAAGGAATTGAGTTCTTTCACATATTTAGGTTCACATGTATTACATGGATTACAAGAAGTAATATACTTAAAGAGTTATAGTTGTTATGAAATAATAAATACTTATTGGTTCTTTTTTTCCTATGCTGGTAACACTGTTTTTTAGTAATTATTTTTATTTTTATTAATCACAGTTTATTTACTTTGTATCCCCCCTGTAGCTCCCTCCATCCTCCCCACTGAAAATTACCCTCCCTACCTCTTCCCCACTCATGCCCCTCCCCAAGTCCAATGACAGGGGAAGTCCTCCTCCCTCTCCCTCTAATCCTAGTCTATCAAGTCTCATCAGGAGTGGTTGCATTGTCTTCCTCTGTGGCCTGGAAAGGCTGCTCCCCTTCAGGGGGAGGTCATCAAAGAGCAGGCCAATCAGTTTCTGTCCCCATTACTATGAACCCACTGGGACACTGAACTGCCATGGGCAAATTTAAAATTCAAATGTAGTTTTATTTTTACTTAAGCTGAAAAAATATGTATTTTCATTATAATATCTTCTTCAAATCAGTCTTCCATATATAAGGATGTGGGTCACTAAAAACAGTGACAGTGAAGCTAAGAAATCATGATCTACCTGCCCAGTGAAACTGCACTTTTAATGGAGATCCAACAGAAAGTGTCTTGTTATCTACTTTTTAAGAAGCCTTTAACCTCTACAGATTTTTGCTTGTAGAAAAGGTCTAAGTCAAGGATACTTGAGCTCTGAGGATATGATTCATAAATCTCACTTCACAAATGATTATGGTGGATTTTCTAGAGAACAATCTCAGATAACAGCTGCAAGCTCCTTAAGATTGCTGAGCCTCTAGATAAGAGTCTTTAAAGTTACACTGTTATCGTCCTCTGTCATCTGTGCCCAATGCACAATAGTTTGAACCCTACCTAAAAGTCATTAGGCTATATTTGTTAATCCACAAAAATTCCTAACTCTTACTCTAGAAGCCTAACTTAATTCAAATACTCTTTCATCAACATCTGTCACTGACTTGTTTTGAAGTCATTTGCACCTATACTTCTTAAGAACTTTTTAAATTGGAATCAATGTTTTGGCCAACTTTACTGTGGAATATTTTCCTCAATGTAGTGTTTTTTTATTATTATTATCATTTATTTCAATTTATTCAATTTGTATCCCGGCTGTGACTCCTTCCCTAATCTCCTCCCATTTCCATCCTAGCTCACTCTTCTCCCCCTGGTCCACTATTAAGCGAGTTCCTCCTCCCCTTCTATTTGACCCTAGTCTATCAGGTCTCTTCAGGACTGCATTGTCTTCTTTGTGGCTGCATTGTCTTCTTTGTGGCCTGGGAAGGCTGCTCCCCCTAGGGAGAGGGGATCAGAGAGTCTGTCACTGAGTTCATGCCAGAGACAGCCTGTGCTACCCTTACTAGTGTTTTAATTTCAGGAAATATTTGCCGTTATTTACTTAAATCTGTGCTTTATCACAAACCAAACTTACATGTCTCATCACTTCTTTGTTAATAGTTTTTCAATTTTTACAAGTGTACATAATAATAGAATTCTCTAATTGCTGTGGAAATATCACTTAATGCTTCTAGCTTTAAAGTAGTTTTATGAAATTCTGGTTATTGTCATTTGTTATGCGTTTCCATTTTATTGTTTAGAGTCATTGAGGTCTAAGATGCTATATTCTATTTAGTGTGTCAAGATTCTATTCCCAACTTCACAGTGAATAAAAAATTCCACTTGACTATAAGTTGAGCAGGTGAATTTGATTGTATTTACAATTATGTTTATAATGCTTGTTTCTGAGGGTGATTTAAAATGCAGATTATTTTAGCTCATTGTAAATGACAAAAAGCAACACAGAGTTAATCACAATTACCACGAGTCTTTGAGATAATATAAGATGAAAAAACTTAAGATTTTGACATATACAAAGTCATTAATATTTCAACTGAATGTTTTAATTATTATGGCAATATTTTCCATGATGTTCAAATTTTCTCAAAAAAATGACTGATATTTCAACTTATTCCTATGTGGCCAAGGTGTCTTAAGAACTGTTAATGACAGATTCACAACAGTAGCATATTATTTCATAATATGAGGAAGTTTTTTTTTTTCTTTTGGTCTAGAAATTTAAATTTCTCCTAAGAATCATTTGAGTTTGATAGTTCATACAGAAATAAGAATAGGCTGGAGAGGTATCTCAATGCCTAACAGTATATGCAGGTTGATTTCTGGATGACTAGAGTTTTATTTGCAGTAATCTATGATTATAACCTATAATTATAGTCCCAGCATAAATAGTATCTCTGTAAGAAAAATATATTACTGTCATTGTCACATAATTATTGGATGCTCAGACTGAATGTATTAAAAAAAAAAAACTAGGCATGTCTACATATTACAGCCAAGGTTGTTCTTTGGTCACTCACAAGTACATGCCTGACATATATTCTATAGATAATTTTCAGTACAAAAAAATGTCTAAAATGTCTCAGTCCAAGCTTATGGGTGATTTACTTTGCAAAAGGAAAATCAGGCAAAGAAAAAGAGAGATTTAAAATGTTCATGAGACAGTAAGAGAGATCAGGTACTTTTAATTGAACACTACTTCAATCTGTAGTACTACCATAATGGAGCTGCTAAATGTGCCATGAAACTGTATTGGGGAACCTCATTAAGTTGAGTGAAAACACTGGCCACATCACATAGCTGAAAAAAAAAAAAAAAGCTACATTCAAGGCTTGGACTTGTATTTTTCAACTGAATAGTTAGGTGCAAACTATCCCAATGAATGATCTGAAAGATTCTTCTAAAGAAAAGTACACATTCAACTGTAAAAGATTTTTGGTCTCACCAGATAGTTTTAACTTGCTAGGCTATGTTCTTTCTAAAGCATATCTTAACATGCCTGGCTTTACCATGGTTTCTCATGGTGGTTTAGTCCCCTCATTTTTAAAATGGTCAGCATTTAAATAGAAGATATTGTGTTCACTGAGTTTGACGGTAATCACATAGTTTTCCTAGAATGATTATAAAAAATAATTAAAAGTATGCCATCCACAACTCATTTTTAGCTAGATGTTATGTGAGTCACTTTATAAGCGTCTGACATGTTAACAAATGTTCTACCAATAGTCCCCAGAGAAAATCATGAAGGGTAAATTCTGAATGTCAGCCATGTGCATCCAAAGTAAAGCTTATAACTACTTACATGGAATTAAATATGAATGACTTTCCCAGTGAAAAATGGTTTCTGAGTTTATTTGCTGTTGGACCAGGAGCATATTGCTTTTCTTACCTGAACCTTAAATTGTTTCTCTGTGATACTAAGGGCCATGCACAAATATAAACATAGTTTTCATCATCTTCATGCCACTGACTGTTTTAAATCTGACAGTTCTTCCTATTTCGAAAGAGTGTACTCACATTCATCTACATGGGCTTTTCAAAAGGATTAAGCATTACTCTGAATACATCGTATTATTAACCTCATACTGATTGGTAAATTTCTCTAAAATATCACATGGTCATTAAACGTTCATTCTTGCTTACTGTTTTTCTTCTGAAATTTCTCTTGCAAACACTATTTAACATGATTTTCTGTTATATTTAGAACTTAAATACATTTAAAAATGTTTTCCATTCATTTAATGTATTGTGTCGTTGTTTCTAATGCTGGTGTGTTTGATTTTTCTCTGCTAAGGATTTGTACTGCTGGCATGCCCAGTATCCATCCTAGAAATACGACTATCGATTCTCAGATGATGATTTTTCATTGAATTTTCCCTGTCCCTGCCTAGAATTTGAGCATTTTTTGTATTGTTGTCAGTAAATACTCTTCTAAATACTAATGCTTCCATTTATGATATTTTTCTGTTTTCTGTTCCTTCTATAACATGTTTATAATCGAAAATGGGTTGTTTTAGAATAGTTCAAACTCATAGTTATTACATGTAGAATTCTCATCTTTTCCTTATTTAATTTTTCTTACTTCTTTCAAATACAGTAATTGATACTTATATCTTGTATGTTGTGCTACTCATGAAGAATATGAAATAATGAAGTAAATGAAATATATGAAGATCTCTTAGAATTTAAAATGCGGTGACATATAAAGTATAAAATTTAAATAATTTACTAGAGGGTAGCCCACACAGTGGAAGTATAAGGTAAAGTGAATGAATTTTGGGTATAGTGCTAGGGGATAGAATTTTATGTTGTGCTCATGTGTTAGTCAAAGAGTTAACGATGAGAATATGTGCACAAGAAACATTCTAACATTGATAATGGGAAGAAAAAACAACAACTAAATGCTGGTACATCTTCTTGTTGTTTTCGCTGAAATAACTTAGCAAAAGATTAAATAAATGCATGTTATATTAATATATTATACATGTAGTGTGTGTATATGTGTGCATATGGGTCTCTGTGTGTTTCACATCACACTTTACCCTAAGGAAATACAATGCACAATTAATTATTCTGTGATTCTCAGCCCCTGAGCCCATGTTGACAGCTCTTATATCTGTTTCTCTGGAAGCAGGAAGGAGGAGGTTATGAAAAAGCCTGTGAGGAGGGCACATCATCCAGCTCATTAGAGCAACTTTCAAAGGCTGCCAGGTGGCCAGATGCCAGATGGCCAATTACACATCATAAGTCTGATCCCAGTTCAACAGACAGTCCTAAATTCAAGGGAAGCTTTGAAAATATTATGTATATCTGGAGCTGAGTTAAATCTCCTGTTACAGTAAAATAAGACAAGTGTTGCTATTAGAAGGGAAACAAAAAATCCTGTCCTAAAAACGTTATGAAATTATTCATGAAGGATTACAGGAATCAAAGCATGACTTTAAATTTTAGTATCAACATGGTCACTCAGGAAATAAAGACAGAGAGAAGCTGGGAAATTAGAAAACAATAGAAGTCATTTTAGTACACTGTTTCATAGTCTCATCTTCAAACAGTTATAAAACCTGTTCTGTAGAACCATAATCACTTCCCTAAAAGTTATTTAGAAGATAATTAACTTTGTAAAATGTATTATCAAGGACATTTGGTCACTAATCAATTATAAAGTAAAACTTCAGATTGTACCATAGAGTGATTTTTTTTTATTGAGGTTCCATGAAAAGACTCCAAAGTTTTAGACATAAAACATTGCAGATTTTTTTCTCATTATCAGCTGGTACTATTAACAAAATGAGTATGTTAATTTTCTCACTTATTTTCTTTGATGACCTAAATATTTTACAAGCAATATAAGATCTACCTCAAGTGTCTTGGCCTCTGTAGTAATATATACCAACTGAAGACAAAATTCAAACCTATACTGATTTAGAGATGTATTTATTATAACAAGTGACTTCTTGCACAACAATCAAAACAAGTGATCTCTTGGCTTCTGACTGAAATTCTCTTCAATGCCTCAAACTAATTCTGGCAATATTTCTTCTGGCTCCTTTTTGGCTTGTTCTGCAACCTAAATTTAGAAATTTGAGATAATTTTTAATTTTTTTATTATTATCATTTATTATAGTTCATTCAATTTGTATCCTGGCTGTGGCCCCCTCCCTTGTCTCCTCCCAATCCCACCCTCCTTCCCTCTTCTCACCCTATGCCCCTCCCCTAGTCCACTGATAGGGGAGGATCTCCTCCCGTTTTTTTTTTTTTTTAATTTTTATTTTTTTATATTAGTTACAGTTTGTTAACTTTGTATCCCTGCTGTATCTCACCCCCTCTTTCCCTCCCAATCCCACCCTCCCACCCTCAACTCCCCCGTGCCCCTTTCCAAGTCCACTGATAAGGGAGAACCTCCTCCCCTTACATCTGATACTGGTTTATCAGGTGTCTTCAGGACTGGCTGCGAAGTCCTCCTCTGTGGCCTAGCAAGGCTACTCCTCCCTTGGGAGGGGTGTCAAAGAGCCTGCCATCAAGTTCATGTCAGAAACAGTCCCTGTTCCCCTTATTAGGGTACTCACTTGGATACTGAGCTACCAAGGGCTACATCTGAGCAGGGGCACTAGGTTGCATCCATACATGGTCCTTGTTTGGAGAAACAGTCTCATAAAAGATGCCTTTGCCCAGATATATTTGGTCCTTGTGGAACTCCTGTCCTCTCCAGGTCGTATTAACTCCCCCCCTTTTCTTTTGATTCCCTGCATTCTGCTGGAGGTTTGGTTATGAGTCTTAATATCTGCTTTGATACACTGCTAGGCAGAGTCTTTCAGAGGCCCTCTGTGGTAGGCTCCTGTCCTTTTACTTGTTTGCTCCTATATCCAATGTCCATGCCATTTGTCTTTCTAAGTGAAGATTGATCATTGTACCCTGGGTCCTCTTTCTTGTTTATCTTCTGTAGGTGGATAGATTTCAGTATATTTATCCTATCTTATGCGTCTATATAAGTGAGTATATACCATGTGTGTCTTTCTGCTTTTGGGATACCTCACTCAGGATGATGGTTTCTAGGTCCTACCATTTGCCTGCAAATTTCATGATTTCCTTGTTTTTCATTGCTGAGTAGTATTCCATTGTGTAAAAGTACCACAATTTCTGTATCCATTCCTTAACTGAGGGACATATGGGTTGTTTGTAGTTTCTGGTTATTACGAATAAAGCTGCTACAAACATGGTTGAGCAAATATCCTTGTGTACTTGAACCTTTTTTGGATATATGCCTAGGAGTGGTATAGCTGGATCTTGAGGAAGCACTATTCCTAATTGTCTGAGAAAGCGCCAGATTGATTTTCAAAGTGGTTGTACAAGTTTGCATTCCCACCAGCAATGGAGGAGGGTTCCCCTTTCTCCACAACCACTCCAGAATTTGTTGTCACTTGAGTTTTTTTGATCTTAGACATTCTGGTGGGTGTCAGGTGAAATCTCAGGGTTGTTTTGATTTGCATCTCTCTGATGGCTAAGGACATTGAGCATTTCTTTAAGTGTTTCTTTGCCATTCTGTATTCTTCTACTGAGAATTCTGTTTAGCATTGTACCACATTTTTAAATCGTATTGCTTGATTTGATGCTTTTTAACTTCTTTAGTTTTTTATATATTCTGGATATCAGCCCTATTCAACCCTAGCCTATCAGGTCTCATCAGGACTGGTTGCATTGTCTTCCTCTGTGGCCTAGCAAGGCTGCATCCCACAGGGAGAGGTGATCCAAGAGCCAGCCATTGCGTTGATACCAGAGACAGCCCCTGCTCCTTAGGGAACCCACTTGGAGACTGAGTCTATGGGTTACATATGAGCAGGGGTTTTAGGTCCTCTCCATGCATGGTTCTTGGCTGGGGTATCAGTCTCTGCAGGGACCCCAGGGCTCAGATTTTTTTTCTCTGTTGGTCTCCTTTTTGAGCTTCTGTCTCCTCCAGGTCTTTCTATCTCCAGCTTCTTTCATAAGATTCCCTGTACTCTGCCCAACATTTGGCCCTAAGTCCCAATCTCTGCTTAGATACCTCCATCAGTAAAGTCTTTCAGAGACTGTCTGTGGTAGGCTCCTGTCCTGTTCCCTGTCTTCTCCTTCTTCCAATGTATATCACATTTGTCCTTCTGAATGAGTTCTAAGCATCTTCCCTAGGGCCTTCCTTGTTGCTTAGCTTCTTTAGGAGTATTGATTTTAGATTATTTATCCTATATTATATGGTTAATATTCACTTATGAGTGAATATATACCAATTTTTATTTAATATATACCCAACAAAATTCTATGTGATTTATGGTTCAAAAAGCAGTTATTTTTAGGTAATTTGTTCATGCAACATAATCTTGTTGCTGATGTTTTGTAATGTCAAAATAAATTTTCTTTTATTTTAATTACTTTTTATAATTAGTTTTCCAATTTTTTATTATTTAATTATTACAGTTTATTTAATCTGTATCCCAGCTGTAGCCTCCTTCTTCATCTCCTCCTGATCCCACCTTCTTCCCTCTTCCTTCCCTATGTCCCTCCCCTAGTCTACTGATAAAGGAGGTCTCATCAGGGCTGCCTGGATACTGTTTCTCTATGGCCTCATATGGCCACCTCAACAGGAGGAAGTGATGGAAGAACAGGCAACTGAGTTCATGTAACAGACTGTCTCTTTTCCCCTTACTAGGGAATCCACATGGAGACTGAGCTGTCCATGTACTGCATCTGAATAGGGCATTAGACTCTCTCCATGCATGATCTTTGGTTGATTAATCAGTCTCTGTAGGAATCTTGGGCCCAGAATTTGTGGATATATTGATTTCCTTGTAGAGCTCCTGTCACCTCCAGGTCTTTTTATCTGTCCCTTCTTCCATAAGATACCCTGCACTTTGCCCAAAATTTGGCTATGAGTCTCAGCATCTGCTTCTATCCCTGCTTGGTAGAGTCTTCCAGAGGCCCCTTGTGGAAGGCGCTTATCTTGTTCCCTGTCTTCTCCCACTTTGATGCCCATCTCATTTTCCCCTCTGAATGGCTATTGCTGGTGTATATGAGTATGTAAACGTGTACAACCACTTTGGAAATCAACCTGGCTCTTTCTCAGAAAATTAGGAATAGTGCTACCTCAGGACACAGCTATACCACTCCTGGGCATATATCCAAAAGATGCTCCATCATTCACCCAGGACATTTGCTCAGCTATGTTCATGGCAGCTTTATTTGTAATATCCAGAATCTGGAAACAACCTACATGTCCTTCAATCAAAAAAATGGATACAGAAATTGTGGTTAATTCTCAAAATGGAATACTACACAGCAGTTAAAAACTAGGAAATCATGAAATTTTAGGCAAATTGATGGAGCTGGAAAAGATCATCCTGATTGAAGTAACCCAGAGGCAGAGAGACACACATGGTATATACTCTCTTATAGGTGAATATTAGCCATAAAATATAGGATAAACATACTTAGATTTATAGTGCTAGAGAAGATAAACAACAGGGAAGACCCTTGAGAAGATACTTAATCCAAAAATAAATATGTAAGATGAATTTTTTTTTTAAAGAATTGCGAGAAATATTCTAACCTAGAACTTCTTGGTGCACTGTTGGCATTCATTGTAAAATGAGTGAAGGAAGAACGGAATGACGAACAAATGAGTTACAAACCTGAATAAAACAAACTGATCATAAGACTACTGGAGAAAGAATTGACCAAGTGTTTTCTGTTTAATTTTAGTAAGATGTTGTTAAACATATTCTCTTGAAAAATGTACATATCAGTTTTTAAAATATAATTCTGCTAATGTTAAAATAAATGTCTCTTTGTATCTCCTGACTCCAAATTTTTATAACTCCAAATATTCTCAAAGAGTCACCTTGAAAATTTCATGTGAAGTGGGATGGTCTGTTCATGAGGCTATCTCCTTTCTCAGTATGATTTATCCTAATTATCTCTTAATTGGATATTTCAGTAAGATGCCAGAGAAAAGCACACTTCTAAAACCTTAACTCATTAAAGATTTCACTAATTACATTGTCCTTCATGACTTTTTAAAAGAACTTTCTTTTCTTAAACATCTTAAAACAGCTTTAAAAAAAAACAGCGATCATAAGATGATGGAAAATCTTAGAAGACAGGTGATTGCATATTTCATTGAATGTAGGTGTACATTCACAGCAAGAACTTCAGAGCACCGATGTATTTCCACAAGAACTAAGCGTAACTGATTTTCAAAAGTTCTTGTTGATGAAGAATTCAATTTGGTTCTTCATTTTCACTTTCTCTAAATATCTAAGTTAGAAAACAGTTTGCTATATCATAAAACATTAGCTATGAAAATGTATAAGCTGAAGTTTAATTTCATAGTTTTCTAGTATTTAGTTCTGTTTTTCTTCTGTGTGGAGATGCATTTTTATATTTTATGGATGAAAATAATTGAATCATATGTTTCCTGTGTTTAATTATTAAATAAAACACAAATCGTTTTCGAAAGTGTGTGCACACTTTTAAATTATCATGGGCAGTGTACAAGCTTTTCACTTTCACTTCAATGTCAAATACATAAAGGAAGGATATGTATGTAGTGCTATTTGTAATAAATATATTTGTGCTTTGTTTTGAGTTAAAAATTAAAAATAAATGTGCAAATGCTGTGTTTATTTTTTCAGATAAGTGGAATGAAAGCCATACCCTGGCCTTTCTAGATCTCTCTGAACTCTCTCTGACTAGTTCAACTCAAGCTATTCTGGCCTAAACTCTCCAAACTGTCTTTTCTTTGAATCTCTCAGCTTCTGACTGAATTTTTCTGCCTGGCCTCAAACTGAATCTGGCAATATGTTTTAATTTTCTTGCTCTTTCTCATTCTCTGGGTCATTGTGCAACCTGTCTCTGCATAACTGTCCTGGTAAGAAATTCTTGGTAAAACCTTTTCTATCTGCACTTCTCTTAAGTAGCCTCCATTTTCTGTCCTGTCCTCCCGAGTTCAGGATATTCTCTCTCTGACTCATTCTGTCAAGTCTTTCTCTTATTTATTGCTTTGTCTGCTCCTCAATTAGATGTCACTTTCAAACATGGCTAGTTCCTTCTGTAAATTAACCTTACTTTCACTGTATGGGATTAAAATTGTGTACTCAGGGTGTGTTTATATTCCAGCAAAACCATATGTAATCCAGAGCATGTCTGATCCCTTGCCAGAGAGTCCATATCGCTGGATTAAAATCCCTCTATATAAATGTATGAAGACTGTCTGATTATGAGGTGATAAACTGACAAACAGTGAAAAACAGAAATGTTGGCTTAACTGTGCATAAGGAGTGACATTCTTGAACAGGCAGTGTTAAGGAATAAATCATCAAGATTATTTCAGTGTTAGTTATTAAGATGTATTTCAGAATGATATCAATCTCAGAACAAAATGAGATAAAACATACTGTGCAGTGTGATTGTTTCAACATAAGAAGCAGGTATACCTGACTCTACTAATTATTAAAAGACAGATACCCATCAGTCCTAGACTTGTAAACATATCAAAATATCTTCAATGGTATAAAATTTGAAAATAATAATAAAAGTCAAGTACAGTCAGAGACATAATTAGTCTTTTATTTTAATTTATTCATATAAAGTTTTAATCTAAGTTAAATAACCAGGGAAGGAGAAATAGTTCAGTGATTTAGCGCAGCTACTGTTCTTGTGGAGGAACTAGGTTCGGTTCTTAGCACCCCATGTTAGCTAAGAACCATCTAAAGTTCCAGATAATCTAAAGCTTTCTCCTGGCCTCTTCTGCAGGACACCGGGAATGGACATTGGGCACATACCTATATGCAAGCAAAACGCTTGTTCACATAAAATATAAAGTAATTTTAATCCAACAATCCAACATTTTTATTCTCACATGTACGTAATTAGATGTAAGTTTTATACTTTCA
Organism: Psammomys obesus; assembly: GCF_907164565.1. Classification (NCBI taxonomy): domain Eukaryota; kingdom Metazoa; phylum Chordata; class Mammalia; order Rodentia; family Muridae; genus Psammomys; species Psammomys obesus. The sequence continues at coordinate 8,270,076 of NW_026594083.1, read as the reverse complement.
GAAAGTAATGCAATGTTACCTAACATTTATAAAAATTGATATCTATTAGAATAATTAGGCCTTACAGAGTGACAGTAGACATGCTTATAAAATGTTTTGTGCATAAAATAATTAAATTTTATGTACTTATAAATGCATATGATAAAGCTCAATTTATGATTGTATAAAATATAATGGTTATTTAAGAAATTGATTTAATGAGCAATGACAGAATAGATGCCTGAAATAATGAAAATTGAATATAGATGAATAAAATAAGATAGCAAATAAAAATGCACATTTTGCCATGTTAACATGTGATGCTATGAGTATCTTCCCATGCTGTTTGACTGCATTCACATAAGTTTTATCTTAATAAGTTACTGTAATTGTATTAGACATAAAGCCATTTTTAAGGATTTATAAGCCAAAAGGCAAATATTTATTAGAATATGTTACAGAAACAGAAATGAGATGTGATAAGCTGTGTCTCAAAATAAACATCTATGTTTTAAAACAAACAAACACATTATAACCTGGAATAAGAAAACTCTTGATCAAGCTAGGTATTAAACTAACCAGAGACAAGATGAATTCTGATATTTAATATCTTTTGTCTATAAAAGTTTGCATAAGCATTATGAAAAGGAACACTCAATATTTCCTTAAAGAAATCAAAACTTTAACAAACATAATCTAGGGTCCAGGGATTTCTGTGAATGTTTTAACATTAGCTAATGTATCACATATATATGTATATATATGATATATACAAACAGACATATGTTTATATATCCATGAACATATGACCAGGAAGGAGGCATAAATCCAATCAATTAAAATGTGGATATACAATAAAGAGAAAGAATCAATGAAGAGCTTTAAAGCATCAAGGTGCTTTGTCACATTCAGATGGGAAAAGGCAAACTAGATGCAGGTAATTGGAAGGAAGTTCAGTAAAAAATAATTTGCTTTGGAATGGAGAAAAATGTACACATTCATGTATATATAGAAATCAGAATCGAGAAGACTTTTCCATTAAGTAGATATTTTTATTTTCCACTTTGGCTTACTAACTGAGTAGAATGAAGTTTTAGAATTATGGATTTCAATTACCTACAAACCTGTCAATTCTCACAGTATATCTACATTTATTTATAAATGCCAAGTATGTCTTTATTTCCCATGACTTTTTTACTAATAATTTAAAACGCATTGGAGAGGGATTGAGAAAAGCTTATTGCTATTTTTCTCACAGTCTGGGTCAAGGTGATCAGCACACCATGTAGAATGGGTGGGCCCAGAAAGATACAATAATCATTTCTGAGCCTTAAAGATCAATACCCCATTATTTGCTAGCAATCATGTCTTTTCAGGTTTGTCTTTCTGCAATTTTCACTATAACTGCTTTATAGTCTTATTGGGATTTCCAAGCTCTCAATCTGTCCCTTAACTTTTGATCTATTTACCACTTCTTGGTGTCAATTTCTTTTCTATCTGGCCTAATGCATGGTCTATCACTTCAAATAGTTTTGTTACAAAAGGTAGGACTGGCAGCTTTGTGACTGTCTCAGAAGCCATGGCTTTACCTGAGTTCTAGGGGGTTACTTTATAAATACATTACCCAAGACTCTAAAATAGCACCTTTGTGACAGGTAAGTTAGGCAGACTTAACTCTCTTAACTATGGCAACAAAGTGTCCCCTTTACCAGTGTCAGTGCACAAAAGAGAGTCCATATTAGAATTTTGAAATTTACTTTCTGGAGTACACACACAAGAATAAACAGGGACTCATTTAAATCAGACACACCTATAGACACAAGGGAACAAAACTGTACCACATACACACACACACACAGTAGTACTTACCTTACAATAGGAAAAAATATATACATAAGATGTAGCACTTTATCATTGGTTTGTACATAAGGATATGTTAATATAATTCATGAATATACCTACCATATAGAAGGAAATGTTTTCCACAAATCTATGTAGTAAAGAGTTCCTTGAAAAATCTTTGTTCAACATAAATAAAATAATTACAATGTTCGTTAAGTGTGCTAGAACTGGAGGACATGAGAGGAGAATAAAGCAAGAACTACAACATTGGCTTGTTTCCCATTTTTTAAGCTTATCAATTTATCATCTCTTTCTGTATAGCAAGGATTAACAAATTTCTTCCAGTGTAATAATGATGGATTCATTCTTAAGCAAACGTGAAAGCAGGGTATATCAGAGTTTGTAATATTGCTTAACATTTTAAAATTATTTTACATATTAATATTTCTATGTTGTTATGTATTTATCTATATATTATAGCAAAAACTTAGGAAATAATTTTTGTAAACAAATTTTGGTTATAAATAAATGCATTTTAAGTTAACTGGATTGTTTAGAATCCCAGCATTACTTTTATTTATTTAATTGAATATACTACAAAGTAGGTTCTGAAAGTATATCAAATGTGGTATATAATCGCTGTACTGGCCATTTCTATAACTACAATATACATTACTCTAGGGCTTACACCACCATTTACTTTAATTTGATCGGCTTAATTAAATCAAGTAGTGTTATAATCCTCAAGAGAGAAATTGCTCTACTTAGGATAACTACATTAGAAATACTTGAAATATGAGTATTTTTATAGCATGTGTTAAGAGCTGGCTAAAATGTGATGTAGGTAAGAACTGAACTACTGTGAAATAGAAGTTTTAAACTTTGCTTATCACAAGGTGAAAAGAAAGTGAACTAAATAGATGAGCAATTAATAAATGCTGCATGAGAAGGTTACTTAATACACTATTGGATGTTTTTAGTAGATTAAAATAAAATGTGCTAATGAAGAACATATATATTTAGAAATAACATATGCCTTGGGCTACAGTGGCATCTCTATGGTAGAGGATTATCTTTCCATAGGATCATTCATCGCTTCACTCTGTGAGCATTTACTGAAACCAAATGTTTAAACACAACTAGGTTGAACATGTAGCACTTGTTCTACCAGACTACAAGGAACTTTGTCCTTCAATATTTGAATAAACACCCCCCCCCCCGCCCATCCTCCAATCCCCAGCCACCTGCTCTGAGGGCATGGGCACCTGTGACCCATCCCTGCATCCTCACTGGCTGTAGAGCTTGGGAGAGTGGGCACTGCACTTCAACTGGGCAGCACAGTGGAGCTGGCCCTGGTGGCTAGGGCAGGTATAAGCCATTCCTGAGGGTATGAGAGTCAAAGACTTCTCCCAGCCCCTGGCAGGTTGCCGCAGTGGAACTTGCTGGGGAGTGGGGCGAGAGGAGGGAAGGGGAGTGAGCCATGAGGGCATGGGAGCCTCCGGAGCAGATGGTGGCGTGTTATAGCCTACCTGCAACAGTGCTGGAGGACTCATCCTGGTCATTCTCCAACAAGCTGATCAGCTCGGCAACCACCCAGACCAAGGTCCAGGGCTCTGACCTGGTCCAACCCAAAGTCTATATGATCTGTGAACACACGGGACACGTGAAAGAGCCGGCCCTGCTGTTCCAAGGTTTCATGGTCTCCCTGACACAGGGCAACAACAGGATTCCTGGGCGATGCTCTGCTGAGGACCCAATGTCGATGGTCTCACAAAAACCAGAGACCCTGAAACAGACTAAAGACTCACTGCAATGAAAATTTGCGGGACATACTGTGAGGCATGCTGTGTCATAATTCAGCCTCCACAATGAGGTGTTTTCTATGCTTTGCTACTGAGCACATCACTGTGTTTAGACTTAGATAAACCCCTCATTTTAAATGAATATCTCTTTTCAATGAAATATTTCATTGTAACAATTCTGCTTTAGAAAACTAATTAGCAGTTTCTTATATATATAGTATTATCATAATATGCAAAAGTTATGCTCCTCAATATTTATGTAAAAGATTTGAACACATGTTCACATCAGAGATTTACATGAAAATATTTATGGCATCTTTTTCATAATTTCTACCAAACCACTGTTCGCTTACTTCCATCTAGAGTGCTTTACTTGAAATTTTGAACCTGACCATGTCAAATACGGGCATGTTTGCTTTCTCTTGACGAGTTAAAATATCCTGGGTATGGCATTAGTTAATGTGGACAACTGCCACTAAAGAGTGAAATGCATTAAGTATAAAGATGTATGCTATGTAGTTACAACTCTGCTATAACAAATGCATTCTGAGGCATACATTGGAAAGCACATTTGGCATATCTTAATATTGTTTTGGTTTTGGTTAGGTCAACCATTCCTTTTTCACTTCGTGCACTAATTCTTGATGATCCAGCGCTTCTCTGCCTCTCTCACTCCTAGCAAACCCAGCATAGACTGTGAGACTCTGCTACATAGAGTGGCCGGCAGAAAATGCAGCACAGACAGCCTTTCTTAGCATCGCTTGCATCAGGAGTGAGTCAGGATACTTGACAGTTACATTCTCAGTATGATTCTTTTCATCACTAATGCAGCAGTTTGCCGTATTTCAAAGCAGCACATTCACTTAGTCATGAAGGAACTGTCAAAACTGCTTTCCAGATTCAGCAAAGAGTTAAATTATTTCTGCAATCATCACACATATCTCACTCAGGATTAAAAAACAAAGAGGTGGAAGCTGGAAGGGAGCTCTTGTATTTTACCAAACGCAAACTGACATGAATAATAATATGAAAACTAAGACAAACTTGTTAGAATTTTTAAAACAAGTATCTCCTGGGACTCACATATACAGCTATACACCTGGCACGTTGTTTAAGTATAGCAGAGGGCTTTGTAACTAGAACAGTTGTGCTATAGTGATGCTTATTTATATCCACCCTGATGGTTTTGAAGATGCAGTGTTTTTGAAGACAAGTTTTGTGCAGAACATGAAGGTACAAATATACAAAGTTGTATATTCTCATACAGTGTGAAAAAGCTAAAGAATGCAAAACAGAGTAGAAACTTAGACATTTATGATGGTAATGAGGAAAGTGGCCAAATTTATGAACAAAATCAGAGTTGATAAGGTTTGTGCATTGCCAAATGTCTAGCTCAGCATTTGCTGTATACTCTGAACCATATTACTATTTTTCTTTTAAATAAGAGAGGACATGTCTATGAAAAGAATTTAAATGGAAGGATCTATAATGAGACAAAAGTACACCTGCTAGACAGCACAAGCTTACTAATAAAGAGCCTAGTGATGTTGTGTCTAAACCTTCCATCTTGGGAGAAAGCTCCTTGAGATACAGGATGTTTACTGAGAGGAAAAGCAATAAGGTATTCCAGAGAGAGGTAACACATTTTTATCCTTAAGACAGGAAGTAAGCAATTCAAAGTAACTTCAGGAAGTCTCTGAAACTCACCAGATTCACCAGACTTCTCTCTTCCCAAGAATAAGTTAACAGCAAAGGCTGCTGAAAGTCAATTTTAGACACCTTGAGCTGTTAGAAGAGGCTCAGACCAAACTGTCTAGAAGAAACAAGAGTCCAGATCAGCTTCCTGCAAGTATGTTAGATCAGCTGAGCTAGCTGGAAAGGACACCTTGCAGTCTGAAGAGTTGTGTACTACTGTCTTTGGATGATCTCTGCTCCTGTAAGTAACCCCTCACCCTTTTTCAATCAGATAGTGTTTGGATACTCCCTGAAAATTGTGTCACTGTCTGATTGAATTTAAGGCCCACCTCACAAGTGGAAATTTGTAACTGGTACCTATATTAGGGCCAAGAACCTTTGGTTCCACAGGACATAGGTCCTAGGGTAGAACCTATTAAGATCATTCTGCTGAATGAGTATAATGTTAAACCTAATCCTAACGATCTATCATTATAATCATAGATTAGTGCATCATTCAACCTTCATCACACATGCTTTTTTGATTTGTTTGTTTTATTCAGTACATGATAGTTAACACAGATATTTATGACAGGTTTAGGTGCAGATAACAAGAGAATAAAGAAGATTCAGGCCAACCTAAGATATATGCATCATACTTCTTTTTCACAAGGGAAGGGATCACTGCAGAAATGGGGAGCAAATAAATTGTAAGAGGCAGAGGCACTTTGTAATGACACAGAAACTGTTTCCTAGCCAAATATGTGAAGCTTCCCATATGAACTCAGAGCAATTGGGAGAGCATGCACAAGACCCATACAAGCTCAAGCAAAGCAGAATCCTAGGGTGGAGGGTGGTGATGGGATAAATCCTACCATAGCTAAGGAACTATTGACAGCTAATAGCTGATGGAAAAATGGGAGTCCTTTTATGGATACTATGTCTTCTGGTGCAGTCCTATTTTTTTGGTGGAAGGGCACACACCCAAGACCATATAGAAAGCACCAACTATTCCTGATGAGTTTTTTTTTTTTTTAAGAACATAAACAATGTTAAGGAGACAGAGAAAGGGATGGATCTGGGTGGATTATTTAAGTGACCTAAATAATCTGGTTTGCAGCATACTTTGAAACATTCTCTTATAACAGTGAGAAATATAATTTTAAGGATTTAATTTATATATAAATAATTACAGTTTTTCTTAGGTATATTAGAAAGTACTTTTTAGTCATAAGTTACATTTGGGTCCTAATGCTATTGTTTGGTCTTTAAATGAATTCTTATCTTCACAGGATATTTTTTTTTATTCATGGCTGACAATTTAAGTATCATACACACCCATGATTCATCTTCTTGTCTGGAAATGCTATAGCATCATATGTAACATGATACTTAAGACTGGAATTCAATGACTAGCACTTCTTCCTTGCTCCTTCTCTTATCTGTGTTCTTCATTTGTGCATGTAATTTAGGCATCAATACCAACAAACTAAACAAGACCCTTCAAATGATAACGTAAATCCAGTGTTTTTTAATTACAATTTATTCACTTTGTATACCCACCGTAACCCTCTCCTTCATCTCCTCCTAGTCCAAACCTTCCTCCCTCTCTCATCTCCCCACTATGCCCTTCCCTACTCCGCTGATAGAGGTGTACCTCCTCCCCTTCTATCTGACCCTATCCTATCAGATCTTATCAAGGCTGGCTGCACTATCTTCCTCTGTGTCCTGGCAAGGCTGCAACCCCCAGGTGGAGGTAACCAAAGTGCAGGCCATTGAGTTCATGTCAAGACAGCTCCTGCCCCATTTACTAGAGAACCCACTTGGAAACCGAGTAGCCTGTGGGCTTCTTCTGAGCAGGACTCTACCTACCAGGATATCAAAGGACATACTGAGACTCATAGCCAAACTTTGGGCAGAGTACAGGAAACCTTATAGAAGAAGAGGAAGAAAGAAAGACCGGGAAGGGACAGGGACTCCACAAGGAGACCAACAGAGCCAAAAATGGTCAGCAGAGACTGATACTCCAACCAAAGACCATGCCTGTAGAAGATCATTTTTCTTTCATACCTCTAGTTTTGTACCTCTAGTATTTATAACATATAATTTAAATATTTGTATTTCTATAAATATTTCAGGTAATATGGAAGCAAAAATCAGACTCTAAATAACATGTATTTATAACTGCTAGTATTTTAAGTGGTAACAAATCATTCACAGAGTCTGGTAAGAATTATAGTGGAATTTATAAAATATTTAAAATATAATATCACTTTATAATTTCAAAAATTCAAAAATACCTTATTTTGGAGGAATTTTAATGCATTGATATCATGGGTGTTCTTATCACATCCAAAGACCTTCCAGTTCTCTATCGTCTGGCTGGAATGGAGTTACACCACATTCCTTTAATCCCTCAGGCTGGAATACAAACACTCCTTTAGTATACCCCTTTAATCCCAAACAATGTAAAATTAGTTTGTAGAAGGAAGCACAATGCTTAAAAGTGATATCTAACTGAAACGCAGACAAAGTGGTGAATCAGAAAATTATTTGACAAAAAAGGTTATGCCCAACTCTCCTAAGGACAGAAAGGAAAGAGAGGCAACTTAAGACAGAACTACACAGAGGGATAAAGAGAAGAGGCAACTTTAATGAGAGAGCTTTGCTGAGACAGTTGAGGAGAGAACAAGCTAGACACAGGTAAAGACAAGGAAAGAGTCTGGGAATGAGAAGGATCCATAAGATTAGAACAGACTGCAAGAGTTAATTTGAGGTCAAGCAGAGCACTTCAATCAAGAGCTGAGAGAAACCAGTTTGATTAGTCAGCTTGGAGAGGAGTTTGAGCCACAACAGTTGAGTTGAACCAGCCAGCCAGAGTTTAGACAGAGACAGATATATAAGCATATTCAACAGTAAATCTCAGAAGCTGAAACCCATTAAACTGTATGGAGACTAAAAGCTTCCAGGACAGGGTATAGATTAGTAGATTGAGTTAGTAAGCCTCTGAGACAACCACTGTATCTGGCAAATAAAAGTTACTTTTACAATTGTTAACTGGTGTTACTCTTTCTCTAATAAATCAAGAAACCAGTAGGATAAAAAATACATAAATAATTCATGAGGTAGAACTTACCTGCCTATGCTATCATTGTTAACATGAGGTGATTAAAAATAGACAACTACAGAAAATATTAGAATGGAATATAAAATCTGAGTTTGTAGTAACCCATATAAATATATTTAACAATGTAAGGTTTTGTAGGAAATGTTTCCAAATGAGTTCATGAAGTATTAAAAATTATTAGTATTTTATCCTTTAACTTTGTGAATCAGATATGCTGTGTCATAGTGAGCAGAGTGAGCATGAAATTTTTGGTATAACATTATATATTCATGTTTTTGCTAATAAAAGTCAACTGTCCTTTTACTTACAATTTGTGTTAACAGCTCATCAATATAAACTGCAATGATTTATTAAAATATTGCTGAGTGGAGACTGAATGACTCAGGGGATTGATTGGTAATGGTATATGTGGTCTTTTATTTCTAGGTCACTGCTTTAAATTATATTTTGGCAAGGAGTAGAGGCTATTCAGTGACATATGGTGTGTGGAATGGGCTGGTGAAGTCAGTCTTATTTTCAGTAAGTGCTGTCCATTTAGTTTTCAATATATCAAGAAAACTGAACTTGATTGTACAGAATGTCTCCATGGACTCAAAACATATATATGTAAAAACCACCCATGAGAAATTTGAATGTTATCAAGAATAAGAAAAATATTCACTGAAACATATTTATTGTAAAAATATTTTGCAGGTCTTGTGCAGGAGTTTAACAGAAATGAGAATACCTCTTTATGATGGTTAAGTTAAATATTTCTTTTCATATATACCTAATAGTTTTTGGTTATAACATATTTAAAACTTATTTTCTATAAAATGACACTATGGGGTTTCATAGAGATAAAATTTTGAATCACAGTGTTTTGTACAAACAACCTAAATAATACACATTTTTCTCAGCAACCAATAGAAGATTTTCCAAATAGATTATTACAAGGATACATAACAATCTCAGGAAATATAGGAAAATTGAAATGAAATTGTGCATTCTATCTAACCATAGTAAAATAAAACTAGAATTAACTGGTTCTAAAAACCATAAAAAGGCATGGAAACTAAACAACATACACCTAAAAGATAATTTCAACCATGAGGAAATCAAGTAAGTAATTGCGGAATTCCTAGAATGGAATAAAAATTAAAAAAACAACCCACACCAAAAATTCATCACTGACAATGAATATAGTACTTAGAGAAAAGTTTATATAACTAAATACTTGTATCAAAAATTTTGAGAGATTTCAACGAAATAGAATAATGATATACCTGAAAGCCTTAGAAAACATGAACAAACAAGCCTAAAAATAGTTGAGAGGAAAAGATAATGAACTCTAGCTTGAAGTTAATGAAACAGAAGGGAAGGTGTGTGTGGCCTCAAAGGGATGAATAGTTGGTTTTTTTTTTTTTTTTTTTTTTTTTTTGGAAAGATAAGCAAAATAGCCAAATTAACTGACAGTAACAGAAACTTCAAATTAATAAAATCAAATAGCAAAAGCTACAATAAGCAACAATAAAGGACTATAAGCACATATTTCCAAAACCTTATCTGGAGCAAACTGGAAATGATTAGTTTCTTAGTACCTATGGCAACCCAAAGTTAAGTTAAAATGAGATAAACAAACAAGCAAACAAATAAACAATCAAAAAACAAACAACTCAAGGAAATCTATGCCAAGGATTGGATTGAAATCGAAAAACAAAACAAACAAACAAACAAAAACCAAACAACAACAACAAAATGTCCCCACAAAAAGTTAACCCCAGGAAGATTGATTTATACTAGAATTCTACTATATCCCGAAAGAACAAAACTTGATGCTTTTGAATCTGTTCCATAAAAAGAAATGGAATCCCATTCTTATGATGCCCCCATTACATATATACCTGAAGAAGATACATGCAGGAACAGCAGGGCCTGGAGAGATGATTCTAGTGGTTCAGAGCCCTTGTTGCTTTTGCACAGGGCATATGCTTGATTCTCAGCAATGACATAATGTCTCAAAAACATCTTTAACTCCCAGGCACTAATGGGAAGCACATTCATACACATAAAGTACATAGATAAAACCAAAACCAATCAAAATTCACAGCTGTGGAGTCCCGTTCGAGTTGATAAATTTATTACAATTTATTACACAACTCCAGGAACCAAGTCTCAAGGATCATTACAGACAACCAAGAGGAAAGAGTGTAGGATCCTAAGGATCAGGGTGTTTGCTGTGAGTCTCTTCTACCAATTTGTCATCTGACACAAACCTAGAGTTACCTGGAAAGAGGTAACCTCATGTGAAGAACTGCCTCAATCTGCTTGACATGCAACTGTCTGTGAGGCATTTTCTTAATTACTAAAAGCCATAGAATAGCTAGCCCACTGTGAGTGGTGCCACTCTTGGGAAGTAGCCCTAATCGCTATTACAAAGGCAGCTGAGCAAGCCAGAAGAACAAGCCTGTAAATAATGATCTTCTATCCATTCCCATTAGTGGCTGCCTCATTGTTCAAGCCTTGACTGTTGTCCTGGCTTCAGTCAAAGAGTGCCTGTTACCTATAAGAAAAAAAATAAACAATTTTTCCCAGAGTGGTTTTTTATCATTTGTTTTACCACAGCAGAAGAGAAACAAGCTAAAACAAGCAGAGTGATGTAGGAATGATTACACATACATTAATCAATCAGTGTGATCTACCTCCTAAATAAACTAAAAGATAGAAACATGATCCTCTCTTCAGATGACGACCTTAAAAAATGCAATATCCTATAAGTATAAAAGTTCTGGGAAATCTAAGGATGTATGCACACATCTCAATATAATAAAGGCAGTGCACAAAAATACTGTAGGCAACATTATGCTAAATAGACAAAAAATAAAAGTACTTCCATTAAAATCAGGAGGAAAAAAAGGATGTCCAGTTTACTCCAATAAGTGCTGGAAGATTTTAGTTAGATCAAAGTATAACTTAGACAGAAAATAATAACCAAATGGAAGTCACAATATCCTTATTTTTACTTGATATGATATTATACATAGAATATCCAGAATATTTCTACAACTAATAAACACATTCAGTGAAGCATCAGGATACATATTTCACACTCAAACAAAAAAAAATCATCAAAACAGTAGTTTTCCTTTATATCAATAACAAAAATACATGGGAAGTATCAGGGGACTGATGAATAAATAAAATAAAAAAAGAATAAAAACACTGCTACAGGATTTTCCTTTCCGGTATCAAATTAAACTACAGAGATATGGTAGAAAGCAAGAGGATACTTTCACAAAATCAACACATTGACCAATGGAATAGAATTTAGGACCTAGGTATAGGATGTAAGCTCAAACTGCTACACGTGCCTTCTTCTTCTTCTTTCTTCTTCTTCTTCTTCTTCTTCTTCTTCTTCTTCTTCTTCTTCTTCTTCTTCTTCTTCTTCTTCTTCTTCTTCTTCTGTTTTTTTTAAACAAAGATTGGAAAAAAAAGATAAATCATCTCCTGTTTTCTTTTATAAATCAATTATTTTTTATTAATTACAATTTATTAATTTTTGTACCCCAGCTCTAGCTCCCTCCCTTGTCCTCTCCCAATCACACCCTTCTTCCCTCATCTCCTCCCATGTTCCTCCCCCAGTCCAATGATAGGGGAGGTACTCCGCCCCTTCCATTTGACCCTAGCTTACCAGGTCTCATCAAGACTGACAGCATTGTCTTCCTCTGGCCGGGTTAGGCTGCTCCCACCTGAGGAGGAGGTGATCAAAGAGCAGGCCAATCAGTTCATGTCAGAGACAGTCCCTGTTCCCATTACTAGGGAACCCACTTGGATACTGAGCTGCCAGGGGGCTACATCTGTGCAGGGGTTCTAGATTATCTCCATGCATAGTCCTTGGTTGGAATATCAGTCTCAGAAAAGACCCTTGTGCTCAGATTTTTTGGTTCCGTTGCTCTCCTTGTGGAGCTCCTGTCCCCTCCAGGTCTTTCATCTCCCCCTTCTTTAATAAGATTCCCTGCACTTTGCCCAAAGTATAGAGGAATATTGAATAGCAGAGAAACACTTAAAGAAATGCTCAACGACCTTAGTCATCAGGGAAATGCAATTCAAAATAACCATGAGATTTCACGTATCAGAATGGCTAAGAAAAAAACTCAAGTGACAACACATGCTGGAGAGGATGTGGAGAAAGGGGAACTGTCTTCCATTCCTGGTGGGGATGTAAACTTGTACAACCACTTTGGAAATAAATCTGGTGTTTTCTCAGAAAATTAGGAATAGTTCTACCTCCTGATCCAGCTATAACACTCCTTGGCATATATCCAAAAGATGCTCAAGTACACAACAAGGACATTGCTCAACCATGTTCATAGCAGCTTTATTTGTAACAGTCAGAATCCGGAATCACATATGTTTTCAGTCCTGAATATCTTCATGTAGAAGAAATAACAGAGAAGTTTATCTATTGCCTGTAGCCCTCAATAAAAAAGAATATCAAGCCCAAATCCATCAATGACCTTAAGATAAGGCCTGATACTATGACACTGTTACAAAAGAAAGCAGGGAAAATGCTTCCACTTAAGGTACAGGGAAGGACTTTCTGCAAAGGCCTTCAGTAGTATAGGCATTAAGAACAACCATTGACAAATGGCACCTCATTAAACTAAAAAGCTTTGTATATAAAGACTACCATCAGTCAAGTGACCTGGCAGCCTATAGGATTAAAAATAAGACCTCTTTATTAGCTATACATTTGACAAATGACAGAGCACTGCTCTCTATAATACAGAAAGAAATAAATACTAAATAGGCAAACTAACCAATGGGGGAAAATGGGAATGAAACTTAAACAGAGAGTTCTCAAAAGAAGAAGTACAAATACTAAGAAGTTAATTTTTCATTTATAAATGTTATAACTGTTAGGTATCTTAAAATAATAACTCAGGAAAATAACCAGGCGCAAATTCTACACTTACCAATGAACATTTATATCAATAGAAATACAGTAAGATTATCTCTTCCAAAGAGAAGCTATTGAGCTGCACACTGTATTTAACACTTCCACTACAAAAACAAACAAACAAACAAACAAACAAAAAACATTCATATGTACTCCTCGACCATCAAAAATGAAGATAGCCATGGCTGAGTTAGAATAAGGGAATCAATTGAGATCACATTGTCTTTGATAACTTGTGATTAGCTCATTCCCTAGTATTTACTTTCTTATCTTTCATTTCCTACAAGTGACACTGTAATAATGTATGCTTCTATTTACATATGTAATTGTAATTATGTAACTATATAACCATTATATAACTGTATATATATATATATATATATATTTGTAATATGAATGTGTATATATATGTAATTTAATAGGTTCTGCACATGAGGTAGAACATTTTTTCTTCTGAAATTACGTGACCTCATTTTATAGTATACAGTCACATTAAATCATTCTGTGGTAAATATCATGATTATACTTTTCTTCATTTTATTTTCTTTAGAGTTTAATGGTATTGCATAATTACAATTGTCTGTATTCTTTGCATTAGTGAATAAAGCAACAAAAAACAAAGAGGTAGTGTATATGCCCAGAAAGGAAATTTCTGGGTCATATGATAGTTATATTTTTAAGATTTTAATACATTTCCCCAAACAACTTATACAATGTTTTAAAAGATGTTCAACATCTTAAGATGTCAGGGAAAGACAAATTAAAAACTTCTTTTATAATCCATCTTTCCACAGAAAGAATAACTAAAATCATTTTAAAAAATACTAGTGTTCTTATAGGAAAATGGGAACGCTTATTCTTGTGTATGGGAATGGGAACTGTTACAGACATTATGGAAATCAGTCTGGAGATTTCTCAAAGAACTAGAAGTGGGAATAACATATTATCCAGCTATACCATTCATTGGCATATTATAAGGACTAAATACAATCATACAAAGACATTATTATTGGTCATTGCTGCTTTATTCAAACACCCAGGAAAATAAAATTAGCTACATATCTATCAATTAATAAGAGACTAATGAAAATGTGCTACACATACACAGTGAAACATTTTCTGTTTTAAGGAAAAATAAAATTCTGAAATATGAAAGGAAATAGTTAGAAATAATTACTGTGAATGACGTAATATATACTCAGAAAAACAAAAATTACATGTCAACTCTTGTGTGTAATGGACAGTTACTGAATCTTAATTATGTGTGTTTGAATTGGAATACAAATAGAAATCAGAAAAATAGTAAGGGATTTTATGGAGCACACTCAAAAAAATGAGTGGCAAAACACAAGGTATGAAGAGCAAAATAGAATAATAAAATAGGAAGCATCAAATTATTGTTGATATGGATGGCAGGTCAGGGGAGGATATAATGGAGAGTTACAAAGAACTCCAAATGCCTTTGACAAAGACATAGATATCTGTAAGAGTAGAAGCATCATAATAAGAGCTTGAATGGAGTTATTCCATAATGGTGGAATGGCAACACTTCTTCCAGACTTCAGAGAATGTCAAATTAAAAAATAAATAACAAGTGTGGGTAAGGTGGATTAGCTTTAACCAATTATCGGCTAGTGGGTTTCGAGAGAATCCCACCCCCAAACATTATAAGCCATGGGTATAAGACCCTATTGCTGAAGAAACCGTGTGTGTGTGTGTGTGTGTGTGTGTGAGAGAGAGAGAGAGAGAGAGAGAGAGAGAGAGAGAGAGAGAGAGAGAGACAGGGAGACAGACAGAGAGATAGAACAAGGAAAAATAAAACTGGTACTGACTACTGACTTGTAATTTTCATACCTACTAGTAAGAATTCATAGTGCTTTTACTCATGCTATATGAGATTCTACTCATGCTAGGTGAGAATATAAATGATTAATAGTTTGACCCAGCGTCAAACCTCCAAACTATAATAATGACTAATCTGTGCTGTTGGTGTTCTGTTCAGGAAGTTGTCTTCTGTGCCAATGAGTTCTAGGCTGTTCCCCACTTTTTCTTCTAACAGATTTAGAGTATCTGGTTTTATGTTGAGGTCTTTGATCCACTTGGACTTTAGTTTTGTGCAGGGTGATAAATATAGATTTATTTTCATTTTTCTGCATGTGGACATCCAGTTGGACCAGCACCATTCGCCTGCCTACAGATTGGGAAAGAATCTTCACTAACCCTTTATCTGACAGAGGACTAATATCCAGTATATACAAAGAACTAAAGAAGCTGAAAAGCAGCAAACCAAGTAATCCAATTAAAAAACGGGGAACAGAGCTAAACAGAGAATTATCGACAGAGGAATATCGAATGGCAGAGAAACATTTAAAGAAATGCTCATCCTCATTAGCCATCAGGGAAATGCAAATCAAAACGACCCTGAGATTTCCCCTTACACCATCAGAATGGCCAAGATGAAAAACTCAAGGGACAACACATGCTGGAGAGGTTGTGGAGAAAGGGGAACCCTCCTCCACTGCTGGTGGGAATATAAACTGGTACAACCACTCTGGAAATCTATCTGGCGCTTTCTAAGACAATTAGGAATAGTGCTTCCTTAAGACCCAGCTATACCACTGCTAGGTATAT
This sequence comes from Psammomys obesus, assembly GCF_907164565.1. NCBI lineage: Eukaryota > Metazoa > Chordata > Mammalia > Rodentia > Muridae > Psammomys > Psammomys obesus. Next base: position 8,254,082 of record NW_026594083.1, on the reverse strand, counting down.
ACCAAAACTTTGCTCAAGTACACAAAAGGGATATTTGCTCAACCATGTTTATAGCAGCTTTATTTGTAATAGCCAGAACCTGGAAACAACCCAGATGTCTATCAATGGAGGAATGGGTACAGAAATTGTGGTATTTTTGCACAATGGAATACTACTCAGCAATCAAAAAGGAGGAAATCATGAAATTTGCAGGCAAATGGTGGGATCTAGAAAAGATCATCCTGAGTGAAATATCCCAGAAGGAGAAAGACAAACACGGTATATACTCACTTATATAGACCTATAAGATATGACCAACATAATGAAATCTATACACCTAAAAAAGATAATCAAGAGAGCGGACATGGGGTAAGATTATCAATCCTCGTTTAGAAAGACTGATGGGATGCGCATTGAACATATGACAGGAGTCTACTGAGCGCATTTGAAAGACTCTAACTAGCAGTGTTTTCAAAGCAAAGACTCATGACCAAACCTTTGGCAGAGTACAGGGAATCATAAGAAGGGGAGTTAGTCTGATGAGGAAAGGATAGAAGCTCCACAAGGACCAAATATATCTGGGCACAGGGTCTTTTCTGAGACTGACATGCAACCAAGGACCATGTATGACTATAACCTAGAATCTCTGCTCAGATGTAGCCTGTGGTAGCTCATTAACCAATTGGTTTCCCATAGTGAGGGGAACAAGGACTATTTCTAACAGGAACTCAATGACTGGCTCTTTGACCTCCCCACCCCCCAAGGGAGGAACAGTCCTGTTAGGCCACAGAGGAGAGCTTTGCAGCCAGTCCTGAAGATACCTGATAAAACAGGATCGGATGAATGGGGAGGAGGTCCCCCCTATCAGTGGACTTGGCAAGGGGCACGGTGGAGATGAGGGAGGGAGGGAGGGACTGGGAGGGAATGAGGGATCGGGACACAGCTGGGATACAGAGTTAATAAAATGTAACTGATAAGAAAAAAATAAAATTTAAAAAACAAATTAAAACACTTAAAAACAACCCATAGATTAATAGGGTAAAATGTATGTTTAAGCAAAAGTGACAAGGTATTAATTTACAGATAAAACTGAAAATAAGAAACATCGTTTACTTTCATTTGGTGTTTCGAAATGTGATGGAATGTGGGAGTTAGAGGAAAGATAGCGTAATTATTAATGTAAGTAGATAAAAACAATTCTAAAACAGATGCTAATGCACAGACATTTTATAAGATGCCTATGTATAAGGACCTGAGTTCAAATCCTCAGCATTCATATAAAAAGCTATCATATATATATATAACTAGAGTGCTGTGTTGGGCAGAGACAGGCCTTTTTTTTTTCCTTTTTTTTTAAATTTTATTTTTCTTTTTAGTTACATTTTGTTAACTCTGTGTCCCAGCTGTCTCCCGCTCCCTCATTCCCTCCCTAACCCCGCACTCCCTCCCTGGTCTCCTCCCTGCCCCTTTCCAGGCCTTTTATTGGAACATTTTGATAGCTAGCCTAGCTCTAGGCTCAGAGATTGACTGTCTCAAATGAATAAGGAAAAGAGTTACAGGGTAGACTATCATGCTTCTTTGGCCTGTGAAAACAGAAGTCTGTTTTATATTCTCATACATTCTCCAAAATGGCTCACTTAATTTAATCCATTTTTTGATCCAACTTTAGTGTATTGAGAGAGGAGGAGGGTGCCTTATCTGTTTTAGTATTTATTTCTTTCAGAAAGTCACTGAACTAAGTATAGGATGTAGAAAATTAAATGGATTCTTTAAATCATGTGATTTTATAGGAGGACAGGCCAGACAATTTTATGTAACCTGAAATGCAACAAAATGGATATTGTTTTGTTTGCTGAGAGCATATAGAATATTAATGTTGTCACTGATGACTCCTACATTTAGTTGGGATGACTAAGAAATACATATATTTTATTCATGATGTGTTTGTACTAAGTGAACATAGTGAGGTGTGATTTCTATATTTACTTGTCAGAAGAAATGTATTAGTTAGTTTTCTGTTCCTGTAATAAAACACCATGACCAAAACTCCTTCTATTTCTGAAAGATGGAGTTTTCATTTTTTTAATGATTAAATATGGATAGTCCACTGTGGAGAGAGCGGTATGGCATGTGGCAGCCAGAGCAGCAATACGGCTAGTCATACCTTGTCACACAGGAAGTGCAAACTGCCAGTAAGTTGAGTGTCTAAATGCTCAGAGCAAGCACCAAAGATGAACTGTCTTCAGTTCAGCTTCACATTCTAAATTCCCATAATCTACCCAAACAGTGTCATGCACTAGGAATCAGGTGTTCAAATCCATGGGAGTTGGAAAATATTTCTTTTTCTACCTGTCTGTTTATCTATCTATTATCTCTCTATATTAGTATACATATTAGTATGCTTTTTATTTTTCTCTCATAGATTTTATCCTGCAGCAGTTTCCCTGCCTCAGTTTCCCCTCTCTCCCTTGCTTCTACCTTCTCCCTCATCTCCTCTAGATCCTTCTCTGCCTCTCCTGTGCTCCAGAACACTCACCTCCCTTCAGAAAATAGCAGGCCTCCCAGGGACATCAACCAAACAGGGCATAACAAGCTCTAATAAAAGCAGGCACACACCACCTCGTCAAGGCTGGCCAAGGAAACCCAGTAGGGGAAAAGGTTCTACAAGTAGGCAAAAGCATTAGGAACAACCCCTGCTCCCACTGTTAGGATTTTCACAAGAGTACCAAACTACTCAGCTATAACATGTATATAGAATACCTTGGTCAGACCTTACAGATTTCCTGATTTTTCAAGTTCCTGGCAATTGCTTTTTTAAACAGCCATAGCAAATATGAAAACACCTTGTTCCAGGCAGAGTTGCAACCCTCCCAAATACATACATACTTACATATAAATAATGCATATATAAATATTGTAATATACATTGAAATATCATCTATACACACTATTCATATATATACACATATATTTATATACTATTCCTATATATGTGAATGCATGGGCACGTTTGTGTGGCTTGGTGTAGTGTGTGTGTAGTGAATTATACTTTGAACTTAAAATAATAACAAAAGTCTACCTTACCTTCAATTAAGAGTTCAAGGTCTACCTCCACTACATAGCTACATAGTTCAAAACCAGCTTAGAGTACAGGACAGCCATAATATAAATTCACAGGTCTGTTTATCATGCTTGGAAATTGTCATGAAATACATGTCCATGTAAAATTATCATGAAATACATGTCCATGTAAAATAGTGCATATAATAGAAACACTATTATAACCAGTACAGACTAATTTTTTTTTGTGGTGAAATAAAGATATAAGAAACTGTTACACTTGAAGAGGGAAATTTTTGATTTTGATTGTATTCCCCTAATATTTGATTGTATTGTCCTAGAATATGTCACTGCAAATAAAGCAAATAACTTGGTAACTATATATATATATGATATATATATATAATAAACTATATATATAATAAACTATATATATATGAACAACTTCAAAATGTATTTGAATTAGCTTGAATTAGCTCTGAAAGTTAGAGGTACTTTTTTCTGAAAAGATGCATTTAACTTAGTTTTCAATCAGTAGTTCTATGAAAAAGAATAATTATTTTCATTATAACAGAAGTTCCTTCTATTAATGATATGCTCTGTGTGTGCTTACAGTGTCCAGTTTACAGAAAGCAATTTTCTTCTTTATTTAGTGTTCTCGATGGTTACATATTAGTCTAATGGCCAGCATACTGTGATGCTAATTGCCCACATGTGAGGAGCCTTATTTCCTCTTCATGCCTAAACTCTTTTCTTCACATAACCTAATTCCGCTAAACTCTATTACAATATTTATATTTTTATGTTGAAAGTAAGACTGTACCGTAAGAAAATATTAATATAGAGTGTAATTAAAATGTAAACAAATTTATATGGAAGTACATATTATATATTACTTCATAGATTTTGAATTAATATCCATCATAAAGTCTTAGAAAATAATTCAAAAACACACATAAGTACTGATAATATATTAGTGTCATTTTACTTAAATGTCATTTAAATTTAACTTTAAAGTAGATTTAAAATTTGAAAAGTATATGTTAAGTTTGACTATTCGGCCTGGTCTATAGTCTTTCAATTCTGACCTATTTTGTTAATAATAATTACCAGTATTTTAGCTAATAATTACAAATAGTACTTTAGTTCATCCATTATTTATGTCACCCGTCATTGCTTTGTTTTCATAACCTACTCAGTATACTTATGATTTACTAAAATTTCATGTACTAAATTAACATTGTGTTTATGTATAGTTAAAGATAAAACAGACTCTTTAATTAAGCCTTCAGTGTGTACACAACCATATTGCACGGTCTATGTGGAGAAACTTACATGCAAGGACTTCAGAATCTTCTTCATTTAGCTTTGTCTCACCTGTTAGCTTGAGTGAGGGTTTCACAGTTCAAACTAAGCACTGATAGAACTCACTATGCATATTGGATCAGTCTCCTTGTCCACTCTTGCCTCGTTCTCCCTACTGCTTCTCAAGCAGTCAGTCACATGCCATCCATTTTTAACTTAAGAGAATATCAAAAGAAAGCCAACCAAAAAGACAGCTTGGAAATAGTTAAATAGAAAACATATCTGGAGTATGTTAAACAAATTTGAATGCAATTCAAATTTTAACTTCAATTTCATTCTTTAGCGAATGAACTATCTCTAGGCATCATTTACCAGTGATTTTTTTTCCCCAAGAATATCATGTACATTGAAAGATATGCAACCACTTTTTAAAAAGGATACTCTATGAATTTAGAGTTTTAACAGTTTTTAAAAATTGTATTGCCATTATCTTTTTTCTTTATTATTATTATTATTATTATTTATCTTTATTATTATTACAGTTTATTCAATTTGTATCCCTGCTGTGGCCCCCTCCCTCCTCTCCTCCCAATCCCACCCTCCCTCTCTCTTCTCCCCTTTTGCCCTTCCCCTAGTCTACCCCAACAAATGACAATACATGGAGAGGACATAAAACCTAGGCTCAGATGTAGTCCATAGACTCAGTATCCAAGTGGGGTCCCTAATAAGGAGAACAGGGGTTGTCTATGGCATGAACTCTGTGACAGGCTCTCTGATCACCTCCCCCTAGGGGGTGCTGCTTTGCCAGGCCACAGAGGAAGACAAAGCAACCAGTCCTGATGAGACCTGATAAGCTAGGGTTAAATAGAAGGGGAGGAGGACCTCCCCTATCAGTGGACTAGGAGAAGAGCCATTATCTTTTTAAAGAAGGTATTCCACTGACATGGGTAGAGCTTGCTAATTTGTTTATTCTTTCTAAGAAGCAAGCTTTTATGACCCCCTGTGTCCTTTTCCAGTGCTGTGATTACAGGCTTGTACCATAGTGCTCTGTTTTTATATGAGTGCTGGGATTTGAACTCAGGTTCTCATGTTTGCATAACAATCACTTTAAAAACAGATATATCCCCAGCTCCCTCTTCATCAACTTTATAATACTCAGAAATGATTTTGTATCATTTTATCTCAGTTAATACTTGATAGAAACTTCTGACCTGGGCCTTCGTATAGTAGTCAATGAACCAAGCCTAGAAAATATTAAATAAAGCTATTATTCACCACGTTGATCCCATAGCTTGTCCAGTGGCAGGAAAAGAACAAGGAACATGGTTAAGAAGTCCTTGTTCTAAACTATTTGTACCTTAGAGAGTACCTGACTGATATAATTACAAACTCCAGCAAAAGGCACATTCTCAACATTTTGTGAAACAAATTTTTCTGTCATCTTTACAACCTCATTTCAACAGATGTGTCCTTTAGCAACTAGTCTTGTGATCAGAGGAAACAATTTCTGAAAGAATACACTGAATTACACCTCAACCAAAGCTGTATTTGTTGAGACCCTGGAAAGGTGAAGATTTAAGAAGCTCATTTAAGCCTACCAACACAGCTTCTAATTATTCTTCTGAAAGAGAGCTCCTCTGTCATCCTAACACATGTGGAGGAACTTAAAAGCTACCAGACAATGCATATTCTCCATGCATCGGCTCCCAGATTGTCCTCTAAGTGTCCTTTCATGAGGATGTTGGGAATGGTTGTTGATAGATCAACAGAGAGAATGGAATGAAAACTTCATTTCACCTGTGCTGTAACTTTGATTCAGTTTAACAGAAATGCATCATTAGAGATGTATGCAGATAGAAAATGTTTAAACATATGCCCTGTATCCCAGCCCTTGTCAACTAGGTAGTGCAGGAAGAAAGACAGGATAATCAGCATTATTATAAGACTTATGAAAATTATCTACCTCTTAATTTAAATAAAATTAGCAAAATATGGTAATTGTTTTGAAAGTTCTCTGCTCATGCTTAGCATTTAAATCAAGTGTTTGCCTGTACTCTAGTGAATATAGATATTGCTTTTAAAAAATATTTTATTGTAATTTAATTATATATGTATGTGTCTGTATGTGCATGTGTCCAAAAGGAGCTGGAGGTGGTAGATCCCCTGAATCTGTAATTACATGTGCAAAGATATCTGATATTCATTGTGGATATTGAACTTGGGATCTCTGAACGAGCAGTATATCCCCTTAAAGATTTAGAATCCCTCCGTCCCCAGATGTAAGTATTTTGTCAGAAAATAGTACTTTGGTTTATGATGAAAAAAATTTCATGCATTCCTGAAGAGATGAAACTAATACATGATAGGTACGATACAAACAGTTGAGGGAGAAGTGTTGGTATAATGTTCTTGTGAAATGTATACGATTTACCCTTGTTCATTCAAATGCTGATATCTCTACCCCACTATCTGGTTTCAATCCAGATATTGCATTATGATGTTTATTCTAAGCATCACCTGTCTCAAGTTTGTGTAAACACGCCTCCAATTGTTCTCTGTATTTTCAATAAAACAACCAGCTAATGCTGTGCAATGTAGAAAATAGGGTGGGACATGCTGGTCCTGAGGGGAGGAGAAAGAAGCGAGTGGGAGAGTCAGAGAGAGATCAGCAGGAGAGGACATAGAACCGTGAGGAGAGATGAACTGAACCTAAAGTATGACTAAAAGCAAGTATGATGAAATTTTTGAATGGGAGGAAACTATGCGGGTTTGGAGGTTTAGGACTGAGTAACTGTAGCCCAGCATTGTGCTCTAGGTTACTTAAATAAATCCTACTCTCTTTGTGGTAATTTGGGTATACAGCTGTTTTAGGAATTACCACTGTTTAACTAAAATATAAATCAATAATAAATATTTATATTCAACAACAGAGAAGAATAATAAGTAGTCTTACTCCATTACTAAATCTGAATCCCACAGAACTGCCCAACCTAAAAGTTACACCAAATGATAAAATAGTGCTACTTATATCTTTAGAGAAACAACAGCTGTATCAACAGATGGACCTATCAATAGGAGGGAATTCATGTCTGTTAATATAAGCTAGGACAAGGACCCATCGCTTGAGTGTTCATGTATTCTAGAGGAAAGCAAACAAACAAAAAACTACTACTGCTACAACTATTTCCCAAAATATCTATATAGCTCCTTATTGCATTCTCAACATTTATTGTTATAAACGATGATAAGTGCAAATATTTTTTATCATTTTTATTTTTTTATATTAATTACAAGTGATTTACTTTGAATCCCAGCTGTAGCCCCTTCCCTCATTCCCTCCGGATCCCTCCCTCCTTCCCTCATCTCCTCCCTACCCCTCTCTAAGTCCACTGATAGGGGAGGTCCTCCTCCCCTTCCATCTGACCCTAGCTTATGGGGTCTCACCAGGACTGGCTGCATTGTCTTCCTCTGTGGCCTAGCAAGGCTGCTCTTCCCTCCAAGAGTGTAAATCATAACCCTCATCAAAGAAATTTCTTTTTTTTTTTCAGCATGAGGATATTTTGGAGAGATCCACAACTGTTCAAAATTCAGAATATTAGTGTCATGGAATCTCATGCTTCATCAGTTCATAAACAGTGGAACCTTCACACTTCCACCTTGGGAAACCTTGTGGACATTGTGTTCAAGACAGGATATTTTAGACATGACAGGGAAGTGGAAGCTACAACCATGAAACATTTGTGAAACAATAGATCCATACTTATCACCCTGCACAAAACTAAAGTCCAAGTGGATCAAAGACCTCAACATAAAACCAGATACACTAAATCAGTTAGAAGAAAAAGTGGGGAAGAGCCTAGAACTCGTTGGCACAGGAGACAACTTCCTGAACAGAACACCAACAGCACAGGCTCTCAGAGCAACAATCAATAAATGGGACCTCATGAAACTGAAAAGTTTCTGTAAAGCAAAGGACACTTTTGTCAGAACAAAACAACAGTCTACAGACTGGGAAAGGATCTTCACCAACACTATACCTGACAGAGGGCTGATATCCAGCATATCTAAAGAACTAAAGAAGTTAAAAAACAGTTAATCACGCAATCTGATTAAAAAAATGGGGTAAGGGGCTAAACAGAGAATTCTCTGTAGAGGAATATAAAATGGCAGAGAAACACTTAAAGAGATGCTAAGCGTCCTTAGCCATCAGAGAGATGCAAATCAAAACGACCCTGAGATTTCACCTTGCACCTGTCAGAATGGCTAAGATCAAAAACTCCAGTGACAACAGATGCTGGAGAGGTTGTGGAGAAAGGGGAACCCTCCTCCATTGCTGGTGGGAATGTAAACTTGTGCAACCACTTTGGAAATCTGGCACTTTCTCAGACAACTAGGAATAGTGCTTCCTCAAGATCCAGCTATACCTCTCCTAGGCATATATACAAAAGATGTTCAAGTACACAATAAGGACATTTGCTCAACCATGTTTGTAGCACCTTTATTCTTAATAGCTAGAACCTGGAAAAAAACAATTTTACAAAAAGATTTGAATAATGACAGTGCCAGTGAACATGTTGATATAGATAAAGGAAATTTTCACAAGTCTTCAACATAAAAGAGGAGCTATAGGCTGGCAATGGCTACTCGGGAGTGAAAATCCTTCATCTCCATCCATGAGCCTCCTGACAGTTTATACTATTTCATGTAGTCAGTCCCAAACACATGTATAAAAATAATAGAAGATATCAAAAATACAAGAGAGTGAGGAAAGGGAGAGGTGTTGAAAATGGAAAGAGAAGTGAAAAATTATATAAATTCCAGGTACTCATGTATTAAATCCTCAAAAATTACTTCTAATTATTCTGTCAGTTCATCTTATATAAACTGAAAGGTTCTGCATTATAACCTACCTATGGTTAGACTTTCATAGAGATCATGACATGTTCCTCATAGTTTCAGTCCTCTGATGTTCAGCTTTGTAAACTTAGAAAGACCCATTTTACTATAGATTTTTAAGTTTACTTCTGTTTGATTAGGCAAGAATGAACAAGTAAGCAGACAGAGCATCCATGTTATAATGTAATAGTAGGAACAACATGTTCCCAGAATACTTGGAAATTTCTATTCATGAAACAATGATGTATACCAGTTCTAAGACCTGAGAAACAGAGCATTTGCATATGTTCCTTGACATATGATAACATTTATACATTGATACGGGTCATTAAAATTTCAAATTACACTTTGGACTAAAATAATTCATCAGGATAAAGAAGATCCTAAATTTCGTAAATCAAACCTAAAATGAATGCTGTCACAGTGAATAGGAAACCTTAGGATGCCTCATGTTTGTTGTCTGCCAAGCTGCCCACTGGCAGGTGATGACTTGCCTTCACAGCAGATGTTGCCTGACATACTTGTTGAAGTGTTTTCTTAAGCCAGCATGGTCCGTTTTCCTCTTCTGGCCCATGTCTTGTTCTACATGCTCTCTTGGAAATTATTTATTTATTTAAAAAAATAAGATAGCTTTGTTTGTAGTATTTCCTCATGAAGAAATAAAAACAAATTTTGTGCAAAGGTCTTTACTCAGTTTGTTCCTTATGACATGTGAACGAGCATAATAGTGCAGATATTTATTCTATTTAGGACAAGATTATGTCTTGCCAAAGTGTTTGTTAATACAGAATAGTTAAGGAAATGAGGAGACAAAAAGATGCTCACAATACAGCTGCTCGATGGTTGTCAGATAATTAAAATTTAATATACAGTTTGGAAAATTACATATTGTTCTTTCTGAGTTAATTGTCAAGACAAATTTTTGTAAGGCTACAAAGTGGAGACTGCTTGTAGTTTCTGAATGAAAAACATCTCATGGTGGTGAAAGAAAAAGGAACACATTAGAAATAACCTACTTGATCAATCATTTTTGTTCCAGACCTGTAGTTTACATTCGAAGTTATTCTTTTTTTTCTTTTTTTTTTTTTTTTGGTACCAGAGTTATGTTTCTATTTATTTATTTATTTATTTTGAATTTTATTTTTTTCTTATCAGTTACATTTTATTCTTGATACTTTATACTGAATGTATCTTAACAATGGCTAATCAAATGTATTTATGATGTTGATGTATACAATAATTTATTGTCATAAAACTTACTAACCTCCTATCCATCCTTACCTTTCCAATAATTCATGTCAATCACTGGTCCTATTCCTATTGCCATAAGTTGACCTTTTGGAATCACACAGTTGCACTGGCCTTTCCCATTGCACTGTTTATTTCGCAGTAGGCATTTATGTCTCCTGGAAACAAAGGAGTACGTGCATTTCAGTGTAGAGTTCTCTTTCTTCTTGTGATGTGACAAGTGTTGTATGGTGGCATTCTTGACTTATGTGCAATTGTACATTTAGACAAAAATTTAACAAAAAACATACAGTATTCAAATAGAAACAATGAAAATGTTTTGAAAATATCAAAGAGAATATAAATCTTAGTTCACAACGAATAGGAGCTGTCCGCTGCAAAGAGAAGTTTTTGATCAATGCTAAGGACAACTATCTTTTTGTCTGCATGGCGTCTAAAGGTAAATTAGATACCAGTCTAATTTTTCCTTCAGTGTTTTTCTTGTGTACTCTATTCTTGATTTCTGAAGCCTGAATCTCTATGTGAGTTTACAGAGTTGTTAGTTTTATTTATTTTTTATTTTTTTATTTAATTTAATTTTTTTTTCTTATCAGTTACATTTTATTAACTCTGTATCCCAGCCGTGTCCCACTTCCTCATTCCCTCCCATTCCCACCCTCCCTCATCTCCACCGTGCCCCTTTCCAAGTCCACTGATAGGGGGTGACCTCCTCCCCATTCATCCAATCCTGTTTTATTAGGTACCTTCAGGACTGGCTGCAAAGCCCTCCTCTGTGGCCTAACAGGACTGCTCTTCCCTTGGGGGGTAGGGAGGTCAAAGAGCCAGTCATTGAGTTCCTGTTAGAAATAGTCCTTGTTCCCCTCACTATGGGAAACCAATTGGTTACTGAACTACCACAGGCTACATCTGAGCAGAGGTTCTAGGTTATATCCATACATGGTCCTTGGTTGCATGTCAGTCTCAGAAAAGACCTTGTGCCCAGATATGTTTGGTCCTTGTGGAGCTCCTATCCTTTCCCCATCATACTAACTCCCCTTTTTTCATATGATTCCCTGTGCTCTGCCGAAGGTTTGGACATGAGTCTTTGTATCTGCTTTGAAGACACTGCTAGTTAGAGTCTTTCAGATGCGCTCAGTAGACTCCTGTCATATGTTCAATGCACATCCCATCTGTCTTTCTAAACGAGGATTGATCATTTTACCCCATGTCCACTCTCTTGATTATCATTTTTAGGTGTATAAATTTCATTATGTTGGTCATATCTTATAGGTCTATATAAGTGAGTATATACCGTGTTTGTCTTTCTCCTTCTGGGATATTTCACTCAGAATGATCTTTTCTAGATCCCACCATTTGCCTGCAAATTTCATGATTTCCTCCTTTTTGATTGCTGAGTACTATTCCATTGTGTGAAAATACCACAATTTCTGTACCTATTCCTCCATTGACGGACATCTGGGTTGTTTCCAGATTCTGGCTATTACAAATAAAGCTGCTATAAACATGGTTGAGCAAGGACACCGTCATCAAAACAAAACGACTGCCTACAGATTGGGAAAGAATCTTCACTAATCCTTTATCTGACAGAGGACTAATATCCAGTATATACAAAGAACTAAAGAAGTTGAAAAGCAGCAAACCAAGTAATCCAATTAAAAAACGGGGAACAGAGCTAAACAGAGAATTCTTGACAGAGGAATATCGAATGGCAGAGAAACACTTAAAGAAATGCTCAACCTCATTAGCCATCAAGAAAAGGAAAATCAAAATGACCCTGAGATTTCACCTTACACCCATCAAAATGGCCAAGATGAAAAACTCAAGTGACAACACATGCTGGAGAGGTTGTGGAGAAAGGGGAGCCCTCCTCCACTGCTGGTGGGAATGTAAACTGGTACAACCACTCTGGAAATCTATCTGGTGCTTTCTAAGACAATTAGGAATAGTGCTTCCTCAAGACCCAGCTATACCATTGCTAGGTATATACCCAAACTTTGCTCAAGTTAGTTTTATTTTTGAATTTCATCATTTTGGAATATTTTATTCTTAATTTTTGTGATAAATCTTGCTTTACATATTGTTCCTGCCAGTTTCTTCTTTGAGAATCTTTATTATTAGCATTTGTAGTTGTGTCAAGGTTCATGGATACATATTTTTCCCTTAGTAGCTTTTATCTTTGTCAAAAATTTCTCATGACATCTCAAACTCATAGATTCCAACCTACAAGTATCTGTATAGAAGCATTATTTCAGCTATTTTGTGCTCTCATTTAATATTTCCTACACTTCTTTTCTTATATTACTCATCTTTTTAAGAAGTGTGTTATGTTTCTTCCCTATAATTTGTTGTTTTTCTTTGTGTGCCCAGGATGCTAAGGATTAGTCTGTTATGTTAGACTAGCTCTGTACCAAAATGAGAAACACCACCACCCACGCTTCCATAGCCAGGCATGTTGTCTAGCAAATTCTTAGAGAAATTAGGACAGTAATCTCTTTTTTTTTTTTTTTAAATATACACATTACTTTTGTTTTAATTTTACAGATAGTTTTAAAAACAAATTTCAGTTAAGCTTACATATTTTAAAAAGTGTTTTTACAAGCTTAAATGACCCTTACCAGTCTGATAATTAAAACTAAAGTATAAATTAATTCTAACCTCTAAGCACACTATTTCCATTTAAAATAAGGACTTGTTCATATGGGCTCTTTAGATAGGCCTTTGTTCTTCAGTTTTATTTACATCTGTGCATCTTTTTTTTTTTTTACTTTTTTTTCTAAATCTTTATTAATTACACTTTATTCACTTTGCATTCCACCTGTGGTTCCCTCCCAACTTCTGTCCCAATCTCTCCCTTTCTCCACCCTCGGAATGCATGCCCTTACCCAAGTCCACTGATAGGGGAGGTCTTCTTTTCCTTCCTTCTGATTCTAGTCAATTAGGTCTCATCAGGAGTGGCTGCAGTGTCTTCTTCTGTGGCCTGGTAATGCTGCTTCCCCCTCAGGGGGAGGTAATTAAAGAGCAGGCCAATCAGTTCAGAGACAGTCCCTGTTCCTATTACAATGGAACCCACTTGGATACTGAACTGCCATGGGCTACATCTGTGCAGGGGTTTTAGGTTATTTCCACGAATAGTCCTTGGTTGGAGTATCAGTCTCAGGAAAGACCCCTGTGCTCAGATTTTTTGGTTCTGTTGCTCTCCTTGTAGAGTTCCTGTCCTCTCCAGATCTTACTGTTTCCCACTTCTTTCATAAGATTCCATGCACTATGCCCAAAAGTTGCCCATGAGTCTCAGCATCTGCATTGATAGTCTGCAGGGCAGAGCCTTTCAGAGGTCCTCTGTGTCAGGCTCCTGACTTGTTCCCTCTTTTCTCATTCTTCTGATGTCCAGTCTCTTTGCCTTTCTGGATAGGAATTGAGCATTTTAGCAAGAGTCCTCCCTCTTGGTTAGTTTCTTTAGGTGTACAGATTTTAGTATGTTTATCCTATATTATTTGTCTATATGAGTGAATATATACCATGTGCATCTTTCTGCTTCTGGGACAGCTCACTCAGGATGATCTTTTCCAGATCCCACCATTTACCTGCAAATTTCATGATTTCCTTGTTTTTTATTGCTGAGTAATAGTCCATTGTGTAGATATACCACAATTTATGCAGCCATTCCTCCACTGAGGGGCATCTGGGCTGTTTCCAGCTTCTGGCTATTACAAATAAGGCTGCTACAAACATAGTTGAACAAATGTCTTCATTGTATACTTGAGCCTCTTTTGGGTATATGTCTAGGAGTAGTATAGCTGGATCTTGAGGAAGCGCTATTCCTAGTTGTCTGAGGAAGTGTAAGATTGCTTTCCAGAGTGGTTGTACAAGTTTACATTCCCATCAGCAGTGGAGAAGGGTTTCCCTTTCTCCACAACCTCTCCAGCAGTTTTTGATCTTAGTCATTCTGATGGGTGAAATCTTAGGGTCGTTTTAATTTTCACTTCCCTCATGGCTAATGAGGTTGAGCATTTCTTTAAGTGTTTCTCTGCCATTCGATATTCCTTTATTGAGAATTCTCTGATTAGCTCTGTACTCCATTTTTTGAATTAGATTACTTGATTTTTTTTTTTCTGTTTAACTTCTTTAGTTCTTTATATATACTGGATATTAGTCTTCTGTCAGCTAAAGGGTTGGTGAAAATTCTTTCCCAATCTGTAGGCTGTCGTTTTGTTCTGAAGACAGTGTCCTTTGCTTTATAGAAGCTTTTCAGTTTCATGAGGTCCCATTTAACGATTGTTGCTCTTAGAGCCTGTGCTGTTGGTGTTCTGTTCAGAAAGTTTTCTCCTGTGCCAACGAGTTCAAGGGTATTTCCACTTTTTCTTCTAAGCGGTTTAGTGTGTCTGGCTTTATGTTGAGGTCTTTGGTCCACTTGGACATTAGTTTTGTGCAGGGTGATAAGTATGGATCCATTTGCATTTTTCTATATGTAGACATCCAGTTAGACCAGCACCATTTGTTGAAGATGTTGTCTTTTTCCATTGAATGGTTTGGCATCTTTGTCAAAAATCAGTGTCCATGAGTGTGTGGATTTATGTCAAGGTCTTCTATTTGATTCGACTGATCCACCAGTCTGTTTCTATGCTAGTACCATGCAGTTTTTAGTATTGTTGCTCTATTGTACAGCTTGAGATCAGGGATGGAGATACCTCAAGATCTTTTACTGTAGAGAATTGTTTTAGCAATTTTGGGTTTCTTGTTGTTCCATATGAAAGTGAGAATTTGTCTTTCAAGGTCTGTAAAGAATTGTGTTGGTAATTTGATGGGAATTGCATTGAATCTGTAGATTGCTTTTGGTAAGATGGCCATTTTCACTATATTAATCCTGCCAAGCCATAAGCATGGGAGATCTTTCCATCTTCTGATATCTTCTTCTAATTCTTTCTTCACAGACTGAATTTTTTTTTCATACAAGTCTTTGACTTGCTTGGTCAGGTTCACACCAAGGTATTTTATGTCCTTTGTGGCTATTGTGAAGGGTGTTGTTTCCGTAATTTCTTTCTCGGCCCTTTTGTCTTTTAGAACAGTAATCTTAAATGCTTTTGTATTCCTGTCCTGAACATCGTAACATTTGTGCATATCTGAGTTTTATTTTGACAGTTTTTTAATGTCCTAAAACTGTGCTTTTGCCTTTCTGTAATGCCTTAAAATCTGTTTACATGATAATCAGGTATTATGCATTAAATAAAGGAAATATTCTAAATAGAAATTTAGATGCAGAGGCCATGTTTGTATTAAGGAAGGATGCTATGTTGGTATTATCAAACCCCAGTCACTTTGTGAGTATCTGTATCGTACATGTGGACCATGACATTCAAAAGTGCTTTGAATATAGACCAAACATGATGGTTAGAGTTGATTATATTACTTAACAGGATAATTAGGTTCTGAAAACAAAGCAACTCTTTAGAGTCAATTGGAATAGTTTGAGCTCATTGAAAAAGGCTTGGGTGGTTTTATCCTTCTGTTGTGAGATATAAATGAGATTTTTTTTCTTTAGTACTCACAATGTGGATGTAGTAGGGATTCTATTAGTACTGCCTGCTTGTGTGTGTGAGAGAGACAGAGAGAGAGTGCTTTGTGCATTGACAATGTATGTTTGTATTCTGATGAACTGAAACAATTTCCATTCACTTTTTTTTTTTTTTTACTTATTCTTAGATGAGGACTTCCAAAGTCTATCTATACAGAATCAGAATACAAACACTAGTATTTCCAAATATCTGTTTATGTCTTATGTCTTTTATACACTATAAACTCATTTTTCTTCTTTTTCTTAAAATAAAATATATGAAGCATTTAAAGAAATAATATATTTATCATTTAAGGTATTTGTCGTTTTAGGGGTATGTTTTCTTAGATATTTGATGGAAAGTCACTTATTTCACTGTTATGGGGAGAATTACGGTTTATTTACTGGAATTCTGCAAATGCTAAGTTGCTATACTTCTCAGATATTAGTTAATCTTTCAATCATACTGTGGAAGAAATGTATGTCATTAAGTCACTTTTTGTTTGGAAAATGAAACCCTGTGGTATTAAAAGCATTGATCAGCGTGGAATGTATTTATAATATTCTATTTTTAACAATAGTCATAAAATGGAACAAATTTACCGGAATTTATATTCCAATGTTAGTCTATTTTTAATATCTGAAACTAAGTATGATATGTTTTATAAGTATGGGTGGAAATAAAATTATTTTCCAATGATATTAATCACAATGAAAATGTAGCCTGAGCCAACCTACATTGTTGAATTATAAGCATGAAAACAAAAATATAATTTGTCTAAATGCATATTTACTAAATGTTCTTTTCTTTTCATGATTTTAGATTTTGGGTATCTGGTGGGATATTCACAGGAACAATCTACAGTCTGCTAGCCTCAAAGAGAAATTCATGATTTTTATTAAGTTTTGTGCAGCATTTATTCATAAATTAAAATAAAATGAAGAGAACATGGTGACTATATAGGCATTCTAGTCAATAATTATTTAGTTTTAATGCAGAATATAGATTTTCAATGTTGAGTTTTTCATGTTTTCTGAGTGTTAAAAATTGCTCCCCTAATAAAGGGAGCAGGGGCCATCTCTGACATGAACTCAGTGGCCAGCTCTTTGATCACTTCCCTCTGGAGGGTGCAACCTTGCCAGGCCACAGAGGAAGATGATGCAGCCAGCCTTGATGAGATCTGATAGGCTGAGTTCAGATAGAAGGCGAGGAGGACCTCCTCTATCAGTGAGATAGCAAAGGGGAATGGGGGAGAAAGGGAAAGAAGTTGGGTGGGTGGGATTGGGAGGAGATAAGGGAAGGCGCTACAGCAGGAATACAAAGTAAATAAATTGTAATAAACAAATAAATAAAATTAAACAATTTAAATTTCATATAAAAGTCATTTAATTAATTAATTAATTTGTTTATTTTAAAAGTGATCTTACACAGCTTTTTAAACAGCCACCATTTCAAATGGTTGATTCTTGAAATAAATGCTTCCCAAGCTATCTTTCTATAAAGAGTCTCTGAAAAACTTGAGTCACACAGTTGTTTAATTTATAATAGAATTTAAAAAGAATAAAAAAATGAAAACATTAATTAGAGCTAACTTAAAAGCTTCATGACAGGCCCATATTAAAATACAATAATAGTTTAAAATGACTATAGTGATCTTTTATATTTTCACAAAAAGGCACTTAGGATATCATCAAAAACTGCTCCAGAATGAAACAGTTGCTGATTATAAAATATTGATGCATTTATAGTGCACATTCATATTGTGGCTATATTTTACCTGTCCTTGATAAAAGACATGGTGATAAAAATCAGTTTTTGAATATGTTCTTTTTAAAAAAATTTTGCTGCTCTTTATATTAAATCCAGGGTATTTGACATGGTACTTTAGCCTTTAGCTACTGGCCTGCACTTTGAGATTGTCAAATGAACACATGTGAGACTAATAAGAATGCATTTATTGTAAACGCTTTTTGACTCTGGCTTGTAAATAGATGCAAAACTATTTTAGGTGTCTACTTTCTAAGTTTTCAAGATTGATGCTGTCCCTATAGTAAATTGATCTAAGGAAGGTGTCCATTGGAAGCGTGGGTTCATATGTGTACACTTGCACATGTGCACAAACTTGCTTGAGACAGTGAGCAGAAAACCTTGGGCTTCGTTGCTCAGGAGCTCTCCATGTTGCTTTTGGAGACACAGTCTCCTCTTTGGCCAGGAGCTCCTCAGGTAGCCTAGACTGTTTGGACAGTAAGGGACAGGATGCTCCTGTTTCTCTCTCACCCACACTGGGATTAAACACTCTCCACTGACCCTAATAAACAAACAAACAAATGAAAAACATTAAATTCACATCTTCATGTTTGACTAATGAGCATTTAAGTTAAAAATATTTATCCTCCTGTAATCCCAGCACTTGAGTAGGCAGAGGCAGGTAAATCACTGTGAGTTTGAAGCCAGGATGGTCTACAAAGCAAGTCTAGGACAGCCAAGGCTATACAGAGAAACCCTGTATGGAAAAAAAAAAAAAAAAAAAAAAAAAAAATATATATATATATATATATATATATATATATATATGTGTGTGTGTGTGTGTGTGTGTGTAATATAGATAATTAGTTTGAACTATTCATGTGTTTATATACATGCATGCCACAGTGCATTTGTGAGCATCAATTTCATAGATTTGGTTATGATTCTACCTTTATCTAGGTTCCCAAGAGTTTAATATAATATTTTCAAACTCAACAGCAACTGCTTTTACCTGCTAGGCCATCTTAATTATATATCCAGTTTTATTCAAAGAACTAATATATAGGCTCAAAATCAATACATATATTTACTAACTGAACAGATGTATTTTAAATTTTTTATGCAAAATTGTCAATAATTTCTTATATTGATTTTAAAAGATGGGTAAAGATGAGGAGACACATAACTAAACTTTGGGCAGAGTGCAGGGAATCTTATGAAAGAATGGGGAGTTAGTACAATCTGGAGAAGACAGGAGCTCCACAAGGAGAGCAACAGAAACAAAATATCTGGGCAGAGGGGTCTTTTCTGAAACTGATACTCCAACCAAGCACCGTTCATGGATATTACCTAGAACCCCTGCTCAGATGTAGCACATGGCAGCTCAGTATCCAAGTGCATTCCCTAGTAATGGGAACAGGGACATGAACTATGTGGCTGGCTCTTTGACCACCTCCTCCTAAGGGGGGAGCAGCCTTGCCAGGCCACAGAGGTAGAGAGTGCAGCCAGTCCTGATGAGACCTGATAAGCTAGGGTCAGATGTAAGGGCAGAGTACCTCCCTTATCAGTGGACTTGGAGAGGAGCATGGGAGGAGAAAAGGGATGGAGGAAGAGTGGGATTGGGAGGAAAAGAGGGAGGGGCTACAGCTGGGATCAAAGCGAATAAACTGTAATTAATATTAAAAAAGTTTAAGAAAAGAATTGAAAAAAAAAGATGGCTGAAGGAAACAAGGCAGCAAAATATATACTTATTAGAATGATTTTTGTCTTAGCATAAAAAATACATATGATACGAATTGAAATCAATTCTAAGCAGTGATAAGAATTACAAATATTGTCAGGTTAAATAGTATACCTAGCAACAAGACCTCCATGTTGGTCATTATTCATAATAATTCATTTTCTGCCCCTTCAATAATAATTTTCATAATTTGGTATTATACTTAAAGTCAATTTAAATATTTATTGCAGATGATGTTTATATATTTATGTACTTAATGAAATTCAACATTAATTTTTTATAAAGTTTTAAAAGAAATAGTTTATTCACAATAACAAAATAAGTAGGACATTTCACAAACATAACAGATATGTCATTTTTTAAGGAGTTAAACACTTATTTTTAAATTTTTATTAATTACACTTTATTCATTTTGTATCCCCCCCATAAGCCCCTCCCTCCTCCCCTGCCGATCCCACCCTCCCTCCCCTTTCTGCATGCATGCCACTCCCCAAGTCCACTGATAGGGGAGGTTCTCCTCTTCTTTCTGATCTTAGTCTATCAGTTCTCATCAAAAGTGGCTGCATTGTCCTCTACTGTGGCCTGGTAAGGCTGCTCCCCCCTCAGGGGGAAGTAATCAACGAGCAGGCCAATCAGATTATGTAAACACTTAACCATTCATGATGAGAATAAAATAGAAATTCATGAATGGAAAACACATAAATTTTGTTAATACTCCATTATGAACCTCCTTTTATATGCCTATTGTTTTGAACTTTAAATTTTATTTTATCCATGTGAATATACTTCAGGTACACACATATATATATATATATATATATATATATATATATATATATATATATATATGCGTGTGTGTGTGTGTGTGTGTGTGTGTAGAACATATAGTACTAAAATCATAATATCTGTAAGATGATTAGATATATGTTAATATTTAAGCAAATAATTTTAGCCACAAAAGCAATGAATCTGACATAAAATTAATGATGGGAATGTGAGTATGCCTTTCATCAAAGCAGAATTTAAATGTTGGAATAAGTTTTAACTTCTTAGAAATTGAAATTAAAAATTAAATCAAAATGATGAGGCAACAAATGACCAAATATTTAGAACAAGCTAATGAAAATGGGAAATTGTGTTAGGAGAGCTGGCAAAAGGAAATCAGGCGGGAATTAGAAATCCACCAGTTGTTATCTTTCTCACAGGAGAAATACTAAATCTATACATTTTCACAATCAACTTTTGGCCTGACTTTTTTCACTGGTGCATGCGTATTTACTATTTTATTAAACTCTGTTACTTTTAAAAGTCATTTGTTTTATGTAATAAGCAAATAAAATCATCAGTAGGGGTGAAATCACAAGTTATATTGTTGGATGGGTGTGAAAACACAAGGTATATAGTTATCTATTATGTAGGAAATGTTCATAAAATTAATGGCTTAAAATGCCATATTTTTATTAGGAGACTTTTTTTAAAGTCAGAATTTTGGAGGTGAGGACCACTGGAGCCTCAGTTGAGAGCCCACAAGGCGGAATTGGACTCACGCTGTCAACTGCTTGTTACTGCTGCTGTTATTGATGCCACCAGCCTCCTGCTCCTCATCTTCCTCATCCTTCTCCTTCCATTCCCTCTCTTCTCCATCCCTCTTCCCCTACGTTCTCTACTCATCCCTCTCATCTTTCTTCTTTTCTTTGGCTTCTTCTTGACTGGCTGGTTGTTTCTAATATCAGTTTAAATATTTGAGTTTTGCTGGTTAATGATTCTTCCGTACTTTTGTATATTTGCACAACCACCCTTGAACATGGCAGAGATGATTTAAAAAATTAAAAACTACATCTAATATTGAATCCCTTCTTCTTAAAAAAGGTATTTTAACTGACATGTTTACTTATTTATATTTATGGGATAGAGTGTAGAAAATTAATACATGCATCCAGTAGACATTCAACAAGGCCAGATAATCACTGTTTCCATCTAAAATAGGGTTAGGTAAAAGACAGTCACTGTCCTTCACATTCATAGTAATCTGTAGTATTTAATATTTGTATAATGAAGATTTTTATTTACTTGCCAAGCATCATTGCAAGGTCATTATTGAATCAAAAGCCTCTGTGTACCTGCTAAATAATTTCTGATCTGAAATGTTAACTACAGAGGCCCTTCTTCACCCCTTACATCTCGGGCTTGCAGGTTTTCTGGAAGAGTTCCCTTAAAAGTCATAGGAGTGTCAGCAAATGGCTCAGCGGACACAGGATCTTGCTGCCAACACTGATGACCTGAATTTAATCCTAAGATCCACGTAGTTGAATGAGAGGATAAACTACCACAAGGCTGCATGAGTACAGACACACACAGACAAACACAGACACAGACAAACACACAAACACACACACGTAATTTTAAAATATTTAAAGGTTCATCTATTAATGCAGCCATGCTGCTCAGGATCTGCATGCTCTTTGCTTGGTGCTTCAGTCTCTGTGAGCCCCAATGGGCCTAGGTTAGTTGACTATTTAGGTTTCTTTATAGACCCAAGGCAGGCCACCCACTCAGTATGTTGCAATTGCCTCGACCAAGCTGTTCCAATGTATGTGATCGGAGGACTGAAACAATTTTCTCTGTTAGAGGAAGAGTCAGGAAGAAATGATTAATGTCAAAGTTCAACCTAAAGCCTAATGTAGCAAACTTTTCTTCATACACAATTATAATTCACATTTATTCACATTCTCTCTCATTTGGCAGAGGTTTGGAAATTATCCATATAAATACATACTCTTGCTTATTTTAATTTTTTTACTTTATTTGTTTTGATCCTTTAATTAATTTTTGTCTGAAGGAAATAACATAGCAGGAATGCATTATAAAGTACAAAAGACTGAAATGTCACTGTAAATGATGCTATTTGAACTGTTTTCAGTGATTTTTCCCAAAGCTTGCAAATAATGTGACCTGCATATCAAATGATAAAGAAACTGATTCTACAAGAGTATTAATGATGAGAGATGCAATATTCTGTAACACAGATATAATCTATTTTCCTTTGGCAACATAATTAATTGTTTTTACTTCTTAAATTAAAAAATAACAAAAGAAAGTAATTGTTTTTCATCTACTTCTTGTTGCTTTCTAATCACCTGATTAGGGGAGAATAAAAACAGCAAAGCCTACCTGCACCAACATGAGCATGGCAGACTCGGCTTTTCTAAATCTGTTTCTTGTTTTCATTTCCAATTAACTTTATTTGAAAAAAAAAAAAGAGAGAGACAACAACAACAAGGCTTTGTGTCAAAATAACATAGTCCAACAACAAAACAGTGAGAAAAGATAAGAAAATACCAATAAGCAATTAAAATGGAAAGAAAACAATGCAAATTGGGCTTTGGATTTGGATATCAAACCTTAAAAAGGCATTGACTGTGTGCATTTAATATAGAAGTGTTTTACATCAACAGTAGACCACACTGACTCTACCAGCTTCCCACTATGTGTAAGTATCGCTTCACCCCAAAGAGCTATAATACACACCTGAACTAATTATGTATTTTCAATTATAATGTTGAAATGGTTGATCACACTGCCTTTGGATAATACCTGCAAATGGAAATTTGTTCCATGAACATTGTTTTAAGTTTTTCAGTACTGTGTTACAGCACATGAACTTCTTTCTCTTGTTGTGTGTATGTACGGGATTCTGGCATGCATTGGACTGGGCTGGTGCAGGGCCTGGAAATATGGATTCAACTCTTCATATGCCTCCACTCCCCCCCCCCATCTCTTTTTCAAATTGATGGACTCTTTTTCTTTAATTATTGTTTTGATTGTCTTTGATTATTACTGTTTTGATATTCTTTATTACTATTTCTCCCCATCTCTCTCCCTCTGTATGTGTGTGAGTAAAGACACATGATAGATGATAGAGAAATGGGTAGATGATATAAGAATGATATATAGATAAATGATAGATAGATAATAGATACATAGTTAGATTGATGATAGCTAGATGTTAGAAAGACAGATAATAGAGATAAATAGATAGCTGATAGATGTTAGAAAGATAGCTGACAGATAGATAAGATAGATAGATAGATAGATAGATAGATAGATAGATAGATAGATAGATAGATAGATAGATAGATGAGCAGGCAGACAGGCAAAAATAAAAATATAAACAGCTGAATCTTTGTATTGTTGTTTGTGCTCATATGATTTCAGGTCTGACTGATTTGCTTCAGACAATAAATAAGGGAGTTTGTCCCATGGAAAGGATAATTACTTCTCTTGCAGCAGCCATTAGTTGCCTTTAGTTCTTTGTCTCCTGATTCTTCTCTTTTGGCACTAGCATAACTAGAGCTACTACAGTTGTCTAGATCTGGTATCTTCAGTCACTTCTAGGAGAAATAATCCCATAGAAGACATCTGATCCTCTGGCTTTTATAATCTTTCTTTTCTTTGTGCCATGGTTTTCCCTGAGCTTTACAATCAGGAGTGAGTCGAAGATGTATCTTCAGGGTGTGTGCTACTGACAAGGCATTGAGTTCTGCCATATGTCTTGCTTCATTTTTCTGTAGCTGTCTCCGTCTGTGGTAAAGAGAATCTTCATTAAGGAATGAAAGCTACTCTTATCTATAGGCACACAGATAAGTTTCGGGATATAGTTATAAATGTTACTGACCTATAAGTGGGATGTCAGATTGCCTTCTATGATCCACGTCTTCATTAGCCAAGACCATCACGTTTTCTAAATAACAGACATAGTTCTACCCAGGTTGAGTGGGCCATAAGTCCAAGCACACAATTGTTGGTTACTGTTACATATGAGTGACAGATTTTGACCTGTGATAATGCCAGGCTTATCAGTGTGGTTCAAAGGCATGACAGCAGGATAGGACTATTAATTACTTTCCCTTGGCAGCTTTCATGTACTTTTTGTTACTATGGAAGCTAGACCAATATAAGGAGGTTTTTAGGATATAGCCTGATTATTTAAATCTTGTGTTCTAAAGGTGTGTTTTTTTCAACAATAAACAATATATAATTATTTAAGATCAATTGAGACTTGTATTAAATAATAAAAAAGATGTATAAACAATAAAAAGATGTATTTACTTCACAAATTTTCTTTTAATGTTAACAATTTTTTTGTTCAAAATCCTGGAAAGTGGGAAGCCTACACTCAAAATGTCAATAGCGTCATTGTTTGGTGAGAATCTTGTTCTCATTCATCCAGGGAGGCACTCTGCTACATCATCATGAAGCTGAAATGTATGAATGGACTTCCTCATGATTCTGATCAAATAGTCTCATTACTCTGTCCAGTCTAAATGGCCTGCTTCTTTCTTCCATAATGCCATGGGTAAGGATACATACATACATATATACATTCATACATACATAATTATACATAATTTAAAAATCAGAGAGTTTCTGGAATAATGTCTAGAACACTTAAATAATATATAGATTTCACAAATGGAACAGCTCTGGCCTCACACGTGTATTTTTAATGCTATTTATGTCTTTCTTCTAGAATATTCTTGTAATCTTCATGCTTTAAATTGATAGTAGAAAAATAAGGACAGCATCCTCCCTAGTGTCCTCCTTGGTGTTTAGCTTCTTTAGGTCTATAGATGGCTGTCTTATGTTATATAGTTAATATCCATTTATTAGTGAGTGTATAACATGCCTGTCTTCGGTTTCTAGGTTACCTCACTCAGGATGATCTCTTCTAGTTCCTTTTATTTGCCTGCAAATGTCATGATTTCCTTTTGTTTAATAGTTGAGTGGTATTCTATTATACAGTTGTACCACACATTCTGTTTCCATTCCTCCACTGAGGGACACCAGAAGTGGTGGAAGAGAGGAAACAGGATGGGAGTCTACTATAGAGGGTCCTCCAAAAGGATTCACCCAAAACGATATCAAAGGAAAGTTGAGATTCAGGGACAAACTTTGGGTAGAGCACAGGGAGTCTAATGCAGGAAAAGAGGCATGGGATAGAGGGACATGGAGAGGACAGGAGCCCCTCAAGGAAACAACAAAAGTAAAAGATCTGAGCCCAGGGGGTCCTGCAGAGACTGATGCCCCAGTGGAGGACCACGCATGGAGAAGACCTAGAACCCCTGCTCAGATGTGGCTGATTGGCAGTTCAGTCTCCATATCGAAATCTGAAGGAGGGGATCAGGAGCTGCCTCAATCATGAACTAAGCTGACTGGTCTCAGATCATGGATCACTGGCCCCTGATGATGCAGCCTTGCCAGGCCACTGAAGAAGAGGATCTAAGCAGTCCTGATGAGACTTAACAAGCTATGGGCAGATGGCAGTAGTGGAGAACTCCCCCTTTCAGTGGACTAGAGGAAAGGAGATGAGGGGAAAAGGGAAGGAAAGTGAGACCAGGGAGTTGACGGAGGGGCTTCAATCGGGATATATAATGAATAAATTGTGAAAAAAAATTTTAAAAAGAAAAATAAGAACAGCATAATGTTTCTGAAGACTGAAATGACTAGAAAAACAACTTCTGTAAAAGGATAGTTTATTATTATATACGCATTTATATATCTTCAAGATGAAAATTTTTATGTGCTTTTATTTTGTTATTTTTAACCTTTTTTCATGTTGTGGTTGTATGTTGTGTGTGTGTGTGTGTGTGTGTGTGTGTGTGTGTGTGTGTGTGTTGGAGAGAAGAACAGAAAGAACTTAACATTTACATCAGAGCAAGGAAGATCACAGGACAACAGTATCAGAAGTCAATTGCCATCAATAAACATAATTACACTGAGCTTATTTTATAAGTAAAAATGTCTGCTAAGGTACTTCTAATTGTCATCTCTCCTAGTTTGAATTATAATTGTTTCTGTTGAAGAACCCAAATTAATAAAGATATATATTAATAAATAGGATGAAAAAATTCAAAACCCTTACCACACACCCATTTGATAATCAAAATATCTGTGTTTAATTACTCAGACCCTGGTATTCTAAACTGGAAAAAGTATAAAATATATTCATTCCTATGAGAAGTGTTGTTAACCTTAGAAAAGCTTTCATTAAAAGAAGTATTTCTTTGAAACAAATATTTCCATTTTAATACCTGTTTTCTTTTTTTCACAACTTATTACATTATATAACCCAAATGAAGCCCCCTCTTTCAACTCCTCCCAGTCCCACCCTCCCTTACTCTTTTCTCTTACTCCTTTCCCCTAGTCCACTAAAAGGCAGAGTTCTGCTCCTCTTCCAACTGCCCATAGCTTAACAAGACACCTCAGGACTGCCTGAATCCTCTTCCTCTGTGTGCTGGCAGGACTGCACTGCCAGGGGCAAGTGATCAAAGAGTCTATGACAGAGGCAGCCCCTGCTCCCCTTTCTCAGGAACTCACATGGAGTAGCCTGAGTTCATTGGCTACATGTGAGCAGGGGGTCTAGTTCCTCTCCATTCATGGTCCTTGGTTGGTGCATCAGTCTTTGCAGGACTCTCTGAGCTTAGATTACTTAACTTTACATTTCCAAAGGATTTTTTCATGCTCACAGGTCTTCATATTGCACTACAAAATGAAGATAATAAACTTAATATTTAATATAGGGGTCTCTAACTAGCACAGACTAAATAAGTGTTTTCTGGTATTACCCTTGTATTCTAAGGTATAGAATTCAATAACAAAATAAAATTCCACAACATACTACAGGCCAGTGAGTATAAAGAAGGAGTCTAGGTGTATTATGCGATAGTTTACTTATTTATAGTTTTATATTTTATTTTATCTATTTTAACAGGAGTAAAAGCTCAAGGATTTATGATAACTAAAATTTTTACTGACATGAACATTCCGGTAAAAAAAATAAACCAAAATATTAAATTAATCATTGCTAAAAATGGCAATATATTCAATCAAAGAAAGAGAGAGAAAGAAAAAAAAAAGCTCTTCTCCCTTCCCGTAACTCTGATGAGTAATGGCTTGGCTTCGCCACAAATAGTTCTTTCTTATTTTATTTAGGTGTTTTTGATGCTCTCATATAAAAGGTAGAATTTGTGACGATTAGAAAGCAGATTTAATGGAAGTTGAAACTTCATCTATAATTCAAATGGCGCTCTTGTAGGATCATACAGGATTAAATCAAAATAGATATAACATCAATATGTTGATTGTCATCTAAAATTATCAGACAGATTTGTTATTTATTGTTAAGAAGAAATAAGATAAGCACCAATGTCTAAAACAGGAGATATTGAGATGAGTAAAACAGGAATGATATATAGTTAGGAGTTAAAAATGGAAGATATACAGGACTGAACAAAGCTTAAAATGTTCAAGATTTATAAAAAAATTAATGAATTTCTAGAGTAATATCTAGAACACTTACCAATTGATACATAAATATCACAAGTGAAAGTGATACTGCCCCACACATGTATTTTTAACACCATTTACGTCTGTGTTCTGGACTATTCCTACAGTCTTCTGGCTTTACAATTATAGTGGAAAATAAGGAAACCATAATGTTTCTGAAGGTTGAAAAAGCTAGGAAAATAGATTTTTGTAAAAGGTACTTTATTTTTGTATGTTTTCTTTTATCTTCTAGATAAAAGACTTTTATGTGTTCTTATTTTGTTATCTTTAACTTTTCATTTATTCTTGGAAATGTCCTACATGTATACAGTAAAATATAATCATATATACCCCTCCAATACCTCTCTCCACCTATACTCAAAATGATTCCATAATGTTTTGTTTCCACCTGTGCATATATGGAAAGATATGCTGCCATCTAGATGGAATTCTAGTACTGATCCTACACTCCAAACAAAATCTAACTCAGTTTCTCAGATTGAACCTAGCTAAAGCTTAGTCAGGCTTCTAGTTGGTGAGCCTCATGATTTACCTTTCTAAATACTTGGAGTTACTGGCATATACTACCAAACATGGATCAAATATTTACTGATGTTAGATTATAAAAGGTAACACCTTGTTTTTATTCATTTGATTAATTATATTGTTACAGATAGGTACTGTAAGCAATAGCAATAGTTTTTCAAATACTACTTTATTTTCAGGTTCTTTAAAACATATAACTCCCTTCCAACACCCC
This sequence comes from Psammomys obesus, assembly GCF_907164565.1. NCBI lineage: Eukaryota > Metazoa > Chordata > Mammalia > Rodentia > Muridae > Psammomys > Psammomys obesus. Next base: position 8,225,473 of record NW_026594083.1, on the reverse strand, counting down.
CAATCACAGGTAGGGGAAAAAGAAAGTTGGAAGGGAAAAGAGACATAGCTCTCTTTACTCCTTCCTGTTGGGTAGGGTCTTAGAATTATTATTATTATTAGTTTTAACTTTTATTATTTTGTACTAATTAGTTTATTCACATTGTTTCCCAGCTGTAGCCCCCTCCCTCATTCCATTCCAATTCCAACCTCCCTCCCTCATCTCTTCCAGTACCCCTCCATCTGATCCTAGCCTATCAAGTCTCTTGAGAAAAGGCTGCATTGTACTCTGTAGCCTAGTAAGGCTGCTTTCCCCATTAGGGGGAGATGATCAAAGAACCAGCCACTGAGTTCATGTTAGAGACAGTTCCTGTTCCCCTTACTAGGGCACCCATGTGGAGACTAAGTTACCTGGGCTACATCTGTGCAGGGGTTCTAGGTTATCTCCATGCATGGTCTTTGTTTGGAGTATCAGTCTCAGAAAAGACCCCTGGGTCCAGATTTCTTGCTTCTGTTGCTCTCCTTGTGGAGCTCCTGTCCCCCCAGGTCTTTCTATCTCCCCCTTCTTTCATAAGATTCCCTTCACTCTGCCAAAAGTTTGGCTATGAGTCTCAGCATCTGCTTTTATACCCTATTGGTTATAGTCTTTCAGAAGCCCTCTGTGGTAGGCTCCTGTCCTGTTTCCTGTCCTCTCCCTATGTCCATCCTCTTTGCCTTTCTGAATGAGGACTGATCATCTTACTCTTGCGGACAATACCAATGTCAGTCTTCAGGTCCAGATTCTAGGTAACCAACAAACCAGAAGGCCAGGAAGCCAGCAATCCAGCAAACTTAGCAAGCTGTGCAGAGCCTGTGGGAACTTGGTGCTGAGTGCTCTGAGCACCAGCACGGAGGGCAGAGCAGGGCAGCAATTTTGGGAAACTTGGGCTCTCAGTTACCAGGTTTAAACCCTTTTTATCTCCTTTTCGCAGCAGCAATATTCACTTCACAAGTGCTCCCACCTCTACCTGCAAACTCACTAATTACACAGCCAGCCCTGCAATCTTTCCAAAAGCAAGAGAATTGAGTGACATTTCTGATTTTCTGATTTCATCCATTTTGTTTGTTTGTTTCCAATATCCCTCCATATTTACTTGTAACTTTTCCTGTTATCCAACAATTCTTCCAACCTTTTCTGAAGGAGAATACAGGAAGATAACGAAGCAAAACCACAGCATTCCCTCTCAAGAGTAAAGCGTGAGAGAAACCAACAGCAGTAGTCACAATAAACGTTCTGCTCATATCGTGAAATAGTTTATTCATTTCTTCATACCCTGCTGTCTCCTCTACAGCATTAGCCATTATTCTAAGCCCAATGTCTGGGTGTCACTTCTTGCCCCCTTTTTAAAACTATTTTATTTGGTTTCTTATGTATCTTCTTCCCTTATCCACCCCAACTCCTTCCAACACTCTAATACCAGATAGAAGAGAAAGGTTAGATAGGAGACGGGGTGGAGTTCTATTTTGCTACTTGCTGCAGGTTAGATTCCCCATGTTCCTTGGGGCAAGTCCAAACTTTGTTTCAGGATACCTTCAACTTTCTGTCATCCATCTGTATCAACAGCAATCAAGAGCAGCAGGGAGGAGGGGGAAGCAGCCTTCTTTCTTGGAGACCCCTCAACACTCTCTGGGCTCTGGGATTTATTCCCTCTCCAGAGTCCTCAGCATTAAACTACCTGCAGCTGGCAAATAGCCCCCAGGAGGCAGATAATTTTCTGCTGTGGACAATCTGTATCAGTCCCATATCCTACACCTGGGGTCAAAACAAAAACATGTTCACATCTACAACACGGTACAGAGACATATGTGTGTATGTACATGAATACATGCAGCTCCATGATTAGAAATCAAGCTAAATGAATTGATGTATACATATGTGTATTTATATTCACCTCTGTGTTTATGCCTTTACTTACTTTGCATTTTAGAACCATGGATATGTATATATTTAGTTTTCTTAATTCTTAGCTTATATAGTAATGTATATGTAAATTTGGTGTGCCTGTAAATATAGAACAAAAATTCAAAATATGAACAGTAACTAGAAATTAGAAAATAATATGAAATATTTAGATTATACTCAGCTTCTATTGGGGGCTTAGAATACATTTTAATTCTTTACGTAGTATTTTAGAGAAAAAAACAACAAACTAAACCATTAGGATAGTCTGATATGAATTCTATTTTTGCTAATTTTTCATTTCAGTTTTATTTCATATTTGTAAAACAAATACTACTCATCATAAATTTTGGTCTAGGAAAATACATATGTACTAATTTATAAGTCCAATTTTCTAATTTAAGTGTGAAAATCTTCTCAGAGTCAGCTTCTTCTTCGTTTTTATCATTTTCATATTTTATTATTTCTGAAAGGAGAAATTATACAATATAATTTTATGAAATATAAAATTAGATTAAAATATAATTAGATGAAAAGTTTGGATGTAAAATATCTATGAAATCCTTTTATAAAAAAATACTAAGTAATATACCTATCATCTGCTTTTTACTTTGTTATACTTATTTAATTTTTAAATTTAGCTTATGGAGTAATAGGTTTCATATCAGTTTTTTACAAATATTTGATTTTGTTTGGTTCCATTCCCCTAACCAATCATGCATCTTTACCCAGATAGTCCTTCAATGCAATACCATTACCTTTTATTTTTCTCTTTATTTTATAGAGTTACCATAGTTTATCATTGATTAAAATGATGTGTAAAATTACTATGTATACCTTTCTACAGGAATTTGTAAGAGGCAAGAATCCTGGATTTTGTTTTTTAAAACATATTAATCTAGAAAATGTTCTCCTCAGAGAGAGCCTGGACATTAAACTAGTTATAGGAAGGCTTAGTATGCAAATTCATTTAGCTTGGTCCCACAGAACACAAATTCTCTGTTAGATTTATAATCCATGTTTTGTTCCTTTATGACATCAGACTGACTTGAAAGGGACTGGTCACCAAGGCACACAGGGTTTACAACAGGCGGTGACTTCCAGGTGCAATGGGCTGCAGTTACCACTTTTAACTATCTTATATTACCTGGCAAAAAAAAAATCATCCATCTACCTGTCCTTTTGTTTAGGTGGTGAGTAAATTAATAGTTCCCAGAGAAGAACAGACCACAGCTGATACAGATCAGAATATCTCTCCATTGCTTCCCTTGTTATCCTACAAATTGAGTAGCCTTCATATAAGTATACTTATGTGGGGACAAAACAAAACTGTATGATCATACTGTTGCTACCTAAATAAAGAATTCCTAAAATGGCACCCTGAAGTATTAATAAATTTCTGAGGTGTAGGAGTGTCTTTGCCATTTTAGAAGATATGAACTTCAAATTCAAAACTTAGCTTGACCATTGTTCTAACCCTCACCGAGGACAGGACTGTACTTAGAATAAGAAATGCTGTATTTTGTTCAAGGATCACATCTCCTGTCTCAAAGCTGCTGTGGGAAGAAGCATGTTTCCTTCAAGTTAAATAAGTTGCCTTCTATTTATTTCAATACAGAATGATTGTACAACTGAGAACAAATCTTCCCTTTGTCTTTTCAAGCAACGGTCAGAAAGCTAGTTCCATATACAATAATTATTAATTAATTACTAATTATATCAATAATGTATTTTATCCTCTTTCCCATATTTTGTATTAACTTCTCCATCAAAGAAAGGAAAAAAATACTATTCTGAAACTTGTACCTGCTTATCACTTTAAGTTATTTTTAATTTCATGATAGAGTTGATATAATATTCACTCCTAATAGGAAGAACATTTAATAATACCGTATGTTTTAATTCTTGTGTCACATTCTGAAACAAAAAAAAAACAATATAGGCTTGAGCAGAAATATGACAAACATAAATTTTAAAGAAACATCATCTCAACTACAGTATGCATAGTAATGATACATTATTTTAAAATTAGAATAATTACTACCTATAAGCATATTTAGCTTTGTAACACAATGATTTTTTGATTCACTTAATTACTATAGAGCCATCTACATTTAGAGTTTTTCTTATAAAACAGTTTAACTAAAAATGCATATTGTTACTTGTCAATTTCTTCAATTTTTGCAGACATCATAGACTGAAAACAGAGAATAGCTAAATTTCTGTCCTACCAGTTAATTAATTTGCTTCTTTAGTAAAACTAATGAACACTTTTTTGAGTTTAAGGTATATATTTCTTTTTTCTTTTTCTTTTATTAATTATAGCTTATTCACTTTTTTATCTCAGCTGTAACCCTATCCTCTCCCAATCCAACCCTCCCTCCCTCTTCTTCTCCTTTCCCCTCCCCCAGTCCAATGATAGGGGAGGTCCTCCTCACCTTCCTTCTGACCCTAGTCAATCTGGTCTCATTATGACTGGCTTCTTTGTCTTCCTCTGTGGACTGGTAAGGCTGCTCCCCCCTCTAGGGGGAGGTGATCAAAGAGCTAGCCCATGAATTCATTTCAGAGACAGTCTCTGTTCCTATTATTGGGGAATCCTCTTGGACACTGAGCTGCCATGGGCTACTTCTGTGCAGGGTTTCTAAGTTATCTCCATGCATGGTCCTTGGTTAGCGTATCAGTCTCAGAAAGACCCCCTGTGCCCAGATTTTTTGGTTCTGTTGTTATACTTGTGGAGCTCCTGTTCCCTCAAGTCTTTTTCTCTTCCCCTTCTTTCATAAGTTTCCCTGCACTCTGTAAAAAGTTTGGCTATGAATCTTAGCATATGTTTTGATACTCTGCTGGGTATAGTCTTTCAGAGGCCCTCAGTGTTAGGTTCCTGTCCTGTTCTCTGTTTTCTCCCTCTTCTGATGTCCATCTCATTTGCCTTTCTGAATGAAGATTGGGCTTCTTACCAGGGCCTTCTGTCTTGATTAGCTTCCTTAAATTTTATTATTTACCCAAACATATAGGAACTAACTTTGTGACATCCATAACTTGTTTTTATGATCAGCCACAGTCAATTCTCTATACCCTAGATAGTCAGATATAACATGGTGAAAGTGCTATCCTCATATACATTGAATATTTTCTTTTTTTAGGTACTGAATGAATTTCAAGTAGTTACCCTATGGTTTTAAAGTATATATTTAGCATTTGTATTGATAAATTATTAGTTTATTTTTAACAAGTATGTCTTTAGCATGTTTTATAACATTTCCCTTTTAATTCTTACAGTAGATTCACAATTCATTCTGAATTAAGTTTTTGTAACAATTTTGTAAGCAATCTAACTTATTTTAACCTCTTATCTTTTAATCAGAGCTCTGTGTAGCTTGCATCTATATGAAAAATCTTTGTGAAAACCTTGCTGTCTCATTAAATTAAGCATCTAGACCCCTATAGTTTTTTCACAGAATAATCCCCAGTCATTTGTGTTTCTCAAGATCTCTGCAAATTGGGTTGAGACCATATGATTAGTTCTTTTCTTCACAAAAGGGAAGTGCACTGACTACTGTTTATGATGCTGCAGCGTGTTCTGCAGGCTACCAGAGGAGAATGGTAATTGTCCATCTCACCCAGATACACAACTGGCGTGCGAAGTACATTGACACAATAGTGGCACATAGGATGTGAAAATAAACAACTACTTTATTTTGAAGGGTTTAATGCCAACTCAATGAGATGGAAATAACACCTGGCAATGCTAAAATAGCCAAGAACCTGAGAATAGATATGTCACATAAATAGGGGTAAACCTTGTACTATTATTCTGCTAAAGCAACATACATAGCAATAAAATTATTCCTACTGGCATACTGCTGTTCCCATAGTTCAGTGCATTGCTCAACCATCATCAAACAAGTTTCATACTGCAGTAAATGAGAATTAACACAAAGGAACACTACTAGACATAGTACAGGGAATATGAGATTTTAGAGCATTGAGTCTTAAATGAAATCTTTCATTAAGCACTTCTTTTCAAGAATCAGGGATCTATGCACAAGAAGAGAGAAAAATTGTAAGAACTAGATGTGATGACTGACTTCAAAGAAACAATGTATTCCAGACACAGTAGGACTAGTACACATAGATGCTCATAGAGAATGTGACAAAATATAGAAGATCTGCAAAAGTTCAAGACATACAGAGTCCCAGTACTAAGAGCGAGAAATGGACACAGGGTCTCACTTTTAACAGGAAGCAATTTGCAGTTGATACCCACCAAAGAAAAGAAAATCAGTTTTCTAAACTGGAATATCAACCACAGTCCAGAGCAGACCTCATAGGCAGATATATCTAGATAATGCAAAATGAACTCATATATATGATTCCCATGATATATGTGTGTGTGTGTCTTTATCTTATGGAGTACACATAGACACATATATATGTACATATATGTGTACATTTATGGATATATGATATACATTTATATATGCACACCTATATACATATTTAGGTGTAAATAAAATTGCTGACCCTTTTTATATTGTTTGTTTAGACATTTTTTGTCTTAATTGCATTTTCTTTGTTTCAATTTCTGCTTTGTGGTTTTTGCCTGAGAGAGAAAAAAAAGATAGAGAGAAACAAAGTTAGATAAACAGAGTTAGAGAAGGAAAACATGATCATGATATGTATTATAGGAGAAAATATAAATAATAACTATTTATTATATGAAAAATATAAGTAATAACTATGAATTACATGAAAAATATAAAGCATTTAATATCGCACAGGAGGTGGACGTGGTTTGGATCCCTAGGCCAACCACCAGCTCAAGTACATCCCATTCATTACTTCATGAAAGAAAAGAAAATATAACATATAAAAATTTGGGACATAATAGAGTTGAAATTTTAATCTATAAAGCACAATGGATTAAGATTATTAGTGACTGCTGAGGACCAAAAGTCACTGACACTGTTTAATACATAACATAATCAGAGAGGTAAGTTTTACAGATTCTTGCTATGTAATCTAACAGGATGACTACTGTTTGGAAAGATCACAATGTTACCAATGTAATTATAGACATTTAAATACTTGGCGTAATTTTTTTTTTCCTGGAAGATGAAAAAAATAAAACAAAAATCTCCAAATACAAGAAAACCATAATCTGAAAAAAAATGTGTAAAAGTATTTTTCAAGCATGCAAGGATAAAAAGTAAAATCTGTATTTTTCAAGAAGTCATTCAAATTTGTATTTTAATATACTTTCTCTCTGGAAAAAAAGAACATACTGAAAAATTAGTTGTTTTAGTTGTCCTTATATGGAAAATAAAGGTTGTTGTGGCCCTGAAAAGAAATATCACATAGTATTAACTGCAGGCCTGAGCATGCAGCTGTGGATTAGGAATATGGCCAGAACCAAGAGTAGACATTCCTATAAAATAGGAAGATATCAAATTACCCTGAATTTAACAGAATAAAGCTTAAGTGGCACTTGTGACAATTGGACCTGATTAATTTTCTTATGTTAAGATACTACTTCCTGAAGATGAAGATTTAATTATTTTTTTATTTATTTTTGTCTCGGGACATCTACTTTAGTAAGAGAAAAACAGCATATCTCATGAAGGGGACTCTGTAATATATTACCGTGCTATAGTCAAAAACAATCACATGGGAAAAGGGGAAACAAAACCTCAACATGTAAATTTGCATGATATATTTTAACATATTTTCATATAACTGAAGACACATACTGTTACAAATATGTCATATAATCCAACTATGTATCTGTCTATCGATATCTATTATCTATCAACTGTCTAGATATCTACCTACCTATCTATACTATATCATTTATCTATCTATAATCTATCACCTGTCTATATATTTGCTTATCTATATCTGCCTATCTATCTATCAAATCTATCTATCCATCCTATATCTTCTATCATCCATGCATACATCCATCCATACATACATACATCCCTCTCTCTTTCATCTATTATCTAAAGCAGGAATTTGTAATCAGTACCTAACAGTGTAAATTAATTGGATAATTTGACTAAAGTCAAATTCTAATAGGTTTAGAGTTGGAAGGACCCTACTGTAATGAACTTGTGTATGTGTGATTTTTTTCACTTTTTAAAATTTATTTATATTTTTATAAATTACAGTTTATTCACTATGCATCACCACTGTAGCCCTTTCCCTCATTCCCTTCCAATCCCACCCTCCTTCTCTCATCTCCACCCATGCCCCTTCTCAAGTCCACTGATAGTGGAGGTCCTCCTCCCCTTCCCTCTGACCCTAGCTTGTCAGGTCTCATCAGTATTGGCTGCATTGTTTTCCTCTGTTGCCTGGTAAGGATGCTTTTTTTCCTCTGAAATTAATGCTCAGGATAAGAAGTGAAAAGCTTAACATTTTTATGTTACACGTATAATATTCGGTAGTCAGGTTGGGCTTGTGTGTATTCCTTGGATTTGTGTGGGAGTCACAACACAACTTGTAGGAGTCAGTCTCTACATTGACAAAAAGGATTCCATGTATCACTTTCAGAACCTTATCTTTGTAGCTGGTGAGATGCCTGAGATAAGAAGCAAAAGGGTCTTCATTTTAATATCGATAAAATGACAGTCTATATCAGCACTTGAATCACCTTTTTCACAGTTTTGATATGACATTTCTTTAAACTTAAGGAAAAAAGTTGCAGATTTTTTTTTCTATTCCTGCAAAAATGAAATTAAAAGTTTCAATATACAGGATTCTGGCCCTGCCTCGCTTTGCCTCTCTAAGCTTCTTTCCATGACTGTCCCAATCTTTATATCCTCCTTTTCTTCAAAACCAGCATCACATACATGGTGCCATGATTTGCTGCTAGCTCAGGATGGAGCCTATCTCTCTTGGACAGTAGCTGCATCCCATTTTGTATAAATACTTTCCTTTGTAGTTTTAGGAAAAACTGGGGAACTTGTAATTTAAACTTTCCTCCTTCAAGTGAATTTAAATCCTTATAATATGGAGCCTCCAAAAAAATTGTCACAAGTACATGTGGTCTACTCTCAGGTGTCTTCTTATTCAAACGAAAATAAAGGCTCAAAGAAATCTGTTAAAGTAGCAAGGAAACCTTACTCAAGTCAAGCCATAGTATAAATATAAAAAATACCCTGTCAAAACTGATAGTGGGCTACATGAATGAGGGTATTCAATGTCCCATGTGATTGGAGTTCCTCTTATATGGTTCAAGAGGTAGAGGAGTTTGATTGCTAACAACACTGGTCACATGGTTTTCTGTTTTGACTAATGGGTATGAATTACATAACTCTTTGGATTCTGTTCATATTTCTTTCCATAACGCATCTAACTTTAACCAAATACATGTCCAGTTATACTTAGGCTTAGCATGGTTAAGTTGGAAATGCTCCCATAGTGCACTTGTTTTTTGAATAGTCCACATTTTTTTTATTTTTCTCTTTAAAAACCAATGTCCGTATATATGACTCATACAAAATACATGGCAAGGTTTCATTCATAATTAAAACCTTAAAGAATGGGGCTAGAGAGATGGCTCAGAGATTAAGAGCACCTGCTGCTCTCTCAGAGGACCAGAGTTCATTTCTCAGTACCAACATCGGGAGGATGACGATATAGTGCACTTTAAGACACAGTTTTTACCTAATCTATATGCATCAATGATCATTCAAGTCTTTACCTGCTGTTCTTTCCTGTGCCTGGATATATTGGGAATATGTTTGGTTTAACTAGTACCTGTTGTTGGTCACTAGAGTATAGAAACCCAGCCCATTTTTCAGAGAAGGACGTGCACTCAGCTAGATTCTGGTGGGTGTCTTTTTCTTGCTACCAGCTTTGTTTGAAGTGGGTTGTGTCTGCAATTTTGCAGACAAGTCTCAGGTGAATTATGTTTGGAGAAGGGCATGGGTATAGTGCAAGCTGACTTGTATCCTAGGATACGAAACCATTTTCTGTTTGCCTGCTTTGGTATGAAGTTTTGCCCTCAGGACACTTTTCTTATTATCCTAGTATAGTATGAAATTTTCTCTTTACTGGCTCTGATGTTTGTGACAATCACAGTTGCTTTCTCAGCACCAGGCTGGATACTCTCCTGTCTTGAGGTTCTCCGTCAAGCAAATTGATCCATTATCTTTAAATTCAATTTTACTCAGATGCTCAGGTTCCTGACAGGATGAAGCTAGATTAATGTACAAATTATCACATGAATCACCCCATCCTGCTCTGATACAGCCCCTGTTCCTCTGTGAAACTTTGCAAGCTGGGCTTTCATGGCACCCATATGAATGGCTTATAAATCAGTGCTTCCATAATTTGCAGACCTTTCTAGGTCAGTGTTCTAAACTTTTCCACATTCTTCCTAGAAACCAGTTTTAAATGCCTAAGAATATGTAAGATATCTAATATAGTTGTATGTAATTGGAGAAGGTATCTAATAAATAGTGACACACTTCTTCCTATTTTGGGCAACTATTTGCAAGAACTCCATTATTACTGATTACAAAGCTCTCTTTAAAAAGTATCAGGGACTGCCTCTGACATGAACTGATTGGCCTGCTCTTTAATCACCTCACCCTGATGGGGGAGCAGCCTCACCAGGCCACAGAAGAAGAAAATGCAGCCATTCCTGATGAGACCTGATGATTGGGAGGGGAGGAGGGAGAGGTTTATGGGGAGATACAAAGTGAATAAAGTGTAATTAATAAAAATTAAAAAATATATATATCATTGATGTCACAGATGTAGCCCATGGCAGTTCAGTGTCTAAGAGGATTCCATTTTAATGGGAACAGGGACTGTCTCTGACATGAACTGATTGGCCTGCTCTTTGAGCACCTCCCCCTAAGGTGGGAGCAGCCTTTTCAGGCCACAGAGGAAGACAATGCAGCTAGGCCTGATGAGACCTGATAGACTAGGATCAGAAGGAAGGGAAGGAAGGCCTTCCTTATCAGTGGACTGGGGGAAGGGCATGGGTGGAGAAGGGGGAGGGAAGGTGGGCTTGGGAGGGGAGAAGGGAGGTAGATACAGGGGGGATGCAAAGTGAATAAACTGTAATTAATAGAAAATAAAAAAAATATTATACATTAAAAAATATCACTGAGTGAGACAAGTCAGGAAAGGAAGTGAGAGAGCAAACAAGTATAAAGTACAGCATATAAATATGTATAGGCAGCTCACAATGAAACTAACCTAGATAGGTCATGGTCCTAGGGGAAAATCTACTACTTTTCTGCCACATGAATATAGTAAAATAGGGAACAGGAATGACAGATAGGTATGCCTATAAATCAGAGGTATGTCAAACCTCATCTATCTCCTGTTGGTTTTCTTCCTTCTCTGCATCTCTTTCTCAGTGTTGCAGCATGTCATAAGCTTCCAGTGACACTCCTCAAGTCTTGGGAGAGTTGTTACCTGTAATGATGCCATAATGTTGCTAAAACAGCATTCAAATGTTGTAGGGTCTGTGCTGTGCTCCTGCCAAAACTCAGTCTCCCTCTACTGTGGAACATAAAGTCTCCCGCGTAGCCTTTACTAACTGTTTGAATGAGAATGTCATCAATACATTTCAATTAGTGTACTTGTGTATTTAACTATATCAGAGCAAATCTGCTAGTGTTTTCTGATTAACACCACTCAGTATTAAAACAAAGTAAAATTGTCTACCCTATGTCTCTTTACGTGAAGACCTCACCCACATGTCAATGGAATTCTAGATTTTATCAAAGCTGTAACAGCTGGTTTCAATGGAAAATATTTTCTCCAGATGTATCTAGAAGGCCTATCCTGTTCAAGGCAAAAACACCCTAAGGCAGAAACATAATTGGAAAGCTAAACTAGAGTGATTTCAGTGATAGTGGGAAAATAAGACAGAATTACTCAACCCCTAATTCTACAGGGGAAGTGCGACCTAGGATCAATTTCACCCTCTCACTGACTTTGTCTGGTTTGCTTTGGTCTAGTAATGAAGAAATACAATACTTCTTTCATTCCACCAAGGGAGCATTTATTTCTTTACTGTATCTGTCCTGTGCACCAGAATGGCGGCCTCCTGATGAGAAGTGGCCACATAAAGAGGTCAGTTCCTTCAAGGGAGAAATATGTGTCCTTGACATAAATTGTCAATTATTTCTTTCATCTTAGAATTGTGAATGAGAGTCACTGAGTTTACAGCCTCTCTAATGATATTTCCAAAGTCTTGGTTGCAGCTATTTCTGAGTTTACTTCCTTGTATATAAAAACCACTATTTCTTCACTGTTTTCCTACACATATTTAGTTACCAAGAGATATAATAAAGGCACACTCATGAAGTGAAAGCATATCATACCTATGATTAGAGCAACTAATACCTATGACACAGAAAATGAATATTATCTAATTGTTTATTATATTTAATTTGATGAATCAGCAGATGTTAAGACATCACACAGAGAAAATCATAACTAAAGACAGAAATAATACTTCCAGTGAAGAAAATGAGCCCTGTAAAAACTGAACAGTATTATGCTTGGCCCTTGAGGTACACTTAGTTCCTAAGATGCAGTCAGTAAGTATGAAATAATTCTTCAAGGAACATTGAGAATATACCTTGGAAATTTAGTTTGCCTTGCATCTCTGAGCTTAGTCACTCTGAAAGTATTCCCCTGTTATTTACTCTGTTTTCTGAAGAATAACTGATATATGTGTATGTGTGTGTGTGTGTGTGTGTGTGTGTGTATGCATGTCTGTGTTAGTGTATGTTTGTAAATATGAATACAAATATATATATAATGTATTATATTTGTAATAATGCTTCACATTGCTAATATAATATGTATATTGTATACCCCTGTTTTTTAAATACATTATGGATTATTATCCCAATTATGATAACTGAATTATCCATTAGCACTCACATTGTATGTGTGTTTATGTTCATACCAATCAATATATATTGTCATCCAAATTTCCTAATTTTCAAGTTAGTATTGCATAAAATAATTGTTTAAATTAATTTTGATATTTAACTAATATCAAAAGCAGTTACCTGTAGACATTCTTTCCTTTCTCACAATTTACTATTTCTATTTGTTAGTTATCGCTAAATATCAGATCAGTATTTATTTATAGAAGAGAAATAAAGTTAAATACAAAGAAGACACTGTGAACCAGACACTAGCAATCATAGTTTGATATACACATGTAACTAGTTAATGGGATTATATCGTTGCTTATATATATGTGGTGTTTGTGAATGGTACATCTGCATACTGAGTACTCTGCAAGACTGTGTTTTCACAATCAGCTGTCCATGGAGGGAAGTGCTCTGCACTCTGTCCTCCCCAGAAAAGGTGAGTTTGCATACTACTCCATAGGAAAGGTGTTGATAGAAAATGCTTTTTCCCAACAAGTTAGTACCTCAGTGTGTTAACACCCATTTCCGTTTAGAAAACAAATGAAATATAGATATCTCCATGAAAAAAATCAACTGTTCATTTCTTAATCTTTTCCTGAGTCCTCAGTGAACTGAAAATATTAAATATTATACACAACCATTCTCCTCCTGTTTATTCTTACAAAGGAAATCATGTGAAAATTAATTCATCTTATTTAAGGATATGGGAATGAGGACATTTTAGGAAAAGTGAATTTTCAAATAAATTTGTAATGAATGATAATTCAAAACTGTATATATGGATACAATACTAGTTAATAAAAAGTTAGAAAGCAAAGAATATAAGATTATATCTTATCCTTAGGAGAAACAAAATTATTCAAGAATTTCAGAGAAAAAAAATTGCAACTGTCTGAAGCTGCAAAAGCCTTGGGTTGCATTTAGAAAATTCCCTTTCAAATGTGAGTGTGAGTGATGAAAAATAGTGTAAGCAGTTAGGTCTTTCCATGCATCAGAGCCATGTATGGAAAAGGAAATGAGTGATGTTGAGTTTCAGATTGTGTCACACAGAAAGGATAACAAAAAGTGGATGTAGAGTCTTCACTGAAGGAAATGGAGTATTTCATCTTTATAAGATACTTTTTAGAAACTGTATGTGCTACTATAAAACAGAAGTCTCAACAGACGTCTGATTGCGATGTAGCAGTATATGTCCTAATGTTGGAAAATTAGTGTAAAAAATAAAAAGTTTTACAATGACGTAATGTTTCCAAATAAGAATATAATAAAATATTAAAATATGCAGCAATGAGAGAAAGACCTGGAATAGGCAAGAGGAATAAAAGATATTCAAAGAGAAAATTTGTGTAAGCAGAAATCAATGGAAGGTGTTACTGCTGAATATTAAAATAATCAAATTTGAGATATGAAGGCATTAAAGCCCCATACAATCCATGAAAGGAGAAAATAATCACCTCTCCATAAACATTTATTTCTAAAAACAGTGATATCACATTTTCATATGTTATATGGATTGTTATTGGGTCGATGATGCACAACCAGAAATTACATGAACTATTTATGATGTATATTACCTCATTGTGTAGAAGCAGAGAGCTTTTATTTCCCTACTGGGTGTAAATGAAGAGTTGCATCCATCCAAATATAGGAGAAGTGGAATGCAATGTATCCCTGGTGAAGAGAGCTCAGCTTCAGAGCATGCATTTAGTATTTCTTTTCAGTGCTTCACAGATGTGTTCATTTTTTTAAATTCACAGATATTTTCAAACAATAGTTATACAAAACAACATAAGTGTGCAGTCTGATGATCATTTCTATTAATGTTATACTAAAAAGAAATAATTTTGACTATAGGATATACTTTGTTCCTAAAATTTAAATCATGAAATTAATTTTCTTTATTTTTTTAAACAAACACTTTTATTAACTAATTTTCTTTATATAGCAGCAGTGCATAATAAAAAGAATTGAAGTTTGTGCTATAACGTTTATTTCACAAAGGAATTTTTTTTTAAATAGTGTTTTAAAAATGTGGTATAGTGGTGTTTTAAAAATGTGACTTAGCTTTGGCCTAGGAGATATCTTTGGTAAAGTGATATCTAGAAAATCTGAGGCCCTGGAATTGATCCTCAGACAAGAAGAAAACATAAATAAGCACAAATGTACCACATAGTCTTACTTAGAGCAGGGCAGCAGAGGGAGGTGGCTACAAATCTAACATAACAGTCAAGGTCCAGCCCAAGATAATCTATGTTGTGGTTTCCTGAGAAATGCCCCCCAACCTCAACTCCTATGTTTGACAACTTGTCTCTAGTGTCACTTCTTTGGAAAGTTCCAGAACTTTTGGAAAGTAGAAATTTCCTGGAGGAAGTGAGCACTGGGGACAAGCTTTGATATTTCATAGTATGACCTGAATTCCTGTTCACATTCTGCATCCCAAAGGAAGATGCTAGGTGACCAGCGAGCCTCCTGTCCCTGCTGCCATGATTTGGCTGTCATGATTGCATCTCCCTGAACTGCAAGCCCTAATAACTACTTGTTCATCATTTGTCACACCTGTAAGAAGGTAAGAGAAAATTAGCACTGAGAGGTGGGGATGTGTTTTTTTATATATATAATTTTATAATTTTAATTTTTTATATTAATTACAGGTTATTTACTTTGTATCCCAACTGTAGACCCCTCCTTCATTCCCTCCCAATCTCACCCTTCCTCCCTCATCTCCTCCCTGCCTCTCTCGAAGTCTATTAATAGGGGAGGGCCACCTCACCTTCCATCTGACCCTAGTTTATCAGGTCTCATCAGGACTGGCTGCAATGTCCTCCTCTGTGGCCTAGCAGGGCTGTTTTTGATACACCTGAACCTATGGCTCTTGGGCCTTTGAAAGAGGTTTGGGGGGTGATGTGGAAGTGACAGAAACTCTAATGAATCTTAGAGGCAGAGTTTCATGGTTTCGTAAGCCATTATGGAGGGAGTTAGAAAACCAGAAGGCTGAGTGAAATGTAGAAGGGTGCTTAGGTTATGATGTTTAAAATGATAACAAGGACTCTATCCAGGAATTAATTATAGGCTGAACGGTAATACTCTGGCAAATAAAGTAGCTGCATTCTACCGATGTTCTTGGTTAAGTCTGAAATTCAAAGTATTCTACTTATGTGTTTTGTAGAAGAAATTTCAAGGGAGTAAGATATTCAAGCTATGCCATAGTTTTTGTTCAGAATATTTACTTAGTTCTGTAGTTGAAAAGGACAAGTGAGGAAAAATAAAATAAAATACATTAAAAAACAAGAACGTGTTTTGTGACGAATAACAAAACTACTTTGGACTTGGACACAAGGATAATATCCCAAAAGAGAGAGCCACCCATCAAGCCTCTAGACGAGGAAAACTTAATGCCTTTGATAGAAGGGAATCTGTATTGAAAAAGAAACTACCCAGGAAGTGTTTTCCCAGGGTCTGCACACAGAACCTGCTGAAACCTTGGTTCCAGGGTTAGAGGCTCCAAACTGAGTTAGTGTCAGAGTTTGGCAGAGTTGAGTACATGGTACTTATTGTACAGTCATGAAAGATACTAAATTCAGGAGGTTCTGCTGAAGGCTTCTTCCACAGTCCCAGACAGGTATTTAAGCCTATAAAAATCACTTTCACTCCCAGTCTTACAAAAGTACTGAGGCTACAGAGAGATTTGGTGCTTAATTTAGGAACTGCAATTTTTTTTTTATCTAATGGAAAACATTTAGAAGCTGTTTAATCATCTATGTTTATATCTATCTATCATATATTATATATGTATATAAACGTTCAACTGATATTTGATCATTGCTCAGTTTCAATGAGCATTATTGTTTCTGAGGTTACTATGAGGAATATTTACTACAGTGAAGAACTAAAACTTAGATGCAATTTTTTACTCCATGAGAAGCAAAAGAAAATTGGGAAACTAGCTGTGAATTTATCTTTAAGGGTAAATTATGAGGTTAAGGTTTGTGAGGCTATGAACTTATAGTGTCGGTATATCTGCTTCTGTGTGAACAAGAAATTTGCTTTATCCTTGATCCAAGATATGGGACACTTAAAATTCATCCAGTGCTATTAAAGAAGTGTACCTTAAATCAGTTTGATTTTATCAAGGCAATTTATTTTGCCCTCATACAAATGTAGGAATGATTTACAATGAGAGTCTTTATCTCGTAAAATAGCTAAATGAGTTTTCTGCTTCAAAAGTACTTAAATCAACTTAGTTCTTCCATTTGTAAAAAAAATTTATGCTTTAAGGGGTACAAGCATAATATTAAAATCTGTTATTTTTGCTATCTTTTTAACATGCTCATTGTTTATAACTCTGTTTAGTCTAATTATTCCTTGTTGTATTTTCTAGACCCAGTTGTGTGTTTATCTATATCATTGTCATCATTAATCACCTGTGAATTACTTGGCTTCATATGCATTTTTATAGCCTCCATTATAGTTGCTGTCTGGTCTCCTCTTAGAAGTGGCTCTGAACCAAGATTTTTCAATTTAGCATTAACTTTCACAGCAATGGAATTTAAAAATGTTTGAGTCTTCCTTAATGAGAAAATGTTATAATGTTTTAATAATAATAATAAAGAAACCCAATTTTGTTGACTAAATACTGAGAAAAGCACCAACCAATAAAAATCAACAACAACAGAAACAAAAGCTCTGGCACACGATGGCAAAAATAGAATTTGAATAGTTTTTTTTTTTTTCAACCACAGTAAATAGCTCTGATCACAAGTTACCCAGCTTGAAAGCATAGCAACTCACACTGTCATACACGCCTTTTAAAATTTTTATCCTGCAGAATATAGAAAGACTTCCTATGAGAGAGGTGCAAATGCAGTTGTAGCAGTGAGTCATGAGGAGCTGATGACAGGCGTTAGGGAAAATATTAGTTGTTTCCTTTAAGTTTAATTAGATTATTTTTTGAATAATAATCTAATAAATGACATGGCAACATAGAGACAAACTGATGTAGTCTTTGTAATGTTTGCTCTTTTAATGAATTTATATCTATTATTATTATTGCAATTTATTCACTTTGTGTCCCAGCTGTAGCCCCCTCCCACAACTCCTCTCTGGTCCACCATCCCTTCTTTTTCCCTCTTATGCACCTCCCCCAATCCACTGATAAGGAAGGTCTTCTTCCCATACCATCTGATCCTAGCCTATCAGGTCTCATCAGGACTATCTGGATCCCCTTTCTCTGTATCCCAATAAGGACACCCTGCCAGGGGGAGGTGATCAAAAACAGACAAACTTGTTCATGCCAGAGACTTCCTCTGCTCCCCTTAGTAGGGTACCCCCATGGAGACTGAGCTGCCCATTGGCTATATCTCAGCAGGGGGGTATAAGTCCTCTTTATGCATGGTCCTTGGTTGGAGTATCAGTGTCTGCAGGCACCCTCAGAGTCCACGCTTTTTCGCTGAGTTGGTCTCCTTGTGGAGTTTCTGTTCCCTCCATGTCATTCTATCTCCCTCTTATTCTATTAGGTTCCCTGCATTCTGCCCAAAGTTTGGTTATACGTCTCAGCACCTACTGTGATACCCAGCTGGGCAGAATCTTTCAAGATTCTACTGTGCTGTAGAATCACAGCTTCTGTGCTGTCTTCTCCTGCTTCAGATGTCTATCCTGTTTGCCTTTGAAATGAAGACTAACCATCTTTCTCAGGGTCATTCTTGTTGTTTAGCTTCTTTAGGACTATAGATTTTAGTATGTTTATCCTGTATTCTATGGCTAACATCCACTTATAAATGATCTTCACCAACCCTGCACCTCAGAGTGAGCTAATATTCAGAATGTATATAGAACTTAAAAAGTTAAACCCCAATAAACCAAGTAGTCCAGTTAAAAAATGGGGTGCAGTGCTAAACATAGAATTTTCAACAAAGGAATATGGAATGGCAGAGAAACACTTAAGAAATGCCCACAGTTCTTAGTCATCCAAGTAATGCAACTCAAAACTACCCTGAGATTCCATGTTACACCCATCATAGTGGCCAAGATCAAAAACCCAAGGGACAAACCATGCTGGAGAAGTTGTGGAGAAAGGGTAACTCTCCTCCTTTTCCTGGTGAGAATGTAAGCTTATACAACCACTTTGGAAATTAGTCTGGTGCTTTATCAGAAAATTAGGAATAGTGCTATCTCAGGATCCAGCTATACCACTCCTGGAAATATATCTGAAAGGTGCTCAATCATACAACAAGGATGCTGGAGTCCACCAGCAGAGTCGAATGGTTCTTGAGTTGGGAGTGAGGATTAAAATTAATAAACTAACACACAACACACATGGGACTTTTCCCAGAGGCCCCGGACTAGACCAGCCAGCAGCAAACTGACTTTATGGCAGAGGGATTTTAAGCCAGAGTAAAAACAGCTCAAAACAATGGGTTAAATTTACAAAGAGGTAAAGCAAGAGGTGTGATCTTCACAAGCTATGCCACCTGCTGTCACAAACAAAAGGAGATGGACTTGCAAATTCTTCCCTGACTTCAGTGAAGGCTGGGTAAAAGCAGTCTTTCTGCTGAGATTGAAATATCAAAGCAGCTGCCAGATCAATGGCTCCTGACACAAGGACATTTGCTCAACCTTGTTTGAAGCAGCTCTATTTGTAACAGCCAGAATCTGGAAACAACCTCAGTGGAAGAATGGATACAGACACTGTGGTACATTTACACAATGGAATACTATGCAGCTATTAAAAATGAGGAAATCATGAAATTTTTTGGCAATTGGTGGGAACTAGAAAAGATTAACTTAAGTGAGGTAACCCAGAAGAAGAAAGACACACATGATATATATTCACTTGTAAGTTATATATCTTGTAGCAACAATGTTCAAAATGTTGCCAAGTTGCAGATATTTTGAGATACAAATAAGTTTTAATAGAAAATTTGTTCACATCCCTTATGATGATAATAAAAACACAGAGATACTGCTTCTGAAACTAATTATATTATGTACACCTGTGCTAGCTTGACGATATTAACAGGGATGATCAGTATACATGAGCATTTGCTATACCTTCTGCCTTTCTTGAGGACCATACCTTTGTCTCCAAGTTAGCTGGTCATTGCCAGTCATGTGTGCACTTCTAGCTTTCCTAAGAAAGCAGAGTCCTCTCATAACTGCAATTACAGCTTCCTCAGCCCTCCCAAGAGGATAGGCAAAATTGAGTTCCTGTAATAATTCATTCCCCTTGAAGTTACTGAACATGCTCCGTGCTCCTGAAATAAATATAACACATGATGTCTTACCTATCTCTGTATATTGCTCACAATTTACTAAGAGCAGAACATTGATATAGATGGAGAAAAATTAATTAGTTTAGCCTATACACAGAAAATTATTTCAAATATTGGAGTTATATCTCATTTTCCAAAATCAATCAAAGAATGAAGGAAAAGAGGAGGTAATGGTGGTAAAGCCTGTGTGAAGCACTTCCACAGGAAAAACAGGATCACAGAAGACACTTCAGAGGATCTCAGGCTGTCTCTGCTGTTGCTGTGACTTGACCTGCCCTCTTACCTGCTGTAGGCATGTTCTAATCAAAATGGAAACTGAGAGGTAGGAAGCACGAAGGAAAAGAAGCCTTATTGGTGCACTGCCTATGAGAACTCTGTCGTTTTATATGTCACCTGAGCTGCAGATGCAGGTGACATATAACATTAACACTTTCCCATTAATTTATAATGCTAAACAACTCTGTCTTGAGTGAAAAGTAGAAGCAGGTCTCGCAATGTACATGAAGCAAAGCATGTGGAAATCTGTGACGGCAGATTCAACTGTTATGTCATTTAGTATAAATACAGACATGATACACTGTCAAGGCAGTAGTCCCATTAAACTTCAGTTCCTACAACAAGTATATCAAAGAAATGATCCTTTGTTTGGTAGTATTTTACACTGGATACATGATGTTCTCACGTGCAGTCCTCATGTTGGTCCCTATGATCAGGTGCAGCATAGACAGAATGGCAGATGACAATACGTGAAGAGGACATTGTGTTTTGAATGCTATCACCTTTGCTGTGTGTATTATTTTTTAATTATCATTTTATGACTAGTTTTATGATCATATATGTACTGAGATAGAGGGCCAGAAAGAAGGAAATCACAAACATCAGTGCACATTTTTATTAAGTATTTTTTCAACATGCTCTGCACTAGCTTCTCTTTTGTAATCGCATGCGTGAGAATATCTGTGTTACTGAATTAGCACTGAGTAATCCTGAGTTTTAATGGATGAAAATCTGTAGAACAAAAGAGAAATATTGTCAACAATAATTACAGAATGTGGCTTATTCTCCTCTTATGACAACAGCTGTTCCTCCCTAAGAAGCATCTAAAGATTTCAGATAATTTTCTACTAAATATTAAATTAAAAACACTAAGTTATATACACTATTTAGAATATTGGACATGCTTTGTAACCAAATTAATTTTTTATGATTAACTCTATGGATGCATAATTCAAACTCTTTTTTTTCTTTTTTTCTTTCATTTGATTCCTATATTCACGTGAATATTAACACTAAAGGTTTTGCCTTCACTGGCATTATAGCCTACTTATTTGGGATTACACTTACTGAAGACCAGGTGAGATGTACAGTCTCGTGGACTAAATGATATTGGATTCTTGGTTCTTCTTTTGGTAGGCAGCCATTGTCAGGATACCTGGACTACAGCTTGTAAACTGCTCTAATAAGTCACCTTTGTATATAAATTCACTCCATAAATTCTGTTCCTCAAAGGATCCCTGAATAGTACTAAGTCATATATACCTGTGTGTGCTGTGAGGGTGTTAGTCACAGAACTTGAAGCTCTCCCTTTTGAGCATACCAGTCAGCCAGCAAGTTGTAGAGACCTGTCTGTCTCCATCTTATCTTGAGTTACTTATACTAGTTCAGATCCTTATGATTACACACTAGATGCTTTGCTCCCTGAGCTGTTTTCCAAGTGCCCAAATCTAGATTTCCATTTATTTTACAGCAGTCTACACTTAAAGTAAAACATTGAGATTTTAAAAGGGTGAAAAACAAATAGGAACTAATTAGTTCTAGCAAGTTTACACACTGTAAGTCTATACAAGAAACTGAAATATTTATTGTGCATAGTTCATTTGTATACATGAATATGCATATATGTACATATTTATCTGTATCTGAAGGATTGTGTGATGAACTTAGTTGTTGCCATTCTACTCTAAACATAAAAGGAAAAAGAAAACCTAGTAAAACTCTAAGAAATGTATTCCTCAGCCTTCTTCACACACACACACACACACAGACACACACACACACACACACGTGCACGTGCACGCAGACTGTGTGTGTTTTAGTTTCCTTTAAGAACTACCTATATTTATCTCATTATATTTGTCTCACCTGGTGTTCTTCAGGTGTTACCTCAGAAAGAGATTTGCAGCCCATTCTCTGAAACTGAACAAAACTTAATTGCTTAAATGTGAGAAAAAGATAATAGACAATAAATAACAGATGTTGGTGAAGTTGTCTTTTAAGTAGATGTCTGAGTTTCTCCACTATTAATGATAATTAAGAAAACAAAAATGTGTACACATGTACACACAAAAATCCACCCAAATAAGCAGCAATTAACAAAAATAGAATAAAGCTAGAACAGTCAGAAGTTATGAACATCTTTGTAAGGACTGTTATAAAGTAAATTATGTCTCATCTCTATTAAATTAGTATTGACAATGTACCAATTATAAAACAATTTTTGACTTAGAATCAAATTGCCATTCTGAAAACACTAGGAAATCTGTTTCTTGTATCCTCAGTAATTGGCCCCAATTAAGTGCATTAGTGGGTAAGAGTTGGCTGCAGAAATGAAATACTTAACATTTCATGATAGTATAATACAGTACATGACTTCAATTTAATTTTAAAATGCAAGATATTTTAATAGTGAGCTCTCATTTAATTCATATATGTAGTTCTCTGTTTCATAAATTGATGTCTAAGAGTGTTGTTACTCAAAACAGGAAATGACATAACTGAAGGCAAAATTTTATTATGTTTGGTGATGAACAAGACATAGGTGATTTCACAGTTATGTTGAAAGTTCTCTTGAAGTGTTTGGACAAAAATAAAAACAGAGTGGACCCTTTTCTCAGCTACTTTTCTGATAACTTTTCAAACACTAAACATGAATATTTAGAATTGTTTATTAAAGTAAAAATAAAACTTTAAAAATAAATACATTTTCCAAAAGCCATTTGACAGATGGCTGAGAACTGAATTTTAGAAATTTGAAGACTCAGTAATAGGGGCAGATATTCTGAGATATTGGGGTGTGCTCTGCATCTTCATAGCCTAGCTCTACTTCCTATTCACTCATTGCTTCCTGAGTAGAGATGTAATGAGACCAAACATCTTTCTCTTGCAAGCAGTAAAAGAAGTGAGGCTAAAGCCTTGATAACCACAACAATGTCCTTATAAAGCCCTTGGAACTAGTTTGCAGAAGGAATGTGGAAAAGTCTGAAACTTTAGATAGAAAAGCTTTCAACTGCTGTAAGCCCAACTTAATTTACTGTTCTACTGGATATTTAAGAAAGCAGAAGGCAGAAAAAAATGTGGATTATCATGGTCTGGCTCAGAAGATGAAGAAGTTCTGATATGCATGTGTTAATCATAGTTTTAAAAATGTGTGTGTGCATGTGTGTGTGTGTGTTGCTCTATTAACCCAGATAGCACCCAAATATGACTTCAATATTATATTTGTTTAATAAGCTTTATGGCAAAACAACTGATCAATATTATTTTATTCTTAACTCTCTAAACAAGTCTGACTTCTTCTTTTCCAAGATCTCCAAGATACTTTCATTTACATCTTCCTCTGTTCGGCTGTTCTCTCTGGATATCTCCTGGATGTTTGGTAAGGCTGAATCTCTATCTCCATCTCCCCTGGTTTTTAAAAAGTCAGGCCCTATTATCTCCCCTGCTCAGTGACTGGTTGTAAGCTACTTCATTGGCATATCAGGGGATAATTAGGAATCAGTGTTTACACATTGAGACAGGATATTCTCAGAACAAGAATTACAACTATACGGGGGCACAGAAACCAGCATTTGAATCTTCACATAATACACAATAACATTTGCCTATATGCACACATTGAAACAGATGCTGAGACTCAGAGCCACAAACTGTGTGGAACTTAGCCTTGAGAAAGAGTGGGATAGAAGGACCTGGAGGATACAGGAGCTCTACAAGAAGACCAACAGAGCCGATTAACCTGGCCCAGGGTGCCTTGTGGAGACTGAAGAAGCAACCAGGGATCATTCATGGACTGGACCAGGGCCTATACACAAATCTACCCTATGGGTATCTTGGTCTTCATGTGGTTGCCCAAGTAAGGGGAGCTAGGGCTGTCTCTGAAAAGGACTCTGTTGCATGCTTTTTGATCATTTTCTCCTGATGGGGCTGCCTTGCCAGGCCACTGCTCAGGCCACATCCTGAGCACTCAGGATGTGCTCAGTCCTGAGGCAATGTGATGTGCTAGGATGGGTAGGTGTGTATGTGGGGAACTCCACTTTTCTGAGGGGTGGGAGAGGGAGGTAGAGGGAAGGATCAGAAGAGGAGGGAGAGGGCTTCTATTGAGATTTTAAAATGTATAAGTTAATTAATAAATTTTTAAAAAGAAATGGAGCTAGCTTTGATTCTCCTCAACGGATTTATAGGGAGTGAAAATATTTTCAGGTGTGTATAAAAATGAAGTCATGACTAAAAGTGATATAAATATAAATGTGTGTGTTAAATGGAAACGGCTAGACTTGGTGATACAAACACTGTGGGTGTTTATGAGAGAGGGAGGGACACACACACCTTTCCTCTATCTCTCTCTATATACGTATATATTTAGATATACATTTAGATATATAGTTAGACTATTTGATGATAGACTATAGATAGTTGATAGATGATAAACACATGCATACATACACATATACAAATTGAGGCAATTAGAATGAGAGACAAAATACAGAAAATGTAAATATAAATTTAAACATAATTGGTATTGTTGGGACAAAAATGAAAAAATATACAAAATATACACAATACAATTGTTTCAGTGGTGGAAAAAATTACCATGTTTCCTGAGATAAATTTTGATATAAAAATGGTATGTTTGAATGCAACTTTGCCAGTTTGCAGAATTAGAACCAAAGATAGAGCTGTGCCTATAAACCTCAGTTCACTCACTTGTAAAGTGATAATGCCAAATGCTTATTCATCACTTTTTCTCAAAAACAGATGGGAACCTGGATATAAATCATTTAGCATTGTATGATGCATAAAGGTAAGAAACTGTAAGATGCTACTCATTTGATGTATTCAGAAGATACATCAAAAGTTTTTTTCTTCTGTTTTTTGCACAAAACAGATATACATAGTTTTAAGGTATTTTATTTATCCAATAATTAAAAGTATTCACCTAAAAAGTAAAAGATAAATAAAAATTAAATAAAAAAATAGAGCAGAGTTCACTATTGTCCTCCACTTTGTTAAAGGAAAATATAATGCAAAGTGAAGCACTATAAATGAACACTTAAAAGTCAAGGCAAGGCTTCTAAATTATTGAGGAGATAGACATATAATCTAACACAGAGGTATCAAGCAAAAATGACACAAAAGGTAAAGAAGCACATAATTACAAAATTATTAGCTTTAGACATAAACATTAGGATTGCAGCATTTTTATCTTTGTTATGAAAACTCATTCTCTGGATTATAATGCAATACCACCCACCTCTCAATTTTAGACAATTTGGACACATACACATAAATCCAACTCCAAGTATTTAAATATCATTTAGTCACAAATTTGAAAAGAAAGTTTAAATAATGCTTTATTGTTCTTAGACAAAACTCAACAATGGCATATATTTTTATTATTATTTTAATACTTACCTTGAGAACAAGCTGTGAGAATTTGCTTTTCTCTTTTAAAATGTATTAAATTAGGAGCTGGAAAGATGGTTTAGCCTTTAATTGAATCTACATTTGAATCCCAGTACCAAATGGTGTCTCACTACCATCTGTATCTCCATTCTAATATTTTCAGTAGGTTAGATTTGTGGGTAGATATGGTTTAAATTTGGTGATTGAGAGTTTTACTGGGTATCTTAGTCTAGTTTGGTATCTGTGGTCTCTTTTATGCTGGAAGACATCTGTCCAGGCCTTGATAGCTTTTAGAGCCTCTGTTAAGAAGCTGGCTGTTAGATAGGTTTGCCTTCTTAAGTTACTTGGCCTTTTCTCCTTGCATCTTTTTAATAGTCTTTGTTCTGTAGATTTAGTGTTTTGATTATTGTGTGGCTGGAGAATTTTCTTTTCTGCTTCAATCTAATTGGTGTTCTGTATGCTTTTTATATATTTATAGGCATCTACTTCTTTAGGTTGGGGAAATTTTCTTCTATGATTTTGTTGACAATATTTTCTGGTACTTGGAGCTGGGACTCTTCACCTTTTTCTACTCCTATTATTCTTAGGCTAGCTCTTTTCATAGTACCCCAGTCTTCCTGGATGTTTTGTGTCAGGAAGTTTTTTAGATTTAACAAGTTTAATTACAAGAAATCTGACACTTTGTGGAAGAGTTGGGGTGAAGGATAGAACAATCCAGAGAGAACAGAAGCTCTAAAAACTCAATGAAACCAACTAACCTGGGCCCACAGGGGCTTATGGAAACTGAAGCACCAACCAGGCACCATGCTTAGACTGAACATAGCCCACTACACAGATGTAGCCAATGGATATCGTGGTCTTACTGTGGGTTTCCTATCAGGGGAGCAGGGGCTGTCTCTGACATGGACTCGGTTGCATGCTTTTTGATCACATCCCCCTGGCAGGGCTGCCTTTCCAAGCCACAGGAGAAGAGGATGTGGTTAGTCTTCTGTGCTCCAATCAATTGGTGAGGGGTGTCCCCTTTTCTGAGAAGTAAGGAACAGGGAGTAGAGGGAAGTGGGAAAGAGAGTGGGACTGGTAGGAAAGGGAGGAGTGGTTTATGATCAGAATGAAAACTACAGAAACTGGTACATTTACACAATGGAATACTACTCAGCAATTAAAAACAAGGAAATCATGAAATTTGCATGCAAATGGTGAGAGCTAGAAAAGATATTCCTGAGTGAGGTATCCCAGAAGCAGTAACACACACAGGGTATATACTCACTTCTAAGTGGATATTAGACATACAATATTGGATAAACATACTAAAATCTGTATACCTAAGGAAGCTAATTAAGAAAGAGGAAGACCCTAGGTAAGATGCTCAATCTTCTTTCAGAAAGGAAAAAGGGATGGACATTGCAAGAGGGGGGGAAAACAGGGAACAAGACAGGAGCCTATCACAGAGGACCTCTAAAAACCTACCCAGAAGGTTATCAAATGAGATGGTGAATCTCATAGCCTAACTTTGGGCAGAGTGCAGGGAATCTTAGGAAAGAAGGAGAAAATAGAAAGACTTGGAGGGGACAGGAGCTCCACAAGGAGAGCAACAGAAACAAAAAATCTGGGCACAGGGGTCTTTTGTGACACTGATACTCCAAACAAGGACCATTCGTGGAAATAACTGAGAACCCTGCACGGATGTAGCCCATGGCAGCATCCAAGAGGGTTTCCTAGTAATAGGAACAGGGACTGTCTTTAACATGAACTCAGTGGCTGGCTCTTTGATCTCCTCCAACTGAGGGGTGAACAGCCTTACCAGTCCACAGAGGAAGACAATGAAGCCAGTCCTGATGAGACCTGATAGACGAGGTTCAGATGGAAGGGGAGGACGATCTCCCTTATCATTGGACTTGGGGAGGGGCATAAGAGAAGAAGAGGGAGGAAGAGTGGGATTTGGAAGGAATGAGGGAGGGGGCTAAGCTGGGGTACAAAGTGAATAAACTGTAATTAATAAAAATAAAGGTAAAATTAAATGTGTTAAAAAGAATTGTGAAACTTTCTTCTGACCTTCCTGGCATTAGGCATGCATGTGGTATGCAGAAAAACATGGAAGTAAAACACTCATGTACAATGAAAATAAAATAATACAAAATCTAAAAATATGTTAACTTATTCACTTTTTTAAAAAATGAGAAAAAAAACAGAACTGAAAATACATCTAAATGTAGTACAAAATGATAAAACTTTGAACATTTGGTTCTTCATGGTAGTATTCATAGAATTTCTAACCTCTCCATAATTTGTTTCTTTCCATTTGTCTCTCTGAGTGTGTGTGTGTGTGTGTGTGTGTGTGTGCACAATGGTAATTTACAGACACAGCAATATTTATAAATGCCAGAATGTGAAAATAAACAGAGGGTTACCTAGATAACTAATTAATTAATATTTTTAAAATGTCATAATTTATTGGTTGTTTATGTGGATGCTTTTTTTAATTCTTTATTAATTACATTTTATTTACTTTGTATCCTTTCTGTGGTTCCCTCCCACCTCCCATCCCAATCTCTCCCTTCCTCCACCCTCTGCATGCATGCCCCTCCCCAAGTCCATTGATAGAGAAGGTTTTCTTTTCCTTCCTTCTGATCCTAGTCAATTAGGTCTCATCAGGAGTGGCTGAGTTGTCTTCTTCTGTGGCCTGGTAATGCTGCTTCCCCCTCAGGGGGAGGTAATTAAAGAGCAGGCCAATCAGTTCATGTCAGAGACAGTCCCTGTACGCATTGCTATGGAACCCACTTGGACACCAAACTGCCATGGGCTACATCTGTGCAGGGGTTCTAGGTTATCTCTATGCATGGTCATTGGTTGGAGTCTCAGTCTCAGGAAAGACCCCTCTGCTCAGATTTTTTGGTTCTGTTGCTTTCCTTGTGGAGTTCCTATCCCCTCCAGAACTTACTTGAGAATTGATCTTGCTATTTAGCTTATCTGACATTTAATTCATACCAATTCTTCTGTCTCAGCATCCAATGTGTTGAGATTAGAGGCCATGATCACTACTCCCAGTAATGAATTATAGTGAGTGTATTATTCAAGGAGTGGGAGAGAGTAGAGCAAGAACCATGAAGATGATCTACATTGTGTGGAAGAGAAAAGAAAATACGAGCTTTCAATGAAAAACCTAATTGATTTTGATATGATTCAAGAATTTTAGAATGATTTCAAATCTGTTTGGTTTGGCTGACTTTTTTGATAGAGGCCTAAGTGGGGCACCAAGATGCTGCAAATATGTTTGATTGTTTTAGCTTATTAAAGTTTTTGCTCACAAGTACTTTTAGTTGAAATTGAATTTATTTCTGTTGGGGCTTCAACTAAAACAACATTGTTGGAAAAAAGTGGTAAAACTGAAGAGTCATAAGGACCAGGATTTATAGGCTTAAGAACTGACTAGAGTAGCTGAGCAGTGATGATGGCCTGTCTGCAGTTTCTGCTGAAACTGAAATACCATTCCCCTGTGGATGATGACTTACAGACGCTGCATTACCAGAAACTTTTCCCCAATTTGGAGGTAGCTCCACTGGAAAGTCCCCTCTTTCCTATAACATTACCCATATATAGCCACAGGGAATGGCCTCAGGTATCGGGTTTTTGTTACTTTAATGAATCTTTTGTCTCCTCCATTCCTTAAAAGGACTGCTTTAATCCAAAGGAATAATTTCACAACATCTACAAACAAAGTCTAATGGGATGAGGACACCTAGTGTACTAAAGCCACCATGGTTTTACCCTCTACAGGCCTTTCATCTGACATTACTTCATGAGAGTGCTTGTTAGACCTGACCAGCACATAAAATGCAAACCATTTGTCTCTGCTCCCTTGATGTGCAATATTTTTTGTTGTTGTTGTTATAAACTGACACTGAAGATCAACTATTTTTCTCTCATTGTTTTTGAGATTTACAGAAAAGGTTCAGCATTGATAAATAAAGTCAGAAACAAGTGTTTTATGGCTTTTAGCAAAAAAAAAATGTTTAGGGCATGAGGAAAATCTATAGCTATTGCAACAAAATAGTATCTAACATAATTTTATCCCTCTCTGTGAGGAAGAATAGTTCCATCACTGTCATTTCCTTTAAACCATTCTTCATATGATGACAATAAACAGTGCGAATAGTGTCCATGTTTGTCTGTTTATAACTTAATATAGAACCACTACTGGATAAACTACACTTTTCACTCCCAGATACTAGCTATTTATTTAAATGGCCTCTATGTATTAGATAGGCATTAAATGATACTTAACTAACCATGTTTAAAATGTAACTATGTATTTCATTCTCAAACAATAGATGTACCATATTCCCTTTAATGTAAATTTACAGAGGATATTTTGTCTTATTTATGTCATTTTAAAATTTATTTACTATTAATTGTAGTTTATTCACTTTGTATCCCAGCTGTATCCCCCTCCTTTGTCCACTTCAAATCTCACCCTACCTCCTTCATCTTCTTCCATGCCCCTTCCCTAGTCCCCAGAAAGGGGAGGACCTCCTCTCCTTCCCTCTGACCCTAGTCTATCAGAGCTTATCAGGACTGGTTGCTTTGTCTTTCTCTGTGGCCTGATAAGGCTCCTACCTCCTCAGGAGGAGGTGACCAAACCACCAGCAACTGAGGTCATGTCAGAGACAGTCCCTGTTCCCCTTACTAGGGTAACCACTTGGATACTGAGCTGCCATGGGCTGCATTTGTGCAGGGGTTCTAGGTTATCTCCATGCATTGTCCTTGGGTGGAGAAATAGTCTCAGAAAAGACCTCTTGGCCCAGATTTTTTGATTCTATTGCTCAACTTGTGGAAGACTAGGGGTAAAGATAGAAGGACCTGGAGGATACAGGAGCTTCACAAGAAGACCAACAGAGCCAAGCAGAGGGCTTGTGGATATTGAAGCACCAATGAAGACCATGTGAGGAATGAACTTAGGCCATTATAATGAAATTCTTAGTGAACTTCTCTTAAATGACTACAGTCACCAAATCACCATCTTCACTATTTTTACCACTATTCCTATTACTACCACCACAACTATTGCTACACAAATGCATACAACACACACACACACACACACACACACACACACACACACACACACACACATACATACACAGCAAACCTGAGAGAAAGCCCCTTTTGATTAGAAGAAATGTTCAGATTTTCTTCATGCACACTTCATCTTCAATGGACAGAACTGTGTCATTCATAAATAAGAGTGCATTCAAACCACACAAAGCTGTGGATTCGTTGATATATCAAAAATAATTTTAAGGTGTGAATTAATAGATGACTGTCATATGCCAATTTCATTATGGATTATCCAAATGGACCCAACCAATAAGAAGGAGAGTGAGAAGAAATCATGGTGAGATCATAATCTAATGATGCTACAGTTACAGCTTTGAAGATTCAGGAAGAAATACAGGAAGCCACTTAAGCTTCTGAAGATAGGGGGAAAAATGAGGGAGGACTAACTGGACTCATCAGGAGAAAAAGGTCTACCACTGTTTATTCTGACACCTGTTAAAAGCAAAGATAAATAAGGGTCTAATGGGAGTGAAATAAAGGGTCATCAATCATTATCTCAAAACACTCATCTTACATGCTCTCTGAGCTAATGAACCAATTCCTAACTAGCCTATGTTGCAGATAATAACTACTTGTTTTTGGATAGAGAGGCTATAGACATTTTTTGATTATTTTCTGAAAAGTTTTTTTTTTTTTTTTTTTTTTTTTTTTTTTTTTTTTTTTTTTTTTTTTTTTATTGTTTTTTTTTTTTTTTTTTTTTTTTTTTTAAATTTTTTTTTTTTTTTTTTTTTTTTTTTTTTTTTTTTTTTACGTTATAACTTAATTACAAAGTGTCCTTTTTCTTTTTCTCTTTTCTCTCCCCAACTTCTCACATAGATCCCTCCTTGCTCTCTTTCAAATTAGTTTTCAGGACAGACCATGTGGTCCAGGACAGCCAATAGGTTGGCTTTTCCATGGGTAAAACTCCCTATTTAGCTCCTCAGTATTCCTGTTACCTTTAGAACTTGCTTGCTCTGTCAGATATAGGGTTGGTGAAGATCCTTTCCAAGTCCGTAGGCTGTTCTTTAGCTTTGACAACAGTGACCTTTGCTTTACAGAAGCTTTTCAGTTTCATGAGGTCCCATTTATTGATTGTTGCTCTTAGAGTCTGTGCTGTTCGTGTTCTGTTCAGGAAGTTGTCTCCTGTGCCAATGAGTTCTAGGTTCTTCCCCACTTTTTGTTCTAACCGATTTAGTGTATCTGGTTTTATGTTAAGATTTTTGATCCACGTGGACTTTAGTTTTGTTCAGGGTGATAAATATAGATGTATTTGCATTTTGCTACATGTAGACATCCAGTTAGACCAGCACCATTTGTTGAAGTTGCTGTCTTTTTTTTCCCATTGTATGGTTTTGATTTTGTCAAAAATCAAGCATCCATAGGTGTGTGGGTTTATTTCTGGGTCTTCTATTCAGTTCCATTGATCGACCATTCTGTTTCTATGGCAGTACCATGCAGTTTTTATTACTATTGCTCTGTAGTACAGCTTTAGATCAGAGATAGAGATACCTTCAGATGATTTGTTGTTGTAAAAAGATCGTTTTGGCAATTCTGGGTTTTTTGTTTTTACATATGAAGTTGAGAATTTTTCTTTCGAAGTCTAAAAAATTATGTTGGTATTTTGTTGGGAATTGCACTGAGTTTGTAGATTGCTTTTGGCAGTATGGCCATTTTCACTATGATAATTCTACCGATCCAGGATCTTCAATAAACCTATACCAGACAGAGAGCTGATATCCAGAATATACAAAGAACTAAAGAAGTTAAAAAGCAACAAATCAAGTAATCTAATTAAAAATGGGGTGCAGAATTAAACAGAGAATTCTCTGTAGAGGAATATAGAATGGCAGAGAAACACTTAAAGAAATGCTCAACTTACTTATTCATCAGGGAGATGCAAATCAAAATAACTCTGAGATTTCACCTTACACCCATCAGAATGGTTAAGATAAAAAACTCAAGTGACAATACATGCTAGAGAGGATGTGGAGAAAGGGGAACCCTCCTCCATTGCTACTGGGAATGTAAATTTGTACAACCACTTTGGAAATCAATCTGGTGCTTTTTCAGACTTTTAGGAATAGTGCTTCCTCAAGATCCAGCTATACAACTCCTAGGCATAGATCCAAAATATTTTCAAGTACACAATAAGGACATTTGTTCAACCATGTTCATAGCACCTTTATTTATAATAGCCAGAACCTGGAAACAGTCCAAATATCCCTCAGTTGAGGAATGGTTAAGGAAATTGTGGTACATTTATACAATAGAATATTACTCAGTTGTTAAAAACAGGAAATCATGAAATAGCAGGCAAATGGTGTGATCTAGAAAAGATAATTCTGAGTGAGGTATCCCAGAAGCAGAAAGACACACACGGTATATACTCACTTATAAGTAGAAACAAGGCATATAATATAGGATAAACCTACAGAAATCTGTACACCTAAAGAAACCAAGCAAGAAGGAGGACCCTGGATAAGAAGATCAATGCTCACTCAGAAAGACAAATAGGATAGACATTGGAAGAAGGAGAAAAGAGGAAACAGAACAGGAGCCTACCACTGAGGGCCTCTGAAAGACTTTACCCAGCAATGAATCAAAGCAGATGCTGAGACTCTTAACCAAACTTTGGGCAGAGTGCAGAGAATCTTATGAAAAAAGAGGGAGATAGTAAGACCTGGAGAGGACAAGAGTTGCACAAGGAGAGCAACAGTACCAAAAATATCTGCGCACTGGGTTCTTTTCTGAGACTGATACTCCAACCAAGGACCATTCATGGAGATAACTTAGAACCCCTGCACAGATGTAGCCCATGGCTTCTCAGTATCCAAGTGAGTTCCCTAGTAATGGGAACAGGGTCTGTCTCTGACATGAACTCAGTGTCTGGCTAGCTCTTTGATCAGCTACCTCTGTGGGGTGCAGCTTTGCCAGGCCACAGAGAAAGACAATGCAGCCAGCCCTGATGAGATTTTTTTTTAGACTATATTCTGCTATGTTCCTTTTTGACAATAACAGTAGTAGTTTTTCCTTTAAGCTTAGGGACTTTCTAGTCTCAGGTTTTTCTTCATTTTATACCTTGTCAGATTTGAGTTCAGGTTTATTGAGTGGACTTTAAGTCAAACAAAAATAGTCTTGTTACTCCCATACCATTGGGCCGATTTTTCTCACTATATCTCTCAGGCAGATCACTGTTGTAGGTAACAGAGTTTACCATATTAATGATTACTCTTTCCCTCTGGTAGTGTGCTGACTACCTTAGAATGCTAGTCAGTAGAGATGAAGCTTCAAGTGGAGCTTAGGTTCATTTTCACTGTGTCTAAGGACAGAAGCTAGTTGTGTCTTTAACAATAATACCTTAGCATAAGCTTATGTAGAGTAACTAACAGTTCTGGAAACAACCTGTGCTGTTTGAAAATGTATTAAGGACCTCTTAGGCAAATGGTTCAACAAGATGTAACCCATTCTTAGCACTGAAGATTTTACTTGGTGTAAGGTTGTCTATTTAGGGCCATTGCCTCTCTATTACAGGGCAACTCCATTTAAATTCCTTTTAAATATGTATATCCTGTAAGAACCTTTACAGTAGTCCCCTATATTTACATTCATTCATTCAGAAAAAAAAAAAAACATTCACAAAAAATAAAAAAAAAGTTAAAAAAATTTCTCCAAGAATCAAGTGTGACATAAGAATTGAACTCCCCCAAAGAAAAAAAATAGAGACTGATATTTTCAAAATTGTCTTGAGGTTGATCACTGCATAGTAATACTAATCTATTAGTACAGAATGTCCATGAAAAATTGATCTTTTAAGCAAATTTGCATTGCTTCATAACTGTTATGCATCACAATACAGAAAAAGTTGATGATTTAAATTCATGATTGATTTATGTGCCGTGCAGAAGCAAGGCAGAAAGCATCAGACTGTTGCCAAGGAGCCCATTTAGAACAACCAATAATTACCCTGAGAATTATATTGTATGAAATTGTGAAAGTGTGAAAGAGTCCATGACATCAGTAATTGTGTTGAAAATGAAATGAATATCTTAAAAGGCTTGCTCTCACCACTGGTTCTCTGTATATTACAGTTTTTCCCTGATCACTTTCAGACCTGGCTGATATTATGTTATTGACAACTGTTTTAATGTGAACTCAGAAAAGGATAAAGAAAAATCACTAAATTTCAGAAACTTTTTCAATATTGGGCATAGATGGAAAAAAATAAGACAATTAAACTACTTATTTGTAATACAATTTTAAATTAGAATAAGAAGATATAATGGGAAAGGGGATGAGAAGATGGGTTGAAGCGTGGCTCTGTGGAGAGACAAGAAACATTAACTACTGTCTGACAGACAGGACAGAGGGAAGTACCAGGTTTGTTTGTCATCAGCGCATATGAAGACAATCTAAAACTATAGTATTGCGTGTAAAAACAGTACAGCCAATTTCAAATATTGACACAGTTTTATATTTCTATGTATACTGATACATGCTATACATAGACATTATACATAAAATGATACCAAAAGTTAGAAATTGGAAATGTACTCGTGTACATGTATAGATACATTCATGTGGCTATATTTTCTTTAATAATTGTGATGCATTTTTCTACATGTAGACATCTAGTTAAATGAGTAGCATTTGTTGAAGATGATATCTTTTTTTCCATTGTACTGTTTTGGCTACTTTGACAAAAATCAAGGATCCGTAGGTGTGTGGGTTTATTTCTAGGTGTACTATTCGATTCCATTGATCCTCCAGACTGTTTCTCTATCCATACCGTGACATTTGTATTACTGTTGTTCTATAATACAGCTTGAGATCAGGGATGGCGATACCTCCAGACAATGTGTTGTACAGGACAGTTTTAGCGATTCTGTTTTTTTTTTTTTTTTCCATATGAAATTGAGATTTGTTGTTTCAAGTTCTGTAAAGAATTGTGTTGATATTTCGATGGGAATTGAATTTAATCTGTACATTGCTTTTGACAGATTGGCCAATTTCATTAAGTTGATCTTACCTATCATTGAACATGGGAGATCTTTCCATCTTCTGATATCTTCTTCAATTTTTTTCTTTAGAGACTTGAAGTGTTTTGTTTGTTTGTTTGTTTGTTTGTTTGTTTTTATACAGTTCTTTCATTTGCTTTGTTAGAGTCACACCAAGGTACATTATGTTATTTGTTGCTATTGTAAAAGATGTTTCCGTAATTTCTTTCTCAGCCAATTTGTCTTTTGTATACAGGAGTGCTACTGACTTTTTTAGTTAATTTCGTATCCAATCACTATGTTGCATGAGTTTATTGGCTGAAGGAGTTCTCTGGTTGAATTTTTGGATTCACTCATCTATATTATAAAAAGAAAATAGATATATATTTATCACCATGCACAATCTAAAGTCCAAGTGGATCAAATACCTTGACATAAAATGAGAGACACTAAACCTGTTAAAAGAAAAGGGAAGAAGAGCCTAAAACTCATTGGTACAGGAGACAACTTCCTGAACAGAACACCAACAGCACAGGCTTTAAGATCAACAATCAATAAAAGGGACCTCATGAAACTGAAAAGCTCCTTTAAAACAAAGGACACAGTCATCCAAACAAAATGACAGTCACAGATCGGGAAAGGATCTTCACTAATCCTACATATTACAGAGGGCTAATATCCAGAATATATAAAGAACTAAAGAAATGAAACCAAAACACCCAAATTTTCCAATTAAAAACTGGAGTACAGCGCTAAAAAGAGAATACCAAATAGAGGAATACAAAATTGAACAGAAATACTTAGAGAAATATTCAGAATCCTTAGTCATCCAAGAGATGCAAGTCAAAAGGACCCTGAAGTTTCACCTTAGACCAATCAAAATGGCTAAGATCAAAAACTCAAGTGACAACACATGCTGGAGAAGATATGGAGAAAGGGGAACTCTCCTCCATTGCTGGTGGGAATGTAAATTTGTACAACCATTTTGGAAATCAATCTGGTGCTTGCTCAGACAATTAGGAATAATGCTACATCAGGATCCAACTAAATCACTCCTAGGCATATATCTGAAAGGTGCCCAGCCATACAAGTACATTTGCTCAACCATGTTCAGAGCAGCTCTATTCGTAATAGCCAGAATCTGGAAACAACCTAGATAGATGTCCCTCAACAGAGGAATGGATACAGACACTGTGGTACATTTACACAATGGAATAGCACTCATTTATTAAAAACAAGGAAATCATGAAATTTGTAGGCAAATGGTGTGAACTAGAAAAGATCATCTTGAGTGAGGTAGCCCAGAAGCAGACAGACACACATGGTATATACTCACTCATAAGTGGTTAGTAGCCACATAATATAGAATAAACATACTAAAATGTATACTCCTAAAGAAGCTAAACAACAAGGAAGACCCTAGAGAAGATGCTCAATCCTCAGTCAGAAGGACAAACCTTATAGATATTAGAAGCAGGAGAAGACAGGGAACAGGACAGGAGCCTGTCACAGAGGGCCACTGAAAATTTCAATTGATTGAGATATTGAAGCAGCGTCTGAGACTCATAGCCAAACTTTTGGCAGAGTGCAATGGATTTTATGAAAAAGGGGAGATAGAAAGACCTAGATAAGACAGAAGCTCAGAAAGGAGACTAACAGCCAAAAAAAACCCTGAGCCCTGGGATCCTGCAGAGACTGATATTCCAACCAAGGACCATGGATGGAGAGGACCTAAAACTGCTGCTCAGATGTAGCCCATAGACTCAGTCTCCACGTGGGGTCCCCAGTAAGCGGAGCAGGGACTTTCTCCTGCATGAATTCAGTGGCAGCCTCTTTATCACTATCTGCTGGGAGGTGAAACCTTGCCAGGCCACAGAGGAAGACATGGCAGCCAGTGCTGATGAGACCTGATAAGCCAGGGTCAGAAAGAAGGGAAGGAGCATCTGCCCTATCAGGGGACTAGAGGAGAAGTATAGGGAGTGAAGAGGGAGGGAGGGTGGGATTGGGAGGAGATGAGAACTGGGGCTACACTTAGGATACAAAGTGAATAAATTATAATAAATAAATAAATAAATAAATAAATAAATAAATAAATAAATAAAGGAATTTTTTTTTTTTTATTTTTTCTTTTTAGTTACATTTTCTTAACTCCGTGTCCCAGCTGTATCCCGCTCCCTCATTCCCTCCCCAACCCCACACTCCCTCCCTGGTCTCCTCCCTGCCCCTTTCCAAGTCCCCTGATAGGGGAGGACCTCCTCCCCTTTCATCTGTCCCTGTTTTATCAGGTATCTTCAGGGCTGGCTGCAAAGTCCTCCTCTGTGGCCTAACAGACTGCTCCTCCCCTGGGGGGAGGTGTCAAACAGCCTGCCCTTGAGATCCTGTTAGAAATAGTCCGTGTCCCCCTTACTTTGGAAAACTACTTGGTTACTGAGCTACCACAGGCCATATCCGAGCAGAAGTTCTAGGTTATATCCATAGATGGTCCTTGGTTGAGTTTCAGTCTCAGAAAAGACCCTGTGCCCAGATATATTTGGTCCTTGTAGAGCTCCTATCCTTTCCATATCATACTAACTTCCCTTCTTTCATATGATTCCCTGCACTCTGCCGAGGGTTTGGTTATGAGTCTTAGTGTCTGCTTTGAAACACTGCTAGGTAGAGTCTTTCAGATGCCTTTTGTGGTAGACTCCTGTCATAGGTTCAATGCACATCCCATTTGTCTTTCTAAATGAGGATTAATCACCTTCACCTGTGTCCGCTTTCTTGATTATCTTCTTTAGGTGTGTAGATTTCATTATGTTTATCATATCTTGTAGGTCTATATAAGTGAGTATATACCAAGTTTGTCTTTCTCCTTCTGGGATACTTCACTCAGAATGATCTTTTCTAGATCCCACCACTTGCCTGCAAATTTCATGATTTCCTCCTTTTGATTGCTGAGTAGTATTCCATTGTGTAAAAATACCACAATTTCTGTATCCATTCCTCCGTTGATGGACATCTGGGTTGTTTCCAAGTTCTGGCTATTACAAATAAAGCTGCTACAAACATGGTTGAACAAATGTCCTTGTTGTGTACTTGAGCAAATTTTGGGTATATACCTAGGAGTGGTATAGCTGGGTCTTGAGGTAGCACTACTCCTAGTTGTCTGAGAAAGCGCCAGATTGACTTCCAAAGTTGTTGAACCAGTTTACATTCCCACCAGCAATGGAGGAGGGTTCCCTTTTCTCCACAACCTCTCCAGCATGTGCTATCACTTGAGTTTTTCATCTTGGCCATTCTGATGGGTGTAAGGTGAAATCTCAGGGTCGTTTTGATTTGCATTTCCCTAATGGCTAATGAGGTTGAGCATTTCTTTAAGTGTTTCTCTGCCATTCGATGTTCCTCTTTCGAGAATTCTCTGTTTAGCTCTGTTCCCCATTTCTTAATTGGATTACTTGGTTTGTTGCTTTTCTGCTTCTTTAGTTCTTTATATATACTGGATATTAGCCCTCTGTAGGATTAACATTGTGAAAATGGCCATCCTTCCAAAAGCAATCTACAGATTCAATGCAATTCCCATCAAAATACCAACTCAATTCTTTACAGACCTTGAAAAAAAGATTCTCAGCTTCATATGGAGAAACAAAACACCCAGAATCTCCAAAACTATCCTGTACAACAACAGATCATCTGGAGGTATCTCCATTCCCGATCTCAAGCTGTACTACAGGGCAACAGTAATAAAAACTGCATGGTATTGGCATAGAAACAGAAAGGAGGATCAATGGAACCGCATAGAAGACCCAGAAGTAAACCCACACACCTATGAATACTCAATATTTGACAAAGAAGCCAAATCCATTCAATGGACAAAAGACAGCATCTTCAACAAATGGTGCTGGACCAACTGGATGTCTACATGTAGAAAAATGAAAATAGATGCATATTTATCACCCTGCACAAAACTAAAGTCCAAGTGGATCAAGGACCTCAACATAAAACCAGATACTCTAAATCAGTTGGAAAAAAAAGTGGGGAACAGCCTAGAACTCATTGGCACAGGAGACAACTTCCTGAACAGAACACCAACAGCACAGGCTCTAAGAGCAACAATCAATAAATGGGACCTCATGAAACTGAAAAGCTTCTGTAAAGCAAAAGACACTGTCATCAAAACAAATAGACAGCCTACAGATTGGGAAAGAATCTTCACCAACCCTTTATCTGACAGATAATAGCTCTTTACTTGAGTAAATATCTTGAAGAAAATCAAATTTCTAAAATTAGGGTCAGAACTTCAGAAAATCAATAAAGTACACAAAAAAAATTTCTTACAATTTATTTTCCTTGCATCTTTTTGATTCCTTCATTAATACTTTACTGATTTGAAGTCGCTTACTAGAATTGTTTTGGCTCAGACAACTTTCTAATAACATCCATTCCAGGCATTGTCTTACTTAGATATATCTTTTCCTTTCCTGTGTTGCTTGTTCAATTCTTTGAACTTTGACTCACATAAAAATAAGAAACAGAAAACCTGAGACAAAATAAAAGGTCGCATACTCAAATGCATTTTAGATGTTTATTTTTATCACTTAATTGTTCAATTAAGCTTGTTGCCATAAGGCTATACATACTGATTGAGATCACAGTTGTTCCAACCCAAAGTAATTTGACTTTAGATACAAAAATTTCTAAGTGACATCCAGAGAGGGAAAAAAATTCAACATATAATTTTTAATTAATTATTTCTTAAAAATAATTATATTTTACTCACTTTGTATCCCTGCTGTAGTACCCTCCCTCATCTCCTCCCAATCGCATCCTGGCTGCCTCATCTCCTTCCATGCCCCTCCCCAAGTCCACTGACAGGGGAGAGGGGAGGTCCTTCTCCCCTTCCCTTGACTCTAGCCTATCAGGTCTCAACAGGTCTGGCTGCATTGTTTTCCTCTATGGCCTGGTAAGGCTGCTCCCTGATCAGGGGGAGGTGATCAAAGAGCCAGCCCCTGAGTTCATGTCAGAGACAGTCCCTGTTCCCTTTACTAGGCACTCACTCGAAGACTAAGCTGCTATGGGCTACATCTGTGCAGGGGTTCTAGGGGTCCTTGGTTAGAGTATCAGTCTCAGGAAAGTCCCCTGTGCCCAGATTTTTTGGATCTATTGTTCTCCTTGTGGAGATCCTGTACCCTCCAGGTCTTCGTATCTCCCCCTTCTCTCATAACATTCCCTGCACTCTGCCCAAAGTTTGGCTATGAGTCTCAGCATCTCCTTTGATATCTTGCTGGGTGGAGTCTTTCACCAGTCCTCCTCCATCAGAAAGGCAAATGGGATGGACCATGGAAGAGGTAGAAAACAGTCAACATAAAATTTTAAATTAGAATATTTTGGTTAAAAATGAAGGTGTATTTAATTGAATCACAACACAGCACTAACCACCAGAGTTTCTACTTTTAGACAACAGTAAAAGTAAGATAGAAATTCCATGTAGAAATAATATAAATAATAAATGAAATGATTCTTAATGATATTCTGCTATACTGAAGAGTGGGTTTATTGTCCAGTCACCATCAGACAGGCTTCCTCCAGCAGCAGGCAGTTCAAGTACAGAGACCCAGTCAGACATTCGCAGAGAGAGGGAGTCTAACTGTAGGTATCCGTTGGGTTCCTCCCCTAGAAGCTCAGGAAACCAGTAGGAGACAGGGGGAATGACTGTAGGAGTCAGAAAGGCTAGAGGATACCAGGAAAACATGGTCCACTAAATCAAATTCACAGGGCTCATATGGGCTCAAAGAGACTAAAGCATCAAGCACAGGGCCTACCTGGGACCAGCTCCTCTGCATAGATTTTTTTTTGACAATTTTTATTTTTTTATATTGATCACAGGTTATTTACTTTGTATCCTAACCATAGCCGCCTCTCTCATTCCCTTTCAATCCCTCCCTCCCTCTGTCATCTCTTCCCTGCCCCTCTCCAAATCACCATTTGGAGTTTTTGTGAACTAATATTGGAAGTAGGTATATCTTCTATTCTTTTGCCTGCCCCCCTGGCCTCTTTTCCTTTTATTGGGTTTCTCTGTCCAGCCTCAATATCATGGCTTTTGCCATGTCTATTTGTATCCAGTTTTGTCATGTTTGGCTGCCATCTCTTTGAGACATGCTCTTTTCCTAAAGGAAACAGAGGGAGAGTGAGTCTGGGGTAGAAGGTAAATAGCAGGAGTCTTGAAGAAGTAGAGTCTGAGAAGCAATGTATGGGTGAAAAATCCATTTTTCAGTATAAATTCTATTATTAAACATTAAATTTTTAAGTATGTTGTTTGAAACAAACTATAATATTATTTTTTAATATATAATATAACTATAACAATTCAGAGAACTGTTCTCTTGTATGAGACAAGTAGGAAGATTAGTCAGTGAAGAAAGTTGGGAAAATGGTCATCCTCCTTTTATGTCAATGTGGTTCCCTTTTCAAAGCTATCTGGATTATTATGTTAGATATGTATTAAATTTCCTGTAGAAAGGGCCTATGAAA
This sequence comes from Psammomys obesus, assembly GCF_907164565.1. Classification (NCBI taxonomy): domain Eukaryota; kingdom Metazoa; phylum Chordata; class Mammalia; order Rodentia; family Muridae; genus Psammomys; species Psammomys obesus. Next base: position 8,183,098 of record NW_026594083.1, on the reverse strand, counting down.
GTTAATCGAGTTGAAAGCAGGGATTGGTTTGGTAAGCCTTCAACTTCCGCTGGAAGAAGAGACAAAGGGAGGAAAGTTACATAGATGCCATCTCTGATTGCAGCGTAGTTCTAAAGAATCATACCTCCAAGAAGTGAGAAACCCTATTCAAACATGGGATGCTTCAGGAGTCCTGCATCAGTCATGATTCCTCTAGCTGTTATTATCCTTATTTTCTAGGGTTGGATAGGAAGGCTAGTGACCACATATACATAGGCCTATAAGAACCTGAAGCACCAGGACATTTAGTCAAGTGCTGGCATCAGAGACTTTCAAAACAGAGATCTGAGTTTCATCCCTTTTGCTAGGATGGAGTTATTTCATTTTTTTCCCCCTGTGGAGATCTAGATTCCCCAGCACCTCTTTGGCAAAACTAGATTTGAATGAAATATGGATTTCACAAAAACTTGATATTCCTTGACTTTCCCAAGAAAGAGAAGTGAAGATTAATGTTTACTAAACTCAAAGCTGTCAGTCATGACAATGACCCTAACCAGAAAGAACTCAAAAATAGAGAAGGAGCACTCAAAGTATGTGCAACAAATAAAATAATCAAACACTTCTAAAATGGAGATTTTTTATTGACTAGGAGTATTCTATGTTAGATGGTACTATCCGATACATTTGGATAGAATTAAACTATATGACAAGGAGATGAGAAAACTAGATGTGGTGTTAGCTTTTAAACTCTCAAAGCTGAATCCAGTCATATATTTCTCCAACACGACCACACCACCTAAAACTCCATATACCATACCACCTATTGATACCCAAAAGGCCAAGACTATATAGATAGGGGAGATTTATCATCCAGAACATCATGTAGTTTGTTCAAATAATTATGAAAACATAGACAAATCATTTTTGGAAAGAAAATTTTTTTAACTTCAATAGGATACTTAGACTCCTAAAATAATTAACCTTTGTAAAATTCATAAAGACTATGATTGAGCTTCTCATAAACTCCAACAGTAATCCTAATTTTCTAGTCTTCTGCTGTACCATTATAAAGGTAACATATATCTGAGGATAAGCCATATTTTTCTTCACAACAATACAGTAGGCAGAAGAAGGTTACAATTTGAGCTACCTATATTGCTGCACAAATTTTTAATTACCTAACTTTTATTTTTAATAGACAGGCTAAGGTATAACTTACATATATCTACCTATTGAAGTATAAAACCCAATTTTGTTGGTATATTTGCAGAATACTTTAACCATTATCATAGACATATTTCAGCAGTTTTTCCACTTCAAAAGGGTAAACTTTGCATTCAGTACCAGCAACCACCTCACACATCTCACATTTGCTCTTGTACAACTAATCTATTTCTTGACTGACTAGTTTTCCTGTTTTATAGATTTCTTCTGATTTAAACTATTTTATGTTTAAGCAACTATTTTAACTTACTGTGAATGAATACTTTGCATTTATGAAGCTCATATTCAACATTTTATACTAGTGCTTGTTTAGTTTTTATTACACTGTCACTTTCCTTAATATAATTACAGGTCATATATTATGCAAAGTATAAGTCATATAAATCAATTACATTTTAATTACTAGCTTCCTACTGTTTGAGTTAGGGCTTAAATGGTCTGAATAAATATCTCTTCAATAGCCATAAGGGAAAATAGAAATATTTTTAGCTGTTCTGTTAGATTAAAACATACTCATTCATTGTTTTTTGAACTAACTAAAAACTCAAAATGCATACAAATTATCTTAGACCCAACATGCTTTCCTACTGGTTATTCTGAAATTAAGATAAACACTAGGTTTCCATTTTCATGATGTCCCATCTTATGTTGCAATCTTTGATCCATTTTCAGTTGATATTTGTTCAGAGTGATGAGTATAGATCTATTTGGATTCTTCTATATGCAGCCATCCACTCTTGCTAACACCATTTGTTGAAAATTCTATCTTTCTTTCCTATGTGCGTTTCTTGCTTTCTTATTAAAAATCATGTTTCCATAGGTATATGGTCTTTAGGTCTGGGTCTTCAGTTTGATAACATTGATAGATGTTTCTGTTTGTTCTTTTGCTTTTTTTTTTTTTTGATTGTTTAGTTGTTGTTTTGCCAATACCATGTTGTTTTTATTACTATAGCACTGTAAGAGTATTTGATGTTGGGGATGGTGATACTTTCAGCATTTTGATTATTCAGGATTGTTTTGTGTATATTTCTCTATGTAAATTTGAAAATTTTCCTTTCAAGATCTGTGAAGGATTGTTAGAATTTCGATGGGGGTTAGGTTAGGTTGAATCAGTAGATTGCTCTTGGTAGAATGGCCATTTTTTTAATTTTTAATTTTTTCTTATTAGTTACATTTTATTAACTCTGTATCCTAGCTGTATCCCGCTCCCTCATTCCCTCCCAATCCCACCCTCTCTCCCTCCTCTCCACCTTGCCCCTATCCAAGTCCACTGATAGGGGGGACCTCCTTGCCATTCATCTGACCCTGTTTTATCAGGTTTGCAAAGTCCTCCTCTGTGGCCTAAGAGGACTGCTCCTCCTTTGGGGGGTGGGGAGGTCAAAGAGCCAGCCACTGAGTTCCTGTTAGAAATAGTCCTTGTTCCCCTTACTATGGGAAACCAATTGGTTACTGAGGTACAATGGGCTACATCTGAGCAGAGGTTCTAGGTTATATCCATACATGGTCCTTGGTAGAATGGCCATTTTTACTATGTTAATCATAGTAATCCATGGTAATAAGGATTCTTTCTGTCTTCTGGTATCTTCTTTATTTTCTTTCTTCAGTATCTTAAAATTTTTGTCATACAAGTTTTCAAATGCTTGGTTACACCAGATAATTTACAATTTTAAAGGTTTTTGTTCCTCTGATTTCTATTTATTCCATTTGTCATTTGTATATAGGGAGGCTACTTATTTTTTTTTTTGTGAATTACTACTGTATTTTGCTGCCTTCTGAAAGTGTTTATCAGCTACAACAATTTCCTAGGGGAATTATTAGGATCTCCTATGTATACTATCATATGATCTTCAAAAATATATATATATACTTTTAACTTTTTCCTTCAAATTTCTATTTCCTTGATCTCCTTCACTGGTCTTACTGCTCAATATAAGCCATTAAGTACTACAATGCATAAGTATGGAGAGAATAACTAATCTTTTCTTGTTCCTGATTTTAGTGGAACTGCTTTGAGTTTCTCTCTTTTCAAGTTAATGTTGGCTGTGATCTTATGGTAAATAACCTTTACTGTGCTGAAGTATGCTACTTTTGTTATCCTAGATACGTCTTCATGGTAAGATGACCATTATTCAGAATGAGTGGCATCCTACAGAAAAGGAAAAAATGCCAACTACAATCCAATTGAGGGCTAATATCCAAAATATATAAAAAACTAAATTAAGTGGACATACAGAAAAGAAATAATTTAGTTAAAATAGTGTACATATCTAAGCAGATTTTTTTCACAAAAAATAAAGAATAATCACATGGCAGAGATGCATGTAAGGTAATGTTTAATATTTCTACTCAGTAAGGAAATCAAAACCACGTTGAAATTTCATCTTATGTCAGTTAAAATGGGCAAGATCAATAAAAACTGGTGACAGTTCATGGTGTCAAGGATGAGAAGTAGGGGAGACACTCATTCCTTGCTTCTTGGGACTGGAACAAGAGGCTCAAATAGGAAGGGAGAGAAGCATGAGGGAGGGAATTCAGTAGGAACAGCTAAAGTAAATGGATGTGTGAGGAGTTGTTTGGAAACAACTTCCTGAACAGAACACTAACAGCACAGGCTCTAAGAGCAACAATCAATAAATGGTACCTCATGAAACTGAAAAGCTTCTGTAAAGCAAAGGACATTGTCCTCAGAACAAAACGACAGCCTACAGATTAGGAAAGGATATTCACCAACCCTATATCTGACAGAGGGCTAAAATCAAGTATATATACAGAACTAAAGAGGTTAAACAGCAAAAAATCAAGTAATCCAGTTAAAAAATGGGGTACAGAGCTAAACAGAGAATTCTCTGCAGAGGAATATCGAATAGCAGAGAAACACTTAAAGAAATGCTCAACCTCATTAGCCATCAGGGAAATGCAAAACAAAACGACCCCAAGATTTCACTTTACACCCATCAGAATGGCTAAGATCAAAAACCCAAGAGACAACACATGCTGGAGAGGTTGTGGAGAAAGGGGAACTCTCCTCCACTGATGGTGGGAATGTAAACTTGTGCAACCACTCTGGAAAGCAATCTGGCGCTTTCTTAGACAACTAGGAATAGTGCTTCCTCAAGATCCAGCTATACCATTCCTAGGCATATATCCAAAAGGTTCTCAAGTACACAATAAGGACATTTGCTCAACCATGTTTGTAGCAGCTTTATTTGTAATAGCCAGAAGCTGGAAACAGACAGATACCCCTCAGGGGAGGAATGGATGCACAAATTGTGGTATATCTATCCAATGGAATATTACTCAGCATTAAAAAAACAAGGAAATCATGAAATGTGCAGGTAAATGGTGGGATCTAGAAAAGATCATCCTGAGTGAGCTATGCCAGAAGCAGAAAGATGCACACCTTATACATTCACTCATATAGACATATAATATAGGATAAACCTACTAAAATCTGTACACCTAAAAAAAACTAATCAAGAGGGAGGACTCTTGCTAAAATGCTCAATTCCTATCCAGAAAGGCAAAGAGGATGGACATCAGAAGAAGAAGAAAAGAGAGAACAAGTCAGGAGCCTGACACAGAGGGCCTCTGAAAAGCTCTGCCCTGCAGACTATCAATGCAGATGCTGAGACTTATGGGCAACCTTTGGGCAGAATGCAGAGAATCTTAGGAAAAAAGTGGAAAACGGTAAGATCTGGAGAGGACAGGAACTCCACAAGGAGAGCAACAGAACCAAAAAATCTGAGTACAGGGGTCTTTCTTGAGACTGATACTCTAAGCAAGGACTATGCATGGAGATAACCTAAGACCCCTGCACAGATGTAGTCCATGGCAGTTCAGTATCCATGTGGGTTCCATTGCAATAGGAACAGGGACTGTCTCTGACATGAAATGATTGGCCTGCTCTTTAATTACCTCCTCCTGAGGGGGAAGCAGCATTACCAGGTCATAGGAGAAGACAATGCAGCCACTCCTGATGAGACCTAATTGACTAGGATCAGAAGGAAGGAAAGGAAGACCTCCCCTATCAGTGGATTTGGGGAGGGGCATGGATGCAGAGGGTGGAGGAAGGGAGAGATTGGGATGGGAGAAGGGAGGGAACCACAGGGGGGATACAAAGTGAATAAAGTGTAATTAATAAAGAAAAAAGTAAATAAATAAATATAACATGAAAAAAAATAAAAAAGAAGATACATTTGAATTTCAAAAGTGTTGAAACTAGGGGGACAAATGGCAGAGCCGGGAGAACAGTGTCTGAGAAGCAGGACAACACTCTCTGTGCAGCATCCAGGAGACTGAACTCTGGGCCCTAAAACTACAGCAATCGTGCTTCCCAGGTGAGGGGAGGCTCCCACAGAGTGGGAAAGGGTCGGGTCCACTTCTGGGCCCAGGCCGCCCAGCCAGAACCCGGAAGAGATCCCTGGTAATTTGGGGCTTTTGGTCTCCAGGCTGGAGCCGCAAGCCTGCATGTCCCGATCAATTTCCCAGGCTGATTGGTGGGCACAAGGGTGCCAGAGACTGAGAGTCCTAGTTGCAAGAAAACCCCACGGGGAAGGAAAGTTGCGAGACTGATCACGAGTCACCCAGTCTTTCCCTAGAAGGTCTCCCTGACAGCAGGTACCCGCCACCAGCACAACTGAACTCCCTCTGCGTGCTGAGAGCAGCTGCGCTCCCAGCTCAAAATCCCTACTCCCTCTTGGGAGGAGGCAGGAGGCTTCCAGCAGAATCTGCCACAGACCACATTGTCTGTACTTCAAACCGAGATCGGGGATGAGAAAACCCAATCCTTTCAGGCACTCCCCCAAATGCCACCATAACCCTGCTGCGTTAGAGCAGAAGGATAAAGAGGCGCACAGTGGCTTCACAGTGCTGGGACACCAGTGCTGCCAGCTGCTCCTAGCAAACAAACTTCAGCTCGGGATCTGGGACTGTGGTCATTCAACACATCCTGAGATTCTCCTGGGTCCAGTGCAATAAGGTCTAGCATCAAGTCCTATCACCGGCGCCCCCCCCCCCCCCCCCGCGACCCCTGGCAGAGAAACCCCAGCTCAGGATCAGACTGAGAAGTCCCAACCCCTGCTGGCACTCCTCTGAGAGCACCATCATAAGCTTGCCTTAGCTGAGGGTAAGTTCAGAGGGGAAGGACAGAGAGGCAGCCTGCCACAGGACACAGCACCCCCTCTCCAGCACACCCAGTGGCCCCTAGCAGAGAAACCCAAGCTCTGGATCTGAGGACACTCAACCCTACCTGGTAATCTCTCGGGATCAGCAAACATAGGTTCTTCCGCAAGGCTGCTTCTCGCAATGAGATCTGGGCCTGGGATCTGGGATTGAGATCACTCAACCTAACTCTTTCCCAAGCTACCCCGGGACCAGTCAACATAACCCCTCCTGGCAGAGGGAAGGACAGAGAGGCAGCACACAGGAAAGGTGGACACCGAGTCCTGTGGCCACAGTGTCACAGAGCTGACTGTTAGCCTACCCGCGCATTTTCCACAGCAGGACCAAATCAGAGAGTAGAGAGCAAGGGGAACCCCTGTGCATTCCAACTAGTCCTGCAAGAGAGTGAGTGAGCCTTCTAGGGAGAGTTTGCCTCAGACCCAGGGCCTCTCCAGAGAAGCAACCAGATGAGATCCCTGCCACCCACACCCCTAGTGTGGGCATCATAGGGATTCTTGGGATAGCGACCACAAAGTTGAAGCCTCTGCCTTGTCGGTCCACCAGTGTAATACAGGCAAACAATCCCTGGATCTCAGACAGAACTGCATAATACTGGCCTGCAGGCCACTGAGATAGTCAAAGAATCTGTGCATGCACACTGCGCCTGCTAAAAGTACATGCGAATAGCGCCAGCGTCACATTACTTACTTAGGCAAAACTAAACCACAACGCATACTCCCATACCAGTGAACCTCTCTCATCGTCCTGAAAAAAACAGTCCAGAAAACAGAAAGAAACGATCATAGCCCGAACTACAAACTCAAGGAACAAACAGCGAGGATTATAAATAACCAGATGGCTAGAGGCAGACGTAAGAACACTCCCAACAAAAATCAGGACATAATGACCTCACCAGAAACCCCACAAAACAATGGACACTTCAATTCACTAGATACACAAGAAAACAACCGCAAAACTATGTTTCTCCAGCTATTAGAGGCCCATAAAGATGAAATGAACAAAGCCCTCAGAAATATAGCCAACGACATTGAGACGAATCAAGAGGAAACAAATCGAGCTCTCAGAGATATGACCACGAAAATTGAGGCAAACAAAGGAGAACTGCACAAAGCTCTCAAAGAAATGTCCACAAAAATAAAGGCAAATAAAGAAGAAATAAACAAAGCTCTCATAGAAATACAGGCAATTATAGCCAAAGAAGTAGAGGCACAATTAGTGATACATAGAGAAGAAACAGACAAAAAAATAGAAGCTGTCATTGAAAAGCAGGACTCCACATTCAAACAGATGAAGGAAATGGTGTAAGACATGAAAACAGAATTAGAATCAATAAAAAAAAAACAAAAATAGAGAAAAACCAGAAACTAGAGAACATAGAGAAAAGATCAGGAACTACAATTAAGCATTACCAACAGAATACAAGAGATGGAAGAAAGAATCTCAGGCGCCGAAAATACACTTGCGGAAATTGACATGTCTCTCAAAGAAAAAATAAAATCAGAAAAGTTCCAAACACAAAACATCCAAGAAATCAAGGACACCATGAAAAGACAAAAATCTAAGAATAATAGGAGTTGGAGAAAAAGAAGACATCAGGCTCAAAGGTTCGGAAAATATTTTCAAGAGAATTATAGAAGAAAACTTCCCCAACTTAAAGAAGGAGATGGCCATAAACATACAAGAGGCCTACAGAACATCAAGTAGACTAGACCAGAAAAGAACTTCTTCACGTCACATCATAGTCAAAACACTGAACCTACAGAACGAAGAAAAAATTCTAAAAGCAGCAAGGGAAAAAGGCCAAGTAACATATGAAGGTAGACCTATCAGAATCACACCAGATTTCTCAACAGAAACTAAGAAAGCCAGAAGGGACTGGACAGAAATCATACAGTCCTTAAGGGACCACAGATTCCAACCCGGAGTACTATACCCAGCAAAACTTTCAATCAACATAGACGGAGAAAGCAAAATAATCCATGACAAAACCAAATTTAAACAATATCTACATAGTAACCCAGCTCTACAGAAGTTACTAGAAGGGAAACTCCAAACCAAAGAAAACAACTACATCTAAGGAAACAGAGGAAATAGATAACTACACAACAAAAAAAACCAAAAGAATGCAAGCAATGAAACTCAGTGACAACACCAACCCCACATCAAAAGTAAGTAACAATTGTTGGTCACTAGTATCTATCAACATCAACGGACTTAACACCCCAATTAAAAGACACAGACTAACAGAACGATTGCGGAAACAGGATCCAACATTCTGTTGCATCCAAGAAACACACCTATGCAACAAAGATAAACACTACCTCAGAGTAAAGGGCTGGAAAAATGTTTTTCAAGCAAATGGTTCCAGAAAACAAGCTGGAGTAGCCATCCTAATATCTAATTAAATAGACTTTCATCTGAAATTAATCAAAAAAGATAAAGAGGGCCACTATATTCTCATCAAAGGAAAAATCCAACAAGAGGACATCACAATTTTGAATATCTATGCCCCAAATACAAGAGCACCTACATTTGTAAATGAAACAATATTAAAGCTTAAATCACACATTGATCCTAATAACTTAATAGTTGGAGAATTCAACACTCCACTCTCACCAAGGGACAGATCAACTAGACAGAAAACAAATAGGGAAATAAAAACACTAACAGAATCCCTAAATCAAATGGACCTAGTAGACATCTACAGATCTTTTCATCCAAACTCAAAAGAGTATACCTTCTTTTCTGCACCGCATGGAACCTGCTCCAAAATAGACCACATACTTGGTCACAAAGCAAATCTCAACAGATACAAAAAGATTGAAATAATCTCTTGTATTCTATCTGACCACAATGCACTAAAGCTGGACCTCAACAACAACAGAAATAACAAAAAGCCGTCACGCATATGGAAACTGAACAACTTGTTACTCAATGACAGTTGGGTTAAGGAAGAAATTAAAAAAAAAAAAAAAAAATTAAAGACTTCCCAGAATTCAACGAAAATGAAGGCACAACTTACCCAAATTTATGGGACACATTGAAAGCAGTGCTCAGGGGAAAATTTATAGCACTAAGTGCCTGCAAGAAGAAATTCGTAACATCACATACAAATAACTTAATGACCCCACTGAAAAATCTAGAAAAAAGAGAAGCAGATACACCCAAGAGGGGCAGACGGCTGAAAATAATCAAACTCGGGGCTGAAATCAATCAGTTAGAAAAAAATAAAACTATTCAAAGAATCAATGAAACAAAAAGCTAGCTCTTTGAGAATATCAACAAGATAGACAAACACTTAGCAAAACTAACTAAAAAGCAGAGAGAATCTATCCAACTCAGCAAAATCAGAAATGAAAAGTGTGACATAACTACAGACACTGAGGAAATTCAAACAATCATTAGGTCATACTACAAAAGCCTATATGCCACAAAATTTGAAAACCTAAATGAAATGGACAATTTTCTTGATAGATTCCATCTTCCAACATTAAGTCAAGATCAGGTAGAAAGATTGAATAGCCCTATATCCTCCAAGGAAATTGAAGCAGTCATTCACAGTCTCCCCTCCAAAAAAAGCCCTGGGCCAGATGGTTTCAGCACAAAATTCTACCAGACCTTCAAAGAAATGCTAACACCAATTCTCCTCAAACTATTCCACAAAATAGAAACAGAAGGTACATTACCAGACTCATTTTATGAAGCAACAGTCACCCTGATACCTAAACCACACAAAGACCCAACAAAAAAAGAAAACTTCAGACCTATCTCTCTTATAAACATTGATGCAAAAATACTCAATAAAATACTTGCAAACCAATCCAAGAACACATCAAAGATATCATCCACCATGACCAAGTAGACTTCATCCCAGGCATGCAAGAGTGGTTCAACATACGGAAATCCATCAATGTAATCCACCACATAAACAAACTAAAGGAAAAAAACAACGTGATCATCTCCTTAGATGCTGAAAAAACATTTGACAAAGTCCAACACCCATTCATGTTTAAAGTCTTGGAGTGATCAGGAATACAAGGCACATATCTAAACATAGTAAAGGCGATATACAACAAGCTTATAGCCAACATCAAACTCAATGGAGAGAAACTTAAATCAATCCCACTAAAATCAGGAGCAAGACAAGGCTGCCCACTCTCTCCATACCTCTTCAACATAGTTCTTGAAATCCTAGCCAGACAACTAAAGGAGATCAAGGGGATACAAATCAGAAAGGAAGAGGTCAAAGTGTCACTATTTGCAGATGATATGATAATATACATGAGCGACCCCAAAAATTCAACCAGAGAACTTCTCCAGCTGATAAACACCTTCAGCAGAGTGGCTGGATACAAAATCAACTCAAAAAAATCAGAAGCCCTCCTGTATACCAAAGACAAAAGGGCCGAGAAAGAAATTAGGGAAACAACTCCCTTCACAATAGCCACTAATAACATAAAGTATCTTGGGGTGACACTAACCAAGCAAGTGAAAGACATGTTTGAGAAAAACTTCAAGTCTCTGAAGAAAGAAATTGAAGAAGATCTCAGAAGATGGAAAGATCTCCCATGCTCATGGATTGGTAGGATTAACATTGTGAAAATGGCCATCCTGCCAAAAGCAATCTACAGATTCAATGCAGTTCCCATCAAAATACCAACTCAATTCTTTACAGACCTTGAAAAAAGATTCTCAGCTTCATATGGAGAAACAAAACACCCAGAATCTCCAAAACAATCCTGTACAACAACAGATCAACTGGAGGTATCACCATCCCCAATCTCAAGTTGTACTACAGAGCAATAGTAATAAAAACTGCATGGTATTGGCATAGAAACAGAAAGGAGGATCAATGGAACCACATAGAAGACCCAGAAAGAAACCCACACACCTATGAATACTCGATTTTTGACAAAGAAGCCAAAACCATTCAATGGAAAAAAGACAGCATCTTCAACAAATGGTGCTGTTCCTACTGGATGTCTATATTCAGAAAAATGAAAATAGATCCATATTTATCACCCTGCACAAAACTAAAGTCCAAGTGGATCAAAGACCTCAACATAAAACCAGATTCTCAAAATCTGTTAGAAGAAATAGTGGGGAACAGCCTAGAACTCATTGGCACAGGAGACAACTTCCTGAACAGAACACTAACAGCACAGGCTCTAAGAGCAACAATCAATAAATGCGACCTCATGAAAATGAAAAGCTTCTGTAAAGCCAAGGACACCATCATCAAAACAAAACGACTGCCTACAGATTGGGAAAGAATCTTCACTAACCCTTTATCTGACAGAAGACTAATATCCAGTATATACAAAGAACTAAAGAAGCTGAAAAGCAGCAAACCACGTAACCCAATTAAAAAATGGGGAACAGAGCTAAACAGAATTCTCAACAGAGGAATATTGAATAGCAGAGAAACACTTAAAATATGCTCAACCTCATTAGCCATCAGGGAAATGCAAATCAAACGACCCTGAGATTTCACCTTACACCCATCAGAATGGCCAAGGTGAAAAACTCAAGTGACAACACATGCTGGAGAGGTTGTGGAGAAAGGAGAACCCTCCTCCACTGCTGGTGGGAATGTCAAGTTGTACAACCACTCTTGATATCTATCTGGCGCTTTCTGAGACAATTAGGAATAGTGCTTCTTGAAGACCCAGCTATACCACTGCTAGGTATATACCCAAACTTTGCTCAAGTACACAAAATGGATACTCATCATCCATGTTTATAGCAGCTTTATTTGTGATAGCCAGAACCTGGAAACAACCCAGATGTCCATCAACAGAGGAATGGGTACAGAAATCGTGGTATTTTTACACAATGGAATACTACTCAGCAATCAAAAAGGAGGAAATCATGAAATTTGCAGGCAAATGGTGGGATCTAGAAAAGATCATTCTGAGTGAAGTATCCCAGAAGGAGAAAGACAAACACGGTATATACTCACTTATATAGACCTATAAGATATGACAAACATAATGAAATCCATACACCTAAAAAAGTTAATCAAGAGAGCAGACGTGGGGTAAGATGATCAATCCTAATTTAGAAAGACAAATGGGATGCGCATTGAACATATGACAGGAGTCTATTGAGCGCATTTCAAAGACTCTAACTAGCAGTGTTTTCAAAGCAAAGACTCATGACCAAACCTTTGGCAGAGTACAGGGAATCATAAGAAAGAAGGGGAGTTAGTCTGATGAGGAAAGGATAGGAGCTCCACAAGGACCAAATTTATCTGGGCACAGGGTCTTTTCTGAGACTGACATGCAACCAAGGACCATGTATGAATGTAACCTAGAACCTCTGCTCAGATGTAGCCTGTGGTAGCTCAGTAACCAATTGTTTTCCCATAGTGAGGGGAACAAGGAGTATTTCTAACAGGAACTCAATGACTGGCTCTTTGGCCTCCCCACCCCCCAAGGGAAGAGCAGTCCTGTTAGGCCACGGAGGAGGGCTTTGCAGCCAGTCCTGAAGATACCTGATAAAACAGGATCAGATGAATGGGGAGGAGGTCCCCCTTATTAGTGGACTTGGAAAGGGGCACGGTGGAGATGAGGGAGGGAGGGAGGGACTGGAGGGAATGAGGGATGGGGACATGGCTGGGATACAGAGTTAATAAAATGTATCTGATAAAAAAAATTCAAAAAAAAAAAAAGAAAGAAAGACAGATGGGATGTGCATTGAACATATGACAGGAGTCTACTGAGTGCATCTGAAAGACTGTTACTAGCAGTGTTTTCAAAGCAGATACAAAGACTCATGACCAAACCTTCAGCAGAGTACAGGGAATCATATGAAAGAAGGGGAGTTAGTATGATGGGGAAAGTATAGGAGCTCCACAAGGACCAAATATATCTGGGCACAGGGTCTTTTCTGAGACTGACATTCAACCAAGGACCATGTATGGATATAACCTAGAACCTCTGCTCAGATGTAGCCTGTGGTAGCTCAGTAACCAATTGGTTTCCCATAGTGAGGGGAACAGGACTATTTCTAATAGGAAATCAATGACTGGCTCTTTGACCTCCTCACCCCCCAAGGGAGGAGCAGTCCTGTTAGGCCACAGAGGAGGGCTTCGCAGCCAGTCCTGAAGATACCTGATAAAACATGTTCCAATGAATGGGGAGGAGGTCCCCCCATTAGTGGACTTGGAAAGGGGCACGGTGGAGATGAGGGAGGGAGGGTGGGATTGGGAGGGAATGAGGGAGCAGGACATGGCTGGGATACAGTGTTAATAAAATGTAACTGAAAAAAAATATAAAATTAAATAAAAAAAGTGTTGAAACAATAAAAAATTTTGGTAATAAGATCTGGAAGGTTATTACTAAAAAGTGATATGATTTGCTTTCAAGTTGAAAGAACATGGACTTCTGCTGTTTATCTTAATTGCCAACTTGGAGGGAAAATCTTGAATGGCCTGAAAACATATCAATTTTCATGTCTTTGTGGCAGTTTTTATATTGGCCTGATTGAGACAGGAAAGTTCAGAGTAAATATGAGTAAGATTGCCCATAAGTTGAAATCATGCACTAAATAAAGTGGAGAAAGAGGTGAACACCAGAATCTAGGTCTCCACCTCATGATAGCAGATACAATGTAATCAGCTCTATCAGGGTTCTGCAGCCAGGGCGTTCTAGACATGATAGTCTGTCCTTGCAAGTTGTGAGCCAAAAGAAACTACTATAAGTTGCTATTGCTCACGATTCTGTCACAGCACAGACAAGAAGTAAGTGAGAAAATAAGTTGACTTTTTCTAGGGTGTCTGCCTTGGACTCAGCATTCTGCAATGTCATTCAAACTTCAAGCATGTATTAAAATCATTCAGTTAAATGGAATTATATGATGTACAATTTAATAGCCTGAGTAAGCAGGAAAAGGATTAGTATCTGACTAACGCGATGCTTTAATTTTCTCCATGACTTCCTGCCTGGGAGATGGTATACTTTCTGAATTTTAACTTTTAGGCTTTCTGTGGTTACATGTCCTCTGTAAGACCAACAGGCAATCTTAACCACTTTTCCATCTCTCCAGTTCTTCTTCCTAGTTTCCTAAGGATTTCTTCTAATGTGGCTGACATGGCTGCCATTAGTTCACTGCTATAAATGAGTCCAATTTAAACAATTACGAATAGTTAACTCATCCTTTGTTCATTTTCTTCTTTTTCACTGTCTCATTTACTCTTCGTAGGATAACATGCCAAGCAAACTGAGAGAATCCCAGTCTTTTTACACGATCTTCTTTGTGACAAAACATAAATATCTATATCTACTTTGCTTTACTTGCATAAACATACTATTAATTTTTAATATTAATCTTTAAGATGGCTTTGCTTTCTGAACAGATTTCTACTTGGATATTCCAGACTTTTTGAATACAGAATTTTAAGAGGATTACCTAATTTAAAATGAAGTCATTAGAGTGAATATTTTTCCACTAAGACTAGTCACTAATGAAAGATAATTTAGGACATTGATGAATAGATTATAGAGGATAATCATGAAGATGGCCAACTGAAAGTCAGGAAGGAAGATTTCAGTAAAAAATAATAATAATGAAAACTAAATTTCAAAATTTTGTTATTTCTTCTTGTTTTTGTATAACCCGGAAAGTGATCTATTCATGTAAGAAAACTCATATTTATGTATATAATACAAAATATAATGTAATAATACATATTATCATTTCTGCTAATAAAATATAATTTTTGATGATCACCAAGGTAATTTTATTTTTAAATATTATATATTGCAAGTCTTACTCATTCCTGGAATGAGTTGCAAATTTTGAAATTAGTTCTATTCATTTAATATGCAAGCCAACTTTTCTGACCATGCAATTTTCCAAAGATAACTGAATGTGATACTTCTTAATAGTCGAAGTCATCTGACTCTGATTGAAAACCAAAAGTAAATGCTGTGATCTATAGAAAGTCACATTGTTACTGTCTTTTCACCAAAATCTTAAGGTAATTGCACAAGCATAAATCTCCAATTTACCTATGATTTCAACAATTACCAATACCAAGAATGAACGAACAGTAGTCTAGTTATTCTGACTCTACACCCCAGGCATTATGTGCAATGAGTCAGTGATTACTTTCTTTAACTTCCTGAGAGTCTACCAAGTTGGTGGTGCAGTAATTTCTGATTAACAGAAGAACATTGAGACACAGAATTTTCAAGTAAATTACTCATGGTTAACTAGAAAATCAGTGGCACATCTGAAACCAAATCTCAGAATATAATTCAGAGTTGATAACTTCCAAGAAACCAAACATTCTTTTTCTCCTTCATTAACTCTTTACTTATTTGCCTAAATAAAGATATTTAGAGAATTAGTCAGACAGACTTCATAATAAAAATGCTCTTATCTTTTCTCTGTTAAGCTATAATCATGGGACTTCTATGCTAATAGAGTGATAAATTCTATGTGGGTTAGATTGTGTAGGTCAGCTCAAATTGGGAATGAACTCATTATAATTTAAGATGCTCACTATAATAATCAGTAGGGGAGGTGAGAAGATGTTGAAATATATTCCTGATCTGTTTGTAATATTACATATTATCGATATGGACTCTTCAGGTTTTAGGAAGATTTCCAAGGTTTCCCTTCTATTCATTTTAAAGCTGAGAAACCAGATTATTAGGGGCTAATTCATCTGCACAGGATGTTGCAGCACTGATACCACATTACGTCTCTCAACATAGGTGAATACAACTGGATGGTCACAGCGTATTAAACGATGAAAATAATGCTTAGAGTGTATGTGAACACTTACAGTCTCTTACAGTCTCGTGTGTACAGATCCTAGTTTAAATTCCTACCTCAACCCCAAAGTCCTAGAGCCACCACATCTGCAAGTCACAATCGTCTACAGCTGACAACAGCAAACTCGGTGCCTTTGGAGACTTAGACAAAGACCAGGTTAAGAAATTTATTTAATCTCTTAACGCATGAGATAAAATAAATTAGGACTGGTTGCTCCCATTAAAGACATTACTGCCAATCCAAATACAAATGCAAAAGCATATTTGTTTTGTGTTTGATTGACATCCTTAGAAACAAAAGGTTCTCTCACAAAGGAAAAATTATCCCTTGGCTTTCATTTTTATGTTATAGAATTGCATTTTTATATAGAGAAGAATCTAAGCACTGATCATTGACATTTACAATAATGAGTCAGGAAGCCTACTAATCAAAGTGAAGGTAGAGACCTAAGAAAGATGTAAATACCTAATTTGTATCATTCAACTAGTGGTGACATAATGATACTAAATTAAATAAATGTAAAATCTAAAATAAGCCAAACATAATGGATGACGGTAGTATGTATGTCAAAGATAATTTAAGTAATTACATGTTATTTTTTCACATTCCCTTAGATTAACAAGAGGAAGCATAATCCCCCGATAAAAATACAGGATAATTGTACAGATGGATGCAAGAAAATAAATAAAAGTGGGTGTAATTAAGACAGATGGAAATGAAACCAAAAAGACAACATAATTAAAATTTACCACATATTACTGTAGGAAATAAAAGGCATACTGTGTTGGGGGGACTAAAGTCCTCTTGCAATTATGAGAGGAAGAAAGAAAGAAGCAGTTGATAAAATGACAATCAATGAGGGAACAGATTGAAATCAGAATAGTGCACAACTAAGTCATTTCTCATGTCTTTGAATATAAGGAATAGACAAATTGCAGCTCTATTTTCCTGTGGCAAGTAATGATTTCTGAATTCCAGTATTTTAGTTTTCAGAATCTCATAGTATGAAAATCATAATTAGAGATGCTTTTAATTAACAGAATGCGGGTTCTAAATACAAAATGAAATAAAATAAGAAATGGCACCAGAAAGTAGCCCAGAGTTACATCACAAGTAGTATAAGGGGGAAAAAAAGAAAAAGTGCTAAAATTTAACTTTAAAATTCACTTCTTTCACACAAAAGTTAAATGGAACTAGAAAACATCATCCTGAGTGAGGTAACCTAGAAGCAGGAAGACACACATGACATACACGCACTTATAAGTGGATGTTAGCCATATAATATAGGATAAACATAGTAAAATCTGAAAGCCTAAAGAAGCTAAACGACAAGAAGGACCCTAAAGAAGACTCCTAATTCTCATTCAGAAGGGAAAATACAATAGAAACCAGAAGCAAAAGAAGCAAGGGAACAGGATGGGAGCCTACCACAGATGTTCTCTGTAAGACTCCACCCAGCAGGGAATCAAAACATTCAGAAACTCACTGCCAAAATTAGGGCAGAGCACAGGGAGTCTTATGGAGGAAGGGGGATATAGGAGGGGACAGGGGCCTCATACGAAGACCAACAAAACCAAAAAAGCAGAGCCCAGGAGGACTACAGAGACTGATGCATCAACCAAGGAACATACGTAGAGAGGATGTAGACCCCCTGGTCAGATGTAGCCCATAGACAGCTCAGTCTCCATGTGGGTTCCCTAGTGAAAGGAGGAGACAGTCTCTGAAATGAACTCAGTTGCCTGCTCCTTGATCGTTTGTCCCTGGTGGGGCAATCTAGCCAGCCCACAAATAAAGAGGATCCAGGCAGTCATGATGGTACCTGATAGGCTAGGATCACATAGAAGGGGGAAGAGAACTTTCTTTATCTGCATAATAGGGAAGTGGGATAAGGGAGGGAGAATAGAAAAGAGGACGGAGGGAGCTACGACTGGGATACAAAGTGAATCAATTGTAAATACTACTACTATTACTACTAGTAATAATAATAAAGATTCCTGAACAATTAAAAAAAAAAAAAGAAAAAGACACATGCTGCTCAAAATCTACCTGTCCTGACTATACTTAGTCAAATACAGCCCTTCAGCTCTGATAAAACTGTGTTGAAAGGAGGGGTGTGGTGTGGTTAGGAGATGACAAAATTATTTGCCACAGGTCTCTTTAGTATCTTCACACTGGCCTGAAAGTTTGCAGAATCTTTTTTTATAGTTTGCTGCACACCGAGGAAACCAGTATGTGTTTTAATGGTATTTCATCTGGTTAATTTATACTTTAAATTGTTCCTTCCTTTACATTTTAGTCATTATTCTTAGAATATTAAAATTTGATTATGTCTAGAAAGTACAATAAAATGTATTCTATGCTAAGAAAATAACAAAGACATTGCAATACATAACATCCACACAGGGCGATGTAGTAGGAGAGAGACAGACAGAAACAGAGACAGAGAAAAGCCAATTCAGGAGTCAAGGACTTTCGGGCCTACATATCTTTTTAAATCGCTATTGTTTCTCATAAAAATATTTGCTTCTGAAACGTAATTCTTTCCTGAGAAAACGTGTTCTATTTTTGCTTGTAATCCTAACTCTGTTAGCTGCCCCTCAATCCCAGATACTAGCCAATTTATTAATAACCCGACTCCAATTTGGGTATACTATGAATTCTGACAGTTGTAAAACATCCAGCTATTTAAAGGCCCCAATCTCCAGGATGCCCTCACGTAGATGCTGGTCACAGCAATGGGTCCATAGAACATGTTTCTATCAGGGATGGATGCCACTGCAGGGACTCCCGCAGGAATTTGCTTGTAGATCCCAAATAAACATGAATTGATACAAGCCTTATCAACATCTTTTAATGAATAATTAAAGGTGCGAATGGATGGCGGATAAAGAGATGCACAGTGTGAGGTCCAGCAGAGTTCAGGGCTCTGGAGTTTCTGCGATCCCTGCCTGAGCTGCCCACCTGTTACATCTGTGTGAGGGCCTAAGTCCAGTCTATGCATGGAGCTTAGCTGGAACTCCCCTCTCCACAAGCCCCTCTGGACCCAGGTTAGTTGTCTATGTTGGTTTTCTTGTACAGCTCCTGTTGTATCCAAATCCTTCTATATTTCCCTTCACTTTTCCTCTCACTCCTTGTATTCCTTACTTTACTTCTAGAAGAAGAAAATATCATAGAAATAAGACAATTTCTATAATCTTATTATGTTTCATATTCATGATCTCTAACTAAAAATGTTTTGGGGTCATTGATATTTTGATTAACCTACCATTATGCTTCTTAAACTTTTATTTCATAATTAAACTATAATGTTGACGCTCATTATGCTGAGGTCATGTTCCAATTTATTGAAAAAATGAGATAATCTCTCATTAAATTGTTTATTTAACTTATTATTTCTCCATAATGGTACCCTTTTCCCAGCATTTACATTTAGAATGACAAAATCTAATGTGAATTCTAGAAACAAAATCATATGCGGGAGGCTTAAAGAATTTCTTAGGTCATTGAGACACAAGACAAAAATTAAATTACTATGACCAGGTATGTGGAAAATTGTTATAGACACTATGTAAATGACCATGTATAAATTTACTGAAGTAAACTGATAGACAGTTAACTCTCTTAAAGAACATGCTTGCACATTTTCTTCTAGAGTTGTCTTCTGAGAAACTTTACCCAGCAGTGCCTCAAAACATTTGCTGATACTCACAGCCAAACACTGGGAGATGCTTATAGAGCCTTGTGGAAAAGTGGGAGGAAAGAGAAATGACCGGAAGATGACAGGAGCTCCACATAAAGACCAACAGGGCCAACCAATCAGAGTCCAGAGGGGCCTCCTGAAATTGAAATGTCAACCAAGGACCATGCATTAACTGGATCTAGGCCCCTACAAAGATGTAGCAGATAGGCAGCTTAGGCCTCATGTGAGTCCTTTAGTAAGGGAAAGTGGGGGCTGCAATGAACACAGACACACTTGCTAGCTTTTTGAGCCTTTCCTCCTGGCACAACTGCCTTTCCAGGCCACAGGGGAAGAGGACATGCTCAGTCCTGATGCAACTTGTTGAGCTGGGGTGAATGGGAAAGTGAGCTCCCTTTTTCCAAGAAATAGGTGAGGGGGAGGGGAAAGAAGGGTGAACATGAGAGGAGAGGAGGAATGGGGCTACAACCAGTATGTAAGGGAATAAAAATAAATTAATTAATTGTAAAAAAAGAATTATAAGGCAACAGGCCACTTTGGTTATACAATTCTGTGTAAAATCTAGCTGTCTTAAGGAAGAGGTAACTAGTATTTCTATGTATGAAATGATCTACTTCTGAAATTGACATTTCAAATCAGTTCCTTGTAAAATTTAAAGACAGTTTATCAGAAATATGTGTCTATAAAATTTTCATGAAAGGATTAGGAAGTTTAAGAAGTAACTATGTAGTATTTTATCTTGCTTTTCAATTTCATAATGTATTGAAATATACATACCTTGAAACCATAGCAACCATTTTCAAGTGCATGGTTCATGATGTACAGATAAGCAGGAGTCTGAGCCTGAAATTTCCTCTACAGGAATTACATTTTATACCTATCAAGGAATAAATAGATTTACACATAAAATATCTTTGGAAAGCCCTGGAATTGTAGAGATCCTTTATCTACCAAGCCATAAAGTTCCTGAGACTCTTTGTTATTGTTGGTTTTTTTTCATCATTATACTTTGAAGATCAGATGTCTATACCATTGTTTTCAGACACAGACTTGAACTATCAGTAACTATGAAATAATGAGGGCAGCCTCTATGTTATTTTTTTATTTTAATTTATTATATTAATTACAGTTTATTCATTTTGTATCCCAGCTGTAGCTTCCTTCCCTCATTCCCTCCCAATCCTAACCTCCTTCCATCATCTCCACCCATGCCCCTCTCCAAGTCCACTGATAGGGGCGTTCTATCTGACCCTAGCCTATCAGGTCTCATGAGGACAGGCTGTATTTGCAGCCTCTATCTTAGTCACTTTCTCTTGTGGAGAAATCCTAGTAGCCTTTTGCCTGTGTGTTTATGCCATGTACCAGAGTCAACACAGTTCAATACTACTTGTGGATGACTTGATAAATAAAACTTTTTTTGTTTTTTTAATTTATTTTTAATTACTTTATTTTTAATTAATTACAATTTATTTCCTTTGTATCCCAGCTGTAGCCCCCTCCCTTGGCCCCTCCTAACCCCATCCTCACTCCCTCATCTCCCCCCATTCCCCTCCCCTTGTCCACTGATAGGGGAATTCCTCTTCCCCTTCTATCTGACCCTAGCCTATCAGGTCTCAACAGGATTGGCTGTATTGTCTTCTTCTGTGGCCTGGTATGGCTTACAGTATCTGGAAAGGTGCCTGGCCTCCTCTATCAGACAATGCCTCCACCTCTCCAAGTTGGGGGCTCATCATCCTTCCTGACTGGCACAGCTCAAGCTTACCTTTAGGCCTCCGGTCCTGGGAGGAGCAGGTCCGTCTCAATTATATGTGTACCATCTGTACCACTGCATATAAGACGGTAACTTGTGTACCTTGATATTAATGCCCATGCTGCCTTACTTGTGAACATGTGGATATGACTGAGGCTGAGAACGCCATCCTGATATTTATGCATCATCACCAGAATAGGCTCCTCATTTTCCCGAGAGTTCACGCTGCTCCTGATCTTCCCCCCTGTGGAGTTCCAGTTGATGATCACTCTGCTCACTGAACTGTCGTTTGTGCTGGTAACATTAAAGGATATCAAGTATTTTTTGCCAAAACACGGTGATTTTTTTCCCCTATGATTTCATTTCTGATAACAGCGTAGCTTCAAGTGCAGTGGCTATGTAAACCCTTTCCCCTCCCTGTATGCTTCCCGTTCTCTCTTCATTTTTTTCCTGCTTTCTTCCCAGGTTTATCCACATTTAATATACATATATGTGTTATTATATGTATATTAATGTACAGTGAGTAAAAGAAATGCATATATATGATATATTACATATATTAGTATATTGAATACATATTCTATGTATTTTTTTTTCGGTTTTAAAAATACAGCATCTATTATGTTTTCAACCTCACTTTTAAGTAGCTTTTTCTTTCATGATTCATTCTAATGTTGTCTTTAGGTATAATCACCTTGTTTTCTCTTCTTTACTAAGAACTAATAACTCACAGGTTTTATCTCATATCAGTCTTTGTCTCCTTCTCTCCCTTACTCTTTCTTTCTTCTTATTCTTTCCTTATCAACATTTTTTGATTAAAGTAAAATCTCCTTAAAAAACATATTTCAGAAGGACACACATGGTATATACTCACAGAAAAGTGGTTATTATACATATAATATAGGATAAACATACAGAATCAATACTCCTAAAGAAGCTAAACATCAAGGAAGACCCTGGGGAAGATGCTCAATCCTTAGTCAGATGGACAAAACGCAATAGACATCCGAAGGAGGAGAAGACAGGAGACAGGACAGGAACCTATCACAGATGGCCTCTGAAAGACTCTACTGATTGAAGTATCAAAACAGAGGCTGAGACTCATAGCCAAACTTTGGGCAGAGAGCAGAGAATCTTATGAAAAAAAGGGGAAAGATAGAAAGACTTGGAAGGAACAGAGGTTCCAAAAGGAACAGAGCCAAACAAAACAAAACAAACAAACAAACAAACAAAAAACTAGGCCCTTGGAGCTCTGCAGAGACTGATACCCCAACAAAGGACAATGCAGAGAGGACCTAAAACCCCTGCTCAGATGTAGCCAATAGAATAAGTCTCCAAGTAGGTTCCTTAATAAGGGGAACAGTGGCTATCTCATGCATGAACTTAGTGGCAGGCTCTTTGATCACCTTCTCCAGATGGGTGCAGCCATGTCAGGCCACAGAGGAAGACAATGCAGCCAGTCCTGATGAGATCTGATAGGCTTGGGTCAGAGGAAAGGGGAGGAGGACCTCCTCTATCAGTGGACTAGGGGAGGGGCATGGGAGATGAGGGAGGAAGGGAGGGATTGAGAGGAGACAAGGGAGGGAGCCACATCTGGGATAAAAAGTCAAGAAACTGTAAGTAATAATTGATAAAAATTTAAAAAATAAACTAAAATAAATGTTGTTAATCATGTTTTGACATTGATGGCTATAATTGGGTTATTGGGGTTTTTTCGTTGCTGTTTTCCAGAATTAAAAGAGAAAATAATATCATAAGACTAGTCAGAGTTCAAAAGAATTTCTATTCATATATATGGGTTTTAATTTTAATTTTTGAAATTAATTCATAATATCTAGTTTTTAAAAATAATTCACTTTTAGTCATGTTATAATCTGAACCATTTCAAAAATTGTCTTATCTTGAAATAATTGTCCAAGTTTAAGTAGAATATTAGGATCAACTGTAACTACTTTCAAAAATATACAATGGCCATAATGTAAAATCCTTAAAATTATTTATAATAAATTAATTTTTATTTCAATTTTAGGCAAGACATAGTAATAATTTCATCTGCGCACACTGTATTTTAGTGATTAATAATAATATAATAATATAATGTTTCTGTTTCACTTTTTGTGGAAATTGTTTTAAAGATATACCATATTGAAATAACTCCTAACTGAATGAGCACTGTTAACTATGAGATTCATTCAGCTAATTTAGAGAATGTATAAAAACATATTATTAAGTGTGTGCATATCAAAGGTATGTTTGTATAGCACACCTGTAATTCAAATACATATTTCTTGTTAATGTTTAAAGCTTGTGATCTCAATAGAGAAGAAATCAAGTTATCCTTCTGGGATAAAAGAAAAATATAAAGAGGAAAATCCAAGACATGTCATATTAACAAATAATTAAAAACGGGATTTGAATGTTTACCAAAACAGACATTGTAGCATATCACAATGTATGGTAGACACATTCATTAAATAGGCTCCTAGCTAATAAATTGTGTATTTACTAGGGTTTTGTTTGCGGTGTCCCTATGAGATCATACATCAAGTTCAAAAGCATCAATAAAAGTGACTTTAATATCCTGGAAAAACTGATGCAGCTGTTTGTTTTCCAAAACTGCCAATGACTCATAAATAAAAAGGTAAGGCCATAACACCTTTTTCACAGAGATGCTAATAAAGTGCATCCATTAATGACAGATTTCATAATGCAGCTCTGCTTGTAGAGGAAATCTTTCATTTACAGTAGAAAAAATATTAAAACAATTTAGCAAAAAGATACTTCTTTTCTGAAAGGCACTACTATCTATGGATAAGATGTAAACTATAGTTAATTGAAAAGTTTATTTGATATACCATTGTTTATCTTACATGTAAATGAAAGTGATTATTTTGAGATTGTAATTTAATTATATTTCCTTCTCTTTCTACTCCACAAACATTTTTTCCTTTTTATTTATTTATTTATTTTTATTTATTAAAATTTATTTACTTTGTATCCAAGCTGTAGCCTCCTCTCTCATACCCTCCCAAGCCCACCCTCCTTTCCTCTTTATCTGCCATCCCCCTCCATAAGTCCACTGATAGGGGAGGTACTTTTCCACTTCCATCAGACACTTCCATCAGGACTGGCTGTATTGTCTTCCTATGTGGCCTGGTAAGGCTGCCTGTCCCACTCAGGGAAAGGTGATCAAAGAGCCAGCCACTGAGTTCAGGCCAAAGACAGGCCCTCTTTCCCTTAAAAGGGAACCTACTTGGTGACTGAGCTGCCATGGGCTCATGCAGGGGTTCCATGTGTGGTCTCTGGTTGGAATATCAGTCTCAGCAAAGACCTTGGGCCAAGGTTTTTCTTTGTTTGTTTGTTTTATTGGTCTCCTTGTCTCCCCTTTCTTTCATAAGATTTCCTGCACTCTGCCCAAAGTTATGCTATGAATCTCAGCATCTGCTTCTATACCCTTCTGGATAGAGTCTTTCAGAGGCCCTCTGTGGTATGTTCCTGTCCTGTTCCCTGTTTTTTCCCTCTTCTGATATCTACCCCATTTTCTTTTCTGAGTAGGATTGAGCGTCTCAAACAGGGTCCCCCGTCTTGCTTAGCTTCTTTAGGTGTACAGATTTTAGCATGTTTATCCTATATTATATGGCTAAAATCTACTTATAAGTGAGGATATACTATGTGTGTCTTTCTGCTTCTGGATTACCACACCGAGGATGATCTTTTCTAGTTTCTCACCATTTTCCAGCGAATATCATGAATTCCTTGTTTTTAGTTGCTGAGTAGTATTCCATTTTGTAAATTCACCACAATTTCTGTATCCAGTCTTCAGTTGATGGACATCTGGGTTGTTTCCAGGTTCTGGCTATTACAAATAAAGCTGCTACAAACATGGTTGAGGAAATGTCCTTGTTGTGTACTTGAGTGTATTTTCGATATATGCCTAACAGTGGTATAGCTGGATTTTGAGGTAGAATTATTCCTAATTTTCTGATAATGCACCAGATTGATTTCCAAAGTGGTTTTACAAGTTTATGTTCCCACCAGCAATGGAGGAGGGTTCCCGTTTCTCTACATCCTCTCCAGCATGTGTTGTCACTTGAGTTTTTGATCTTAAGCATTCTGATGAGTGTAATGACCCTGAGATTTCACTTCTACAAACCTTCATATACACACTTGCCCATTCTCCTTTAAATCCCTGGCACCTGCTTTTATTAGTTGTTATTGTTTGTGTATGTATTTGCATATACATATAAATTTCTAAATATAATCTTTTAAATCCATATATTATTACTTATGTATGATTTTAGAGACAACCATTTTCTATTTCATTTTTTGGTAGAAGAGACACTCAAATGAGACCTATAAAAAGAAACCATGTATAAAGATGTATTTTATAGGTTCTAACATTGAATTTGCTGTCTTATCTAGAGATAACAGTTCTTCTCCTTTTCCATTTATTTTCTCTTCACTCTGATGTTTCCTTTGCTGAGGATTTTTAATTTCATGCAATCCTACTTTTTTTATTTGTAGAATTATCCTTTCTGATAGTGGGATAGTTTTTATGCACTGTAAGTATCTGTCTGTCTGTCTGCCTCTGCCTCTGTGTGTTTGAGTGTGTGTGTATGTGTGAGCATGTATATAGCAAGATGGTAAAAATGGAATATGATGCTGGTTATGACAGCAAGAGGTAATAATGAACCATATGTGAGAAGAAACCAGAAAGAAGGACTATGTAAGGAGAGGAAGGAAGCATCAAGAATGAGGGCAAGAATAGACTTGAAGGGACAAATAATAAGAAAGTGTGGTGATCTATACATTCCATAGGAAATTCAAGACTTTGTATGCTAATTAAATAGTAATCAAACTCCAATTTAATCGCCCATTTCTTAGAAGTTAATCTTTGTGTGTGAGTGTGTGTGGTGTGTGTGTATGTGTGTTTCATTTTATACAACTCCTAGAGTAAGATCTTTTTGCCATGGAAGAAATAGACATGGTGTTTAATAAGCAAAGAGAGTAATTTAGTCTGAATTGAAATTCCAGAATCTTCACTCTTTGCCTCTTCCTTATGAGAATATTCTGTGTCAAACTTAACTAAAAGTTTTCACAAAGAAAAGCCTGAAAGGAATACATTATCTGTCTACATCTGAGAATCTTTTCCTACTGTATGTTCAGCAATACGTTTGTCTCTGCAGTCTTGAAAATAAATAGAAGAAAACAATATCAAACTCATTGTTAGAGAAATTGCAGTGACTCCAAATACTTAAATTGTTTAAACACATTTTTAATAGAATGTGGTTTTTTGTTTGATTCTATTTATTTATTATTACAGGCCTCTGAAGGGTTCTAACCTGCAAGGTATGGAGGCCTGGATCTTGGGCTCTGCATGAACTCGCTTGAAGGTTCCCACACTTGCTCGCAGGCCTAATCTAAAAGCACAGGGGTACCTCCAGTTCTCTACTTTCAGGTTTGGGCCCACAGGGGCAAATAAGAGTACAGGAGATCAGTTTTCTCAGTGGTGTCCACTGTTTGGCCATGGGGGCAGGGAGACCTGTACTTGGGGTAGAGGCCTGCCTCTGCCATTTCAGTCACTGAGTGTGGAGGCTCATGCTTGCGGCAACCCCCGCTGGCTGCCTCCACCGAGTAGCAAATCCATGTTTGGGGCGAGAGGAAGTGCACGGGTGTTGAATATTTGCAGCTCTCAGTCTCTGCAGACATCCACCAGTGACCTGCTTAGAATCTGTTTTAGCTCACGGGTTGTCCCCTCTCACCCAGGAAGCCTCAGTGTCGATGTTCTGGCTTAAGCTGCCCCTCCACTCACCCATTTCAGAGTTTAGGATTCTGTGCCCCTCAGATAAGGTGCAGGCTGGTTTCTGCCATCTTGGACTCCTGCTCAGTCTTATTCTGCTTCTACTGAGTGCAGGAATATTAAACATATCCACAGACTCTGTAAACCTAATGTTTGTACTTTGTTTTCTTTCTATTTTGTCAATCACTGCTTTTATTTTTATATTTTTTAATTTTAATATTTTTTTTGCAATTTTTTCATTATATATCTCGATTGAAGCTCCTTCCGTCCACTCCTCCCAGGCCCACTCTTTCTCCCTTTTTCCCTATCCTGGTTCCCTAGTCCACTGAAAGGGGGAGTTTGCCTCTTTGCCATATGCCCATAGCTAATCCAGTCTCATTGGCTTACCAAGTTTCATCAGGACTGCCTGCTCCTCTTCTTCTGTGGCCTAATATGGCTACAGTCAAGTGATCAAAGAATAGGCAACAAAGTTCTTGAAAGAAGCAGCCCCTCACTCCCCTTATTCAGGAGTCCACATGGAGTCTGAGCTGCCAATCAAATACATCTGAGCCTCTGCTCAGATGTATTTGAGCCTCTGGACATCGGTTGATGCACCATTCTCTGCAGAACCCCCTGGGCTCAGATATTTTAGCTTTGTTGGTCTCCTTGTAGGGCTCCTGTCCCCTGCATGCCCTTTTCTCCCCACACCCTTGCTTCCATAAGACTCCCTGCACTCTGCTCAAAGTTTGGCTGTGAGTCTCAGCATCTACTCTGATCCCCTGTTGGGTAGGCTCCCATCCTGTTTCCTCTCTTCCACTAATTCTGATGTTTATCCTGTTTGTCATCATGAATGAGATTTAAGCATCCTCCCTAGAGTAGTCTTTAGTTTAGCTTCTGTAGGTCTGTAGATTTTAGTATGGCTATCCTATATTATACGGCTGCTTTCAACAAGCCTTTTTGTGTCGCATGGAGACATCCAAGAGCAAGAAATGTATAAAGTAAAAACAAAAACAAAACAAAACAAAAACAACTGCAACAAAAAACTCAAGAAACAAGGAATTGTTATCTGCTTTTGTTAAAAAAAATTCATTATCGAATATTTCTTTCTTCCTGTAAACTTGGTATAAAAAGATTGAGATTCACCACTGACACTATAAAACTTTCCTACTTTTTGCATACACAAACTAAAATTTTAACTTAGAAATTGATTGTAGAAAATAAACCTACCTGTATATAATGACAAACTGTGCAAAGTCTTCAACATCTTAAAAACCTATTATTAGATATAACAATTTTTATTGTTTGATATTTTCATTTAAAATGCATACATTCAGTGGTATTTCATTATCATATTTTTCATATATGTGCATTTATACGTTTGTCATTTTTCTGTATATGTGTGTAGAGAAATTTCCAGTTTTTAATATTTCATCTAATTGAATACTCTGTTCATCTTAATTTATATTCACCTGTCTAGGAGATAGAATAATGGCTCAAATTATTGGCTCAAGCATGAATATTCTCTTGCAGAAGACATAAATTTGATTTCCAGCACCGAACTAGTTGGCTAACAGCTACTCGAAATTCCAGCTCCATAGGATTCTATGGCCTGACCTTCAAGAAGCTATTGTCAGATTTATAAGCATGTACATAAACACATATAGACAGAATTTTTAGAAATAAAATCTTTAAAAATCATCCGATCTGGTTCAATTTCTGATAAATTATATTTGCCTTATCATTTTAATACTAAAAATAAAGTATCTCCCTAATTTATGTTTTATATGTGCATATACATATATATATGTTACTTGATTTTTTTATCCCATGCAATATATATGTTTATATTATTGCATTCACTCATGATTACTGAATCTCAGAAAATCAACACATTCATGTAATTACTACATGTGCTTGGGCTCAGGTTTATTTGACAAGTAAAAGTTTTTTAATATACAGTCCAATGTGATGATATAAGAATATGATTATTAATTTTTGAGTATCAAAGGCCCTAACAACACGATTAGATAAATTATTCATTCCATTATATAGTGAACTATAAAGTGCAATTACGTATGTCCTACAGCATTTCTATGAAATTCTTACCTCTGTCAATTTTTTGGCCTTCATCTATCCTAAACTGAAAACTGCTAAACATCATGCCAGAATAAACAATAGGATAGACAGGGGAGTAAATAAAATAAAATGAAACTTATGGTTACTGTTTCCTATGGACAGTAAACAAAAAGGAAGGTACCAAGTGATGGGTTCTATGTGATAAAATATTATACCACAGATGAAACATGCAGACTCTTTGACAGACTTCAGATGTTCCCAACAAAAATAGTTAGAGTTGTTTAATAGAAGTGATCACATTTAAAGTAAAACACTATAGCTTTTTTTCTTTTTTTTAAAATAATGGAACTCATTTTGATCTTTCCAATTAAAACTCACTATGGCTTTCTTTTTAGTTCTTTCCATGTTTCCTACTGTTTGAGCTTTAGCAGTCTGTTTGCTAGGCACAGGATATTTTATCCTTTCACGTTTTGCCAGGTATTTCTAACTCATTATTCAGTTCTCTATTCAAACATCACCCTGCCTAAGATATCGCTCTGCTTCGGATTGCATCCCCTGATATATGTTCATAATGAAAGCGCTTCTACATAGTTTTCACAGATTGCAGCTGTATGCTTATTAGTGTAATTATTCACTGCAGTTCTGTTTGTGACTAGGCTGTCGTTTCCTCATGGACACCTTGTGACTCTATGATGCTTCATCGTTGCTTCCTAATTGCATAGCATTGCCTTTTACACAGAGTAGATAATCAATTATTGATGAGATATAGAGAGTTCATAAATAAACAAATGCCTTAAATTTCAGTTGTCTGTAGACTTCTTTCTCAGTGTGTACTAGAGTAAAAAGTTATCTTTTCAGAAAAATTATTCTCACAATGTTGTTGAGACTCTCCAGTGGGGCATAGCTATGTCACCAAAATTTTGTGAGATTGAACTCTTACATATCTGGAACAAATGATTCTTGTATGAGAAGAATGCTTCAGTTTGGTTAAACTAGCAAACATCAGACTTACCATGTTGCTTCTCACAGTGCACAAGATTGTGTGACAGGAATGCTTCCACGAAGTCAATGAAATCCACAGGTAGTGAGCCATTAGCCTCCTGCTGCCATCATTAAAATAATTACCTTCCTGTCCAAAGCCAGGAATATGATTCAAAGAAGTGAAAAATCCTATATTTGTATCATTCCATATAAAAACTCAATGTGAACTGAAACAAAGTAGCCAAAAGTATAAAACCTTAGAGTTGTGTTTGATCACGAATAGATTTTTAAGAGTGTGATACAAGGACAAGATACTCTACAAGGGAATACTATGATAACAGAGCAATTGCCTTGCAATTTTAAAACATAGTAAAATTAAAAGATTAAATATAAGGAAAATTTCCTGGGAAATAGAATAGAAACAACAAAGAGATGAGATTAGGTTAGAAAAGGTAATTGTTTTTTTAGTAGTTTGTGAATTAATCAAAGTGATATAAAACTTGAAAGTAGGAAGAAAGAAGAGGATAACAGAAATAATGAAATTAAATTAACAAAAAAGTAATCTATAGATTAAATCATTTCAGTCCTCATCTTTACAGGGATGATAAGTGCTAAGTACAACTGGGCCTGCATTTTTATAACAATTATTAGCATCCTTGGTGAAAATATTTATCCAACAACCTACCAGTTTTGAGAAAAAATAAGCAAAAAAAAATCAAAACAAATGGAAATAGTCAAAATATCAGAACTGAGAGTATCAATAAAAATCAGTCTTGAAAATAAGGAAAAAAATGCAGATGCATTAAATCATGTAAAGTAAAGCTCTGAAAGTAAATATTATTTGTATAAAATCTAGCTCTACTAAACATTTATGAAGGTGCAAAAATATATTCAGATATCTTTTTTGTCTCATTTATTTATTTTATTCACTTTACACCCTAGTACTTCCCCACCTCAGATATCTTCTGAAGGAAAAGAAAACAAAACAAAACAAGGGTTTCTAAGAAAGTGCTGAAGAACTGATAGGCAGCATAGGAAGTAAACAAGGATGAGACTGAGGGAGAGGAAGAGAAAAGGAGGAGTATGTGGAATTCACAAAACAATGTTTGTAACACAAGGAGAAACATAGGTAGTTACCACAGCCACAAAACAGGAAACAGAAAGTTCAGATTGGCACCTGCCCATTTGGCTAGAAAGCAACACTCTAGTTAGAGTTATCACATTTTTCTAGGAAGAAATGCTGAATTTCTGTTTTTCCTTTCACAAAGTAAGTGAGAAGGTAATTAATGTCCACTTTGAGAATAGGCTGGGGAAAACTGGTGATATAAAGTTAAAGTATTAATAAATTTTATAAAAGCAGGTAGATATAAAATGCTTATAATTATACATTCTGCATGTTCGTCTTGCTTGAGAGCTTTGAGCTGTAGAAATGATAAACATAGCAACATGAGAATAGCTTTGAATATTGATATAAATCAGAACTAAGGTAAGTGTAAACAGTGATGTAAGGAGGACACAAACAGGGGGGACTGAAGGTGGGATATTTCAGAACACATCTGAAGGCTGTACTACAATACCTTTTAAAAGTAATATTAGAGTAGTAAAGATGTGATGAAAAGTCCCAAGGGAAAACAAAACAACAACAAAAAAACACTGTTTCTTTATGAGATTTAAAATCTATTTTGTATATTAATCAATTTGTATTATATAAAACTAAACTAAAAAGAAATTAATCCAAGAATGTTCTAAGGTGGGCATGGTGCCACATGCCTCTTTTTAAAATTTTTTATTAAGTTTATTCGATTATTCCTTTTACATTACAAACACAGCCCCCTCCCTCATTTCCTCCTGGTCCCACCCTTTCACCCTCTTCCTCCTTTATCTGTTCACCTCCTCCTCAGAAAAGGATAGCCCCCTCCCTTACAAACTCACACTGGCACACCAAGTTGCATCAGAATTAAGCAATCCTCTTCCACTGAGGCCAGACAAGGTTGACTAGCTAGGGGAAAATGATCCAAAATCAGGAAAAGAGTCCATGTCAGATACAAACTCCACTCCACTTGGTAGGAGACCCACATGAATACCAAGCTTCACATTAGTTACATGTGTAGGGGGCCTAGGTTCAGTCCATGCACGCTCTTTGGTTGGTGCTTCAGTCTCTATAGATACCTACGGGCCTAGGTTAGTTGACATTGTTGGTCTTCTTGAGGAGTTCTTGTCCTCACCAGGACTTTCTATACTTCCACCCACTCTTCCACAAGGCTCCTTGAGTTCCACGTAATGTTTGGCTGAATCTCAGCATCTTTTTTAATCCATGGTTGGGTAGAGCCTGTCAGAGGACAGTCATGCTAGGCTATTGTCTGCAAGTATAGCAGAGCATCATTAGTAGTCTCAGTGGTTGTCTGTCTCCTATGGGATGGGTCTCAGGTTTGGCCAGTCATTAGTTGGCCATTCATTTCCTCAATCTCTGCTCGATCTTTATCCCTGCATATCCTGTAGGCAGGGTAAATTTTGGGTGAAATGTTTTGTGGGTGGGTCCTTGTTATCTTCCCTTCACTAGAATCCTGCCTGGCTAGGAGGTGGCCACTTCAATCTCCATGTCTTCTACAACTATAATCAACTCCATGGCCTCATGGGAGCCAACTCTGTCACAGATCTCCTTAGATAGAAACCTAACAAATTCCAGTAAAATCACTCTGTTTCTCTTCAACATAGTACTTGAAGTGCTAGTTAGAACAATAAGACAACTGAAACAGCTCAGGTAGATACGAATTGGAAAGGAAGTCTAAGTAGCACTCTTTGCAGATGATATGACAGAATACATACGTGATCCCCAAAATTCTACCAGAGATCTCCTACAGCTGAGAAACTCCTTCAGAAAATAGGATGAATACAAAATTAACTTAAAAAATAAGTAGTTCTCATTTATCCATGCAATAAATGGACTGAAATAGAAATTAGAGAAACAATGCCCTTTACAGCAGCCACAAATAATATAAAATATCTTGGTGTAACTCTAACCAAGTAAGTGAAAGACCTGTATGACAAGAACTTTAAGTGTTTGAAGAAAGAAATTGAAGAAGATAGAAGATGGAAAGATCTCCTGTATACATGGATCAGTAGGATTAACAGGTTAAAAAGGGCAATCTCTACCAAAAGCAATCTACAGATCCAATGCAATTCCCATCAAAATTCCAACACAATTCTTTACAGACCTTGAAATGGCAATTCTCAACTTTATATGGAAAAAAAAGGCTCAGGATAGTCAAAACAATTTTTCACCATTAAAAAATTTCTGGAAGATCGGTCTCTGATTTCAAGCTGTACTATAGAGCAATTGTCATACAATATGGTATTGGCATAAAAACTGGTAGGTTGGTCAAGGGAATCAAATCAAAGATCCTGAAATAAACCCACACACCTATAGACACCTGATTTTTGACGAAGAATCCAAAAACATACAATGGAAAAAAGGAGGCATCTTCAACAAATGCTGCTAGTCTAGTGGGATGTTTGCATGCAGAAGAATTCAAATAGAACCATATTCATCATCCTACACAAAACTCACATCCAAGTGGATCAAAGACCTCAATATAAAACCAGATAAAAGTCTATTAGAAGAGAAAAATATTTTTTAAAGCATGTCAACAAAGTGGGGTAATTGCCACCAATTTACTAAACCAGCATAGGTCCCTAAGTTTATTTTACATATTTATCATTATACACACAGGTGAGTGTAGCTCTCATTGCTAGTTAAAGAAGTGTTTCTTTGCAACAGAGAACTTTACAGAAAACCACAACCCGACAAAACGTAGGCAACAACTGAATGCTGAGTACCAGATCAAGTGGCCACTATGCTACTATGCCAAAGCTCAGGGAACATCCAGGAAGATGTGCCCTTCTTTTTAGTGTCAGAGGACCGAAAAATTTACCCTGAGATTGTGTCTCCTAGAAATTACTAGGAAGCTTCACCTATGAAATATTGGGAACCTGGCTACCTAAACAAGACTTGAACAAGAATAACATCAAGAAAAAATGCTAATTGTGGGAGGAGAAAATGTCAGGGCTATTCAACCCTACACAAAGAGCAGCAGGTAATTGGAAATGGTGAGAACAGGAGACTAGTCCTCTGATGCAGAGAGCTGCTTCTTTTCACTCTGGCCTTCACCTGGAGACAGGGATAGGCAGGATGTTTTGCAAAGTTCATTTCCTTTTGTTTGTGTGAGGATCACACAGACAAATGGTCCATGTAAATAAGTTTGACTTCTCAATGAACCCCTTCATTGTATGGAGGTGCTTTGTTCTGCTATAAAAATAAATTGTGACATAAACTCTTATGATAGTTTCTACTGACAGCCCTCTTGAACTGATCCCATAGGTAATGTGTTGGCTTTTTTATTTTCTTTCAATCCTCACTCCCCACCCAAGAACTGTTCTACTGTGCTGGTGGGCTCAGGCACTCTGAAATGTGTCTTTTATAGATTACCATTCCAAGTGGTTGTCCTTTTTCTTTTTCTCTTTCTTTTTCTTTCTTCCTTCTTTCCTTCCTTCCTTCCTTCCTTCCTTCCTTCCTTTCTTTCTTTCTTTCTTTCTTTCTTTCTTTCTTTCTTTCTTTCTTTCTCTCTTCTTCCATTCTTTATCAGATCACAGGGGCTATGGCTGGTGATTGTTGAGTGTAGTGGTTGATACATATGTACATAAGCTACTGAGCAGTGTATCAAAGCAAATGCTGAGACTAATAACCAAACCTTGGGCAGAGTGCAGGGAATCATATGAAAGACGGGGGAGTTAGTATGACCAGGAGAGGACAGGAGCTCCACAAGGACCACATATATCTTGGCACAGGGGTCTTTTCTGAGAGAGTTTCTCCAACCAAGGACCATGCATGGATATAACCTAGAACCCCTGGTCAGATGTAGCCTATGGTAGCTCAGTATCCAAGTGGGTTCCCTAGTAAGGAAAACAGGGACTGTCTCTGACATGAACTCAATGGCTGGCTCTTTGGCCTCCCCCCACCACTACCACCGAGAGAAAATCAGCCATTTTTAGTCCACAAAGGAGGACATTGCAGATAGTTCTGAAGAGACCTGATAAGCTAGGGTAAGACGGAAGGGGTGGAGGACCTCTCTTATCAGTGGACTTAGAGAGTGGCAAAGAGGAGATGAGGGAGGGTGCTAAAGCTGGGATACAAAATAAATAAGCTGTAACTAATATAAAAATAAAAATTTAATTAAAAAACAGAACTAAGCTATCACTGTGGAATAATTTTTCACTACAGTGCTGGAAGACAGTCACCTTAGTTCTTTTTTTGTTTTTGTTTTGTTTGTTTGTTTGTTTGTTTTCAATCATCCCTTTTGCCATTGAACTTTGAGTACCCCTTCTCTTATCTGTAATCTCCACAATTATTATATTGGGACCTTACTGCTATTATTTTAAAGTTTTGGGCAGGGGAAATAGTTTCTAGTTACCATCAAACATGTGGATTTTTGAAGTTCTGAGTCATAGACTGTTGGGTTTTGTTTTGTTCTGTATTTTTAGCTTTTCTCTTTATATCTTACATGAGACAAAGGGACATAAACAATTATCTAAGAGTTATAATTTTATGTTTTTAAATCTAGAATGTTTATTTTGCTTCATGCTTTGAGCACTGGTCCCAGCTGTTGATATGGTGTTGAGAGAGATGGTGTTGAGACTTTAACAGAGGTACATAGCAAGCAGAAACCTATCATTAGGGCAGATCTTGCTGTTCCTTAATTGCACACTGCATCCTGCTTTACGTGATGTGATAAATCTCCAGCCTGAGTGCCTTCTACTGTCTACCAGTATGCTTTCCCTTGACTAGTAAGCTAAGAACTTTGGGAATTATATGCTAACTAATTTGATCATGGGTGCAGAAAACTTAAACATACAATTTGTAGTCAAGCATGTCAAGCAGTTTCAACCTAGCAATGAAAGAGGGTATGATGACTTTTCCCTTGACCTATCCTTCTGCACAAAGAGGTGATTTTGTGCTAATACTCACCATGATGACTAGCTGGGTTCCTAAGGTGACACATTCAAGTATACATACCACCAGATGAGGCTGGCACCTGAGAATTTTCCAGTGTATCATGACAGCCCAGTTCATCTTGCAGCTATTTGTCAAATTTTCCTTTAAGTGTCCTTACCCACTTCTGCCTTCTGTGTCACTGTTCCTATAAATCTCTTCTCGACTATGATTCTTGTACTCATCTGTACCTTTGTATTTCAGGGCAGCAATAAGCCTGGTGACCTCAACTCTCTGACAGATCTAAGAAATAAACATTGATTTTTAGTCCTTTCAGCATTGTTTTCATTTAGTGAGGACAGGGGTGATGACTTCCAAGTTCTTTATATATTGTAACTAAAACAAGAAATGTAACCTTGCCCTTTTATTGAATAATATGTGTGACTCTCAGCCTGTAAAGGTTGAGAACCAGAAAATTTTTAAGGATAGGCCATTTATTTATAAAATAACAATAACAAAAATAATGATAAATAAAACCTAAAAGTCATAACATCTTTAGTCTTTTCCATGTTAATGTATTTTATTTCCATTGATGAGTGTATTTCAAGAAAGGATGATTAAGTTTTATTCATATATATTACCCTATTTTAAAAGCTAGAGTTGTATAAACTTAATGTAAACTGTTCTAAAGTTTTAAAAAGCTGACTTGGGGAATTTAATTAATATCTCAAAATTTTACCTTAACTTGGTTCTACAAGGTAACTTTGTTTCTTTTAGGGCATATAAAATTATGTATAAGTGATTTCAAAATATAAAATCATTATAAGGCAAACAAAACAATTAAGTTCTCCTCACTTTATTTATTGCTGTTATTAATCTCCAATACCTTTTATATTTATATAAAGTGATAGAAATCCTCCCAGGTTTTTATAATAGCTTGAAAACCAAGAATACCACTTAGTTTTCTCATCTCTTTCTGGGCATTTTATAAACTTAAGTCTTCATAATTTTTTCCCTTAAAGTAGTGGTTATGGTTATCTCAAGTCCTTTTCTGAGTTATCATGGCTAGAAAAATAAAGAAAAGTGCTTCCAGTTTTTCCTTTGGTTTTGTTGCTATCCTTCATTCTTTGCAATTTCAGCAACTGGCTAAACAACAATGCAGAGCAACTTGTCATGTTTTCTTTGTTCCTTGATCCTAAAATAAATAAGTCCAACATATGCAAATAACCAAACCTGTATATCTTAGTTGAGTTTACTATTCAGTATGTCATGACATATATGCATTAAGAGTAATATATGGGCGAGGGACAAGATGGCAGCGCCAGAAGAACACTCTGTCTGAGGAGCAGAACAATATTTCACATACAGTGACCAAGAGACTGAACTCTGGGCCCTAAAACAACAGCAATCATGTTTCCCAGGTGAGAGGAAACCCCCACAGTGTGGGAATCAGTTGGGTCCACTCTCAGGCCACCCAGCCAGAACCTGGAAGAGATCCCAGATTCAGCAGGAAATAGGTCGCTGGACCAGAGCCACACACCTGCTTGTCCTGATCACCTTCCAGGCTGAATGGTGGGAACAAAAACACCAGAGACTGGGAGTCCCAGT
Organism: Psammomys obesus; assembly: GCF_907164565.1. NCBI lineage: Eukaryota > Metazoa > Chordata > Mammalia > Rodentia > Muridae > Psammomys > Psammomys obesus. Next base: position 8,145,051 of record NW_026594083.1, on the reverse strand, counting down.
TGCAAGAAAAACCCACGGGAAAGGAAGGCAGTGGGGACTGGCCACGGGCCACCCAGTCTTTACCTGGAAAAAGTCTCACAGACTAGTGGGTACAGGCCGCCATCACTGAACTGGGATCAAGCATCCAGCATGGAGAGTGGCTGCGCACCCAGCTCTCCTGTGCAGAGACAGAGCTGTGCGCCCCAGGACAACAGAAACTGGGAGTCCCTGTCGGGAGAGGGCCCCACAGGGAAGGAAGGAAACAGTGTTGACTTGGGTCACCCAGGCTTTGCCTGAGGAAGGTCTCAAATACCAGTAGGTAGGAGCCACAATCACTGAACTGGGCCCAAGCCTGAAGCACAGACAGTTGTTGGGTGCCCAGCTCTCTGGCACAGACGGAGCTGTGTGCCCCAGGGAAACAGAGACTGCGAGTCCCTGTCAGTCGGGAGTAAACCCCACAGGGAAGGAAGGAAATGGGGACCCGAATGAGGTCATCCATTATATCCCTGGGAAAGGTCCAGCAGACTAGCGGGCAGGTGCTCACACAGCCAGCCCAGAGACCTGCTTTGTACCAACTATTCCTCACAGACAGAACTGTGCACCCCAGGACACCAGAGACTTGGAGTCACTGTCGGGAAAAATCCTCACAGGGAACAAAGCAAAGGGGATGGACTTAGGCCACCCAGTATATCCCTGGAAAAGTTCCTGCAGACTGGCCCAACCCAGGGACTTATTGTGCACCAGATAGCCTGCTGTTACCAGGAGAGCGGTACTCACACGTCACAGATTACAACTTGGGTACTGGGGCACAGAGCCCCAAACTCAGATCTACAAAATCCCTGGATCCCTGAGATCAACCCTCAGATACTGCTCCAAGGGGCAACCTAGGGACACACAGGTTACAGCAGCAGCTCACTAAATTTACAGCAAGAAACCCAGAAGCGGGGCAGCTGTCTCCAGTACTTCTCCAAGTGAGAAGAGAGCCCTCTGACCAACAAGGACCACAGTTACCACTCAGGTCTCTATGCTTGAGGTGAGCTGTGGCAACTCCTTAAAAACACCAGCCATACAGTGACTATACCCAAAAAGCTGAGGAGGCTTCCTTCAGGAAAAACCATCTTCCTGCCAAGGGGATTCTCTCCACCACAGGATTCCAGGAACCATCAAAAACTAGCTCCAAACACCTACAGTAGCCCAGTGGGTACAAGCCAGTGTAAAAGCTCAACCAACAAAAGACAGAGCAATATGGGATCTCCAGAACTCAGTTATCCAGGGGCAAGTAGCCCTGGACACCCCAGCATAAATGAAATTCAAGAAGATGACCTAACATCTATGCTTGTGAAGAGGATAACATAGGAAACAAATAAAATGCATAAAGACCTAGATGAAGATAAACTCAAACAGATTATGGCCATCCATAAAGAAATAGAAGAAGATAAAGAAAAAGAGATTATGGCCATCTGTGAAGAAATACAGAAGGTTGCAGCCAAACAGTTTGTGGCCTTTAGAGAGGAAATACTTAAATCACTAAAAGAAAAAAAAAAGAAACAGAGGATTGTTCAAACAAACAGCTGAAAGAATTAAGGAAAAACAGGAAAATACAGTCAGAAAGGTGAAGGAAATCAATAAATGGCTCCAGACCTGAAGATAGAATTGGAAAAATTAAAGAAAACACAAATGGAGGAAACTGTGGAGATAAAGAACTTAGGGAAGAAAACAGGAACTACAGAGGTAAGCATAACCAATAGACTACAAGAGATGAAAGAAAAAAAAATCTCATGTGTGGAACATACAATGCAAGAAATCAATGTATCTGTCAAAAAAAAAATGCTGAATCTAAATAATTCCTGACACAAATCGTCCAAAAAATCCAAGACAACATAAAAGGATCAAACCTAAGAATAATAGGTGTTGGAATCAGTAAGCAGGCACTTCTACGGCGAGCCCCAAGGGACCTAACAAACTGGTTATCAGGCATTCGTGAAGACACCCTGACCACCTGGAATTACCTGCACATGCCCTGGGTCACCCTATAAGAGAACTGGAGCCCTCCCCCTCTCTCTCTCTTACTTACTCTCTTACTCTTACTCTCTTTCTCTCCTCCTCTCTCTCTCTCTCTCTTTCTCTCTTTCTCTCTCTTCCCTTTCCCCTAATAAACCTCCCACGTGGAACCGATCTCGTGGTGTGATTTGTGAACCTGCATGTAACCTGCACAGGCGCACATTTCTCTACATTCCTATGTTTCCCAACATTGGTGCATGGTTCCTAACATTGCTGCATTTTGGCTGGGATAGGTCACCTCCAGTGAGTTCACCGAGCGGGTAATGCTGGCACCTGCCAGGGCTTCTGGAGACCTATTTTTCTCCAAATCTGCCTGCGATCTCCACTTTCTTGCTACCAGTTTGCTGCAGAGGCATCCAACACCGGCTGCATTGGTAAGTTTCCGTTTTGGTCAGCATATCCATATTGCTAGACCCCATATCTACTAGGACCTCAGTTTCCCCTGGGAGAGCTTTCTACACGCAGTTTCTCTACCTGCTCTTGCAGAAAGCCCTAGCTAGGCAAAACCGTGTTCTCCCTGCCTTGCCAGGGGGCACCGAGCCTCGATCCCTGGCCAAAATCTGAGGAGATATTGGACCAGACCAGACCACTCTCCCCAGAGACTCGTCTTTTTCTGGAACACCATTAAAGGCCACGTCTCTCTCGCCTCCCAATGGGTAACGCCCATACGATGCAGTCTATTCCCTCAGCTTCTCCACTAGGATGTCTTCTAAAAAAGTTTAGGATTTTGAGTTTACAACCCCAGTTAAAAACTTCTAAACTCATACGCCTCTGTAATAAAACCTGGCCTACATACTCTTAGGTATGGATCTAAATTGGCCAATTAAGGGCACGTTAAATCCCAGTATTTTATGGGATCTTCTTAACCATTATCAGCAAACTGGTAAAGGGAAGGAGGTTCCTTATACTAAAGCTTTCTTCTTTGCTCTAAAACTCCTCTCTGTTCCTCCTGGTCTCCTACTAAACTCCTTCTAACCATAAAACTAAATCTAAGGAGTTCTGCCTTTGACCCAGCGGATAAAGTTCCACCCTGCCACCTCTGCCTCACTCCTCCTGCCTCCTGCCCCGGTGGCCTGCCACCCAGCATGCCCAGCATGCCCGGCTCGGCAGCCAGCAGTCGGGCCCGGGTCTTCACCTAGGTGAACAGCCTGAGTCGCGCCAGTCCCAGAGGCCAACAGCGCTCTGAGATTCAGAGACACACAGCGCCGGAATCGACTTTTCAAAACTTGGTAGGGAGTTTTACAAAATTTAAAATTCCCATGAAAATCCCTGGGCACAGCCATCTTGGCTTTGGGAAGAAATGGGCGGGACCTTGGTTTCGTCAGAGGCGCCATCTTTAATTTGGGCAAAGAGGCCCCGCCTTCCATATGCATTTCTCCAGCTGTCTCCGCGCAATCCCCCTGCCCCTGTCCCAAGTGGCTTCTATTTAAAAGCTCTCTTCCTGATTCCTATACTCCACTCATATATTTTCAAATGCTTTATAAAATCTTTATAATTTTCTCATTGGGTTTACGTTTATAAGTCTTAACCATAATTAACTGTTTATCTTGTCTTTTAGGCCAACAATAAGCCTCATTTCAAATTGGTATGGATTTTTATAAAAATTCAAGGTTGCATTTTACTATCAAAATAAATTTTATATAATAATAAAATTTCAAAGTTACAAATATCTGTTCAAATTGAGTTGGTTTAAAATATAAGACTATTAAATTGCTTTATACTGTTCTGCTTAGGGGTTCATTGTTACATACAAATTGTTTATCAATATTTTAAATTAAGATTTATTAATTTTAAAGGTATTTATCTATGTTAAAACTGAGGCAATTTGCTACATCTCTACTATCAAAAGGTTAAAACATACTTGGTTAATTTTAAATCTGGTTTATATGGTTCTGCTAAATTGTTGGTCTTAAACTTATAGTTCAAGGGTTTGCTGCGATCTTTGTTTAGGTATCTCAATTATATAATTAGTGCTATGTGCAAAGCCTTTGCTGTTCAATTTTAATGCAAGTGCTAGGAGCAACAAGATTTGCTAGCTTCTCTATAAACTATACCTGATTAAAAGTTTTGCTTTGATTTTAGTTCAAAAAGAACAGATTTAAAGTTATGCTAACAACTACAGTTGGTTAAGATGTTGAGCTATACCTAGTGTCTTTGTTTAGTTTTTTAAGGTTAAGCCTAGGATGGGTAACTAAAGTTGCCTTTATAAATCTACTTAAAATATGGTTCTAGATAGCATTCTGTTTTATAGGACACAGTTTAGAGCAGATAATAAAGACAGACAAAGTAACTCAGATATGTTGGCCCTCAAATTTGTCAGAGATCTGATGAATATGACATTTTAACATGTGTAAGCTTATTGTGACAGAAAGTCCCAAAGTCCTGGCAGTAGCTCCCCAGGGTTTCCGAGAAGATTTGGGCACAACAACAGATGACTTCGACTCTGGATTGTAGTATGCTAACCACTGGGCAATACTTCCTCAACTGGCCCACTGCTAGGGCCCAGCCTAAACTGTGGACAAAACTGTGGACACCTGGGGAGTCAATGTTTCACATTGCTAAGGGTGAGGTGAGGCCATTCTCTCGTTTCTTTCTCCACAGAAACAGTCTCATCTTCTGTGCCTAGCTGGACCACCTCTGCCCATGATGTTATGAGACCACAGGAGCCAGGGATACTGCCTAGGTGATGGAGTAGCTAGTCATTTCTGTCATTTTGATTGGCACGTGGATTAGTATATTTATTTAGCTCATAACTTATCCTTCTCAGGTCTCTGATCACCTTGACGGCTGTGCTAAGCTAATAGTAGCTATGCAGCTAGAGAGAAGACAATTAGATCTACTGTTAGCTCACTGATCAGTTCATTAGCTAGAACTACTGGGTACTAGATCTCTTATTAGAAAAAAATAGGTTTGCCTTGCTCACAGGATTCGTGTTAGTTGCCTGTGTCTTAAGATATATAGCTGGATAAAAAATATATAGCTTATGTAGGGTCTAAGGATAAAAGGCGTTTAGGTTGTAAAAATACAAGTTACACATATTTGAGAAATGTCTTAATGTTAATAAATACAAGTCATACATGTTTGAGAGTCTAAAAATGTGTCTTAAGGTTGATAATGCAATTTATAAATACTTGAGGGTTCTTAAAAATGTTTTAAGGTTGATAAACGCAAATTATAAAGGTTACAAGGTTAATATTTCTTCCAGTTGTTATGCTACTGTTGTATTGACTGTCCAGAGTTTTGACCTTTATCAGTAGGACTCTAATTTATTAATCTAACTTTAATACAAAAACATTCCACTATGCCACTATTATGGTCCTAAGCTCAAGATTGTAAGCCTCCATAATGTATATGCTTATACTAAAGTTAAAATCAAGTGAGTTTCCCTTTTACTTCATAAAAGGCTTTTGCCTTTTCAGAGTTCATCTTAAAAAGTGCTTATGCCGTTAACACATATGTATGTCTACTGCCTTTTTCTCAATGCACAGTACAATTATAATACTAACATGTCTAAAGTTTTATCTCCTTCTTAAACCTTAAAAGTAATTCTTGTAGGCTGCAAAAAGTCCACCTAAATCTACCTCTCAGGACAACTAGACTCGAGATAAGTACTGCACTTATTGCCTATCACAAAAGGTGAGACTCCTCCCCTTTCCCTGGTTTTGGGACTTCCTTTCCTGGCTACCAAACTGCTATTTACTGCATGCAACCACTGGCTAGATTGGTGAGTTCACTCCATTTTCTCAGCATACACGCCTCTCTTGGTAGGGGAAGCTTGACCACAGAGCTCTGGCAACTTCCCACTATCTTTTGAGATGGAGGGATCCCCCCCTCAGCCATAGCCTTAATTGTCTAGGTTTGACCCTCTGTGCTGACTTTCATTTTCGGCTACACTCTCCCTTGGGCGGTATATCCCCTCTATGGGTTCCTTCCCCCCTCGCTCGCTCACGGGAAGGTCCCCCCTCACAAACGGTTCCTCTACTTCTCTGCCCCCAATGGGAGATGTCCAGATGCCCGTCCCTCCAGACAGACTGGAGAATTTCAGGTTTCTACACCTAGTGCCAGCTGGCACTAGGGCCTCTAAGTTTACATGCTTCTGTAACCAAACCTCATATCCATGACAGATGGAAAACAAAGCCTTCTTTAAATATTGCCAGTGATTGGGTAAATAAAGGTCCCTCCAGGTAGACAGAGGTTCCCATGTACAAACCTCATCGATCCAAACCTTTCAATGTATACCTACAGGATTTTCTCCATACTCAACTTTATCTTTTGCCTATATATGTGTTTCAGTGTCCTGACAGACAGAGATGTTTCCTATAGCCACAACAGTGCCGCCAAAGCAGCTACAGGTGTTCAACTCTGACCTCACGGACTTCCAACAAGCTTCAGGTGTTCAGCTCTGACCTCACAAAATTCCAACAAGCTGGACCTGCACCTTCCCTTCCAGCCATGGATGTTCTCACAGACCCTGGAAAACATCAAAGCAGCCTATTCTTCCTGGACTTGGCCAACATTTCAGCCTTTTACCTCCCTACAGTGCCCCCAGTGTCAGCAGGAAGTAGCCAGAAGAGAATCTACACCCATTATTCACTTGTTGTTAACAAAAGGCTGAAGTGGTGTGCTTCAGGACAAGGACAAGCAGCTCCAGGTTCTCCCAGTGTTCCCCCATCCCTACCTGCTGATGCCTTGCTTGGCTAGCAATTCTCTCTGTTGACAACCCTCTACCCTAAATTTTCCAGGGCAGAGGCTTCCCTTACTCTTACCCTTACAATCTGACTATTTTGTTGCTATAATTCTTCTCTCTCTCAACCTCTTGCATGACAACCAAGCGCTGCTTCCAATGAGCCTAAATTTATATACTTAAACTTACCTTATAAAAGGCAGCCCAAGCGCCCTATTTTTTTTAGCATCCTATTTTTAATTATAGAAAAAGGGAGGAATGTTGGGATCAGTAAGCAGGAACTTCTACAGCCAGCCCCAAGGGACCTAACAAACTGGTTATCTGGTTATCAGGCATTTGTGAAGACACCCTGACCACCTGGAATTACCTGCACATGCCCTGGGTCACCCTATAAGAGAACTGGAGCCCTCCCCCTCTCTCTCTTACTTACTCTCTTACTCTTACTCTCTTTCTCTCCTCCTCCTCTCTCTCTCTTTCTCTCTCTCCCCTTTCCCCTAATAAACCTCCCACGTGGAACCGATCTCGTGGTGTGATTTGTGAACCCGCATGTAACCTGCACAGGCGCACATTTCTCTACATTCCTACGTTTCCAAACATTGGTGCATGGTTCCTAACAATAGGAATAGAGGAAAAAGAAGATTCCCTCCTCCAAGGCCCAGAAAATATTTTCAACAAAATCATTGAAGAAAATTTCCCCAACTTAAAAGAGAGGCCAATAAGAATACAAGAGGCCTACAGAACACCCAATAAATTAGACCAGAAAAGAAAATCCTCTTGCCACATAATAATAAAAAAAAAAGAAAAAAAAAAACAGTAAGTATAAAGAACAAAGAAAAAATACAAAAAGTGGCAAGGGAAAAAGGCCAAGTAACATATATTGGGAAACCCATTAGAATCACACCTGACTTTTCAACAGAGACTATGAAAGCCAAAAGGGCCTGGACGGTTAACATGCAGACCCTAAGAGAACACAGATGTCAGCTCAGGCTACTATACCCAGTAAAACTCTCAATCCTCATAAACAGAGAAAACAAGATAGTCCATGACAAAAACAAATTTCAACAATACCTACACACAAATCTAGCATTACAGAAGACACTAGAAGCGAAAACACAACCCAAGAAAACTAGCTACTTTGGAGGAAACACAGGAAATAATTAACCTCACTACAGTAAAACAATAAGCAACCAAGCACGCAAACTTATGACCACAGACAACATCAAAATCAAGGGATCTAACAGCCACTGGTCATTAATCTCTCTCAACATCAATGGACTCAATTCTCCAATAAAAAGATACAGACTAACAGAATGGATGCTTAAACAAGACCCAGCAGTATGTTGCATACAAGAAACAAACGTAGGTCACAAAGATAGACATTACCTGAGGATAAAGGGTTGGAAGACAGCTTTCCAACCAAATGTACCAAAGAAGCAAGCCATTCTAATATCTGATAAAATAGACTTTCAACCAAAATTAATAAAAAGAGATGGGGAAGGACACTTCATACTCATCAAGGGAAAATTCCACCAGGAAGACATCACAATCCTGAACATCTATGCCCCAAATACAAGAGCACCCACATTTGTAAAAGAAACATTGATAAAACTCAAACCACACATAGATTCCCACACATTAATAGTGGGAGACTTCAAAACCCTACTCTCAACAAAATATAGGTCAACAAAACAGAAAGTAAACAAAGAAACAATGTCTCTAACAGAGGTCATGGATCAAATGGACCTAACAAACATTTACAGAACCTTATACCCAAACACAAAAGCATTTACCTTCTTCTCATCACCTCATGGAACCTTCTCCAAAATAGATCATATGGTTTGTCACAAAGCAAGACTCAACAGATACAGAAGATTGAATAATCCCTTGTATCTTGTCTGATCACCATGAAATAAAACTGGACTTCAACAACAACAGAAATAGCAAAAAGCCTACACACACATGGAAATTGAACAACTTGCTACTAAATGACAGCTGGGTCAGGAAAGAAATAAAGAAAGAAATTAAAGTCTTCCTAGAATTCAATGAAAATAAAGGCACAACATACCCAAACTTGTGGGACACAATGAAAGCAGTGCTAAGAGGAAAGTTCATAGCACTAAGTGCCTTCAAGAAAAAATTAGAGACAGCTCATTCAAGCAACTTAATGGCTCACCTGAAAACCCTAGACAAAGAAGAAGCAGACACACCAAAAAGGAGTAGATGGCTAGAAATTATCAAACTCAGAGCTGAAATCAATAAATTAGAAACAAAACAATTCAAAGAATCAATGAAACCAAGAGCAGGTTCTTTGAGAAAATCAACAAGATCGACAAACCCTTAGCCAAGCTAACTAAAAGGCAGAGAGACACCATCCAAATAAACAAAATCAGAAATGAGAAAGGGGACATAACTACAGACAATTAGGAAATCCAAACAATCATTAGGACTTACTTCAAAAGTCTATATGCCACAAAATTTGAAAATCTAAATGAAATGGAAAATTTTCTTGATCAATTCCACTTACCAAAACTGAATCAAGACCAGGTCAATCAATTAAATAGTCCTATATCCCCCAAGGAAATAGAAGCAGTCATTGAAAGTCTCCCATCCAAGAAATGCCCAACATCAGATGGTTTTATTGCAGAATTCTACCAGACCTTCAAAGAAGAGCTAACTCTGGTTCTCTTCAAACTATTCCACAAAACACTGCCAAGCTTATTCTGTGAGGCCACAGTCACCTTGGTCCCTGAACCTCGCAAGGACTCAACAGAGAGGGAGAGTTTCAGGCCAGTGTCCCTTATGAACATTGACTCCAAAATACTCAACAAAATTCTTGCAAACCGAATACAAGATCACATTGGAGATGTCGTCCACTGTGACCAAGTGGGCTTCATCCCAGGTATGCAGGGGTGGTTCAATATGCAAAGGTCCATCAATGTGATCCACCATATTAACAAACTGAAAGAAAAAGACCACATGATCTCCCTAGATACTGAAAAAGCATTTGATAAGGTCCAACATCTATTCATGTTTGAAGTCTTGGAGAGATCAGAGATGCAAGGCACATATCTAAACATAGTGAAGGCAATATACAGCAAGCCTGTGGCCAACATCAAACTAAATGGAAAGAAACTTAAAGCAATCCCACTGAAATCAGTAACAGGGCAGGGCTGCCCACTCTTTCCATATCTCTTCAACATAGTTCTGGGAGTCCTTGCTAGAGCAATGGGATGCTTGAAGGAGATCAAGGGGATACAAAATGGAAAGGGGAAGTCAAATTGTCACTATTTACAGATGATATGATAGTATACGTGAGTGACCCCAAAAATTCTACCCGGGAACTCCTACAGCTGATAGACACCTTCAGCAAAGTGGCCAGATACAAAATTAACTCAAAAAAATCAGTAGCCCTCCTGTATACAAAAGACAAAAGGGCTGGGAAAGAAATTAGAGAAACAACACCATTCACAATAGCCACAAATGACATAAAGTACCTTGGTGTAACCCTAACCAAGCAAGTCAAAGACTTGTCTGAAAAAAATTTCAGGTCTCTGAAGAAAGAATTGGAAGAGGATGGAATGATCTTCCATGCTCATGGCTTGGCGGGATTAACAGTGGGATTGGCCAACTTGCCAAGGGCAATCTGTGGATTTGATGCAATTCCTGTCAAATTAACAACACAATTCTTTACAGACCTGGAAAGAAAAATTCTCAATTTCATATGGAATAACAAGGAACCCAGAATTGCTAAAAACAATCCTCTACAATAAAAGATCTTCTGGAGGTGTCTCCATCCCTGATCTTAAGCTGTACTATAGAGCAACAGTGATAAAGACTGCATGGTACTGGTGTAGAAACATAATGGTGGATCAATGGAATCTAACAAAAAACCCAGAAATAAGTCCACACACTTATGGACATCTGATCTTTGACAAGGATGCCAGGACCATACAATGGAAAAGGGATGGCGTCTTCAACAAATGGTGCTGATCCAACTGGATGTCTACATGTAGAAAAGTGCAAATAGATCCATACTTATCACCCTGCACAAAACTAAAGTCCAAGTGGATCAAAGACCTCAACATAAAACCAGACACATTAAATCGGTTAGAAGAAGAAGTGGGGAAGACCCTAGAACTCATTGGTACAGGAAACTGCTTCCTCAGCAGAGCACCAATGGTACAGGCTCTAAGGGCAACAATCAATAAATTTAATAGAGCTGAGAGGCTTCTGTAAAGCAAAGGACACCATCTTCAAAACAAAACGCCTGCCTACAGATTGGGAAAGAATCTTCACTAACCCTTTACCTGACAGAGGACTAATATCCAGTATATATAAAGAACTAAATAAGCTGAAAAACAGCAAACCAAGTAATCCAATTAAAAATGGGGAACAGAGCTAAACAGAGAATTCTCTGTAGAGGAATATCTGGGCAGGGAGGAGACCAGGGAGGGAGTGTGGGGTTGGGGAGGGAAAGAGGGAGCGGGATACAGCTGGGACACAGAGTTAACAAAATGTAACTAAAAAGAAAAATAAAATAAAAAAAGGAAAAAAAAAAGAAATGCTCAACATTTATGTATGCAAGTTGCATTTTCTTTATACTGACACCTCTCAGTAAAAGTAAGCAGAGTCTAAAAGCAATCAGATTCAGTAATATATGTTTCTAATTTAAGAATAAAAGTCATGCTTTATATACTGAAACTTTTTAACAACTGAGACTGTCATGCATATTGCATCTATTTTAGTTCCTTTGCAAGTAGGTTAAAAATAATATTTTCATCCATTTTTTTAAAACTAGAGCAGAATTAATTATGTTCTAACCCTTCCTGATCATTATGAAAGAAGGAAATTGTGCATATGGCTAATTATGACAGGTGTGTTTACAAATACAATCCAAAGTAGGCTACATGATTTCATACTTTCCTATTAAAGTGAAATGCATCAGCGAAGAAAATAAAATATCTAAATGCATCTTTTTTTTTTTTTCATGATGAGTGAGTGCATCCTAGTCTCTCCTGAAGTGCCATCTGCTCCTCTGAGCACAGTCAGAGTTAACCCTCCTCAAGACAGGAAAAAAAAAATAAGTGGAAACAAAAGGAAAGAATATCAAGACTAGCTTGAAAACGAAGGGAGAATGTCTACATCATCTTTCAAAATGAAACTTCTGAACAACTAGGGAAAAAAAGCACCATGTATTTGCTGAAAAGCACTCATTTCTCAAAAAAACAAGAGTCACAGATTTGATGATGCAAACTTCACTTTGCAAGACTGAATTTATGATATATTTGAAAAATGATGATCATACAATATGATACTTTATACAGACTGTACTTACTGATGAATGAACACTCTAAGTCATATAAAAATTTCTCATGTTTAGTCATTATATAATATGCGACATATTGTTTCTTTTTTCTGGTACAAAAAAAAAAAACCCTTATTTTTGCAACTTTGGCTTTGAAGTTCTTTAAAGTCTTTCCATGTACAAATTAAGAGCTTGCTCTTAGCACAAATGTGGACAATTTGTAATTATTCACTTCCTAACATGTGACCATAGTATTATAATATATGCCTTCCAATATTACAAATAACTGTCGTTTGCAACAAGATATCATCCCAAATACCTCAAAGAGGCTTTCTCAGTAAGTGTAGGAATAAAATCCCTCTTTCTTTACTCTAACTTCTGTTATTTTTTCTTTAATTCTTTCCTGAGAGAGATTTTCTTATATTAAAATATTTTTTTCATACACTCTTTCCATCTGCATCTATGCCCTTTCTCTTCCTCCTTAGAAAATAAAAAGGCGAGCTGGAGAGATGGCTCAGAGTTTAAGAGCACTGGCTGTTCTTCCAAGGTCCTGACTTCAATTCCCAGCAACTACATGGTGGATCATAACCATCTATAGTGCGATCTGGTGCCCTCTTTTGGTTTGTAGGCATACATGCAGGTATAATACTGTGTACATAATAAATAAATCTAAGAAAGAAAGGAAGGAAGGAAGAAAGAAGGAAAGAAAGAAAGAAAGGAAGGAAGGAAGCAAAACAGGCATCTTAGGAATAATCATAAATAAGATAAAACAAAATCTAACAAATCAGAATATTACAAAATAAGCAAACAACAAAACAACCAAACACAAAAACCATAATAAGTGTATAGACACAGAAACAGAAGTTGACACACTCAAGAATCTCATAAAACCCCCACGTCAGAAGCTGTAATATATTTGCAAAGGACCTGTAAGTTAGAAAAGAAAAAAAAAATAGAAAGAAAAAGAAAAAAACGTAACAAACATAAAACAAACAACATCACAAAGTTCCAGACTTAACATTATGAGATACAGAACCTGTAAAGATGCCATTGAGTTCATTTTCTGTTGGACATATTCTGCTGGGAAAGGGGCCTACTCTTAAGAGTAGTTTGTTTCCCAGCGAGGCTCCTTCAAAGAATATTAATTTTTCATTTGTAAGAGGCTATCATTTGGAAATAGTGTTGAGGTCATTTGTCCACTACTCCTTTTAGCTGTAGGACTCCATTTGGTACAGACTCTTGCAGGTCCTGTGCATGGTGCCTCTGTCTCTGTTAGTGCATATGTGCACGAGTCCTCTTGTGCCCAGAAAGCATCTTTTCCTCTATGCCATTCATCCTCACTGGTCCTTACAATCTTTTTGCCTTCTCTTCCACAGGATTCCCTAAGCTCTGAAAAAAAAAGGAGGGTAAGATTTAATAGTCCAACTTAGGACTGAGTGTTCCAAGGTCTCTCACTCTCTACTTACTGCCTGGCTAATTCCCATCTTTTGTGGGAGGAAGCTTCTCTGATGATGGCTGACCAAGATACTGATTGATGAGTATAGCAGAATGTCACTAAGTGTTACTGCTTTTCTCCTCATAAAAAGCAGTAGTTCCCTCCCCCCCCAGGTCCCTGTTCTATCAGTTCTCTAGTTCTTGACTATCCAAGCACTATCAATTATGGGTTCCATTTCATGGAGTGGCTTTAAGTCAAATCATGTATTGACTGGTTACTTTCCCAGGCTTTGTGACTCTATTGTAGCAGCATGTTGCAGACTGGTCACTCTTGTATATCAAAAGAAAAAAAAAAGTAACTAGGCTGCTATTTACCTTTCTCATTTGGAGGCAGCCTCTGATTTTTGAGAGCCACTATTGATAAGTAGTCTGGAAAGCCTGTGTTCCTTAACCGTAACCACAAAGATTACAGAGTGTTAACTCAGCACAAGCATTAGTTCAAGTAGGAATCAAATATGCTGTCAGAGCTACTGAAACTTTGGGGATGTTGTTTTATTTTCAAACCATCATTATTTCTGGTTTGCTTTATTAATAGAAGAACTGAGCATTGCCTGGGAAAACATTCATAACAATTTCTAAGAAGTGGTGTTTTCTGCTGTGCTCACTCATTACTGATGGCTAGATTTAGAAAAGAATACATTTTAGCATCATTTCTCTTATATAATTTCAGCCATAACATTGATTAGGACTTCTTCACACTTCCTTGAAAAGGAGAGAACATAACTATGTTTCCAAAGCCTGGTTTCTTATGGACTGATAATCCTCACTTTACCTTTATGTTATTGTGAACATCAAAGATGGAGAGAGTAGATATTAACATTACCTAATCATTGCTTACAGAGTCACAGAAAAGACTGCAAAATTAAGACTTGATATCGCCCTGGAAATACAGTAACAGACAAATGTCTAACATAGTGGTTCTGAAAGCATATCACATTACATCTCGAGGGCAATTTCTCCTCTGAGTTCTAAAGTCGAAGTCTGTGTGTTCTCAACACTGTAGAGTTAATAGGTAAAGGGAAACAAATGAAGCCAGCTCCAAGGATTGAAAGAAGTATTTAAATAAAATCATATATGCTCAAGAGCTTGTTGGAAGCCTTTAAGATAAGCTAAAGAAGCACAAGCTAGATGAATTATGCTACTGAAACTACTTTGCCTTCGAGGCTCAGCATTGAAAGCACCTGGGACTGTTGGGAAGCTCGTTGTATTGAAGAGCATCTGCATGAGAGACCTACTGAGAAAATTCTAGTCTTTAGCTTACAGCCTGGTTTCATGCTGGAAAGAAACAGCTTAATTGGGCTTTTAAAATCCCAGAACAGGTAATAAGTTAATTTGAGATTGTCAAACAAAGAACCCTTTAGGTTTTGTCACTCACTTATAATTGTAAACAAGAAGATTCAGTCTGTTCAGTGGATAGGCACTTTTCAATTTCAGTTGTTAAGAAGGCTGAGTTTAGACTTCAACCTACAAAAGCACATCATATTCACTGTTTTCGCAGCATGTGTAATCAGATAACTGTTACTTACATCTGTGCTTTAAATGCGTCTTTCTTTTAGGTTCTCTTAAATAACCCCCAGGCTATCCATCTATACCTATGGCTTACAAGTGCATGAAATTCTTTGTAGATAATGTCAAGCTCTTTCACATTTATAAAGCCTTTTGACACAAGAACAACTATTTATACTATTTTTATCCTCTTTTTTCTATTAACTGTAACATTACCTCCATCAGTTACACCACATTTGCAAAGCCCCTAGGTTAATGTTAAAGTGTTACATTTAAAGTCCCCAAATTGTTGCAACAACTATTCAAACTGTGTGTGTATACATACATACATACATACATACATACATACATACATACATATATATATACTATATATATATACATACATACATATGTGTATATATACTATATATACATATAGTTTTTATTTATAATCTCAGAGCTCATTTAAAAAATCTGGGCAAGGCTTTGTGCAATTGTAATCTCAACTTTGGGGTTAAAAAATATGAAATCCCTGTGACTTGCTGGTCACCCGTTTTAGCTGAATCTGCAGTAGGAGACCCTGCCTCAAAAATACACATTTAAAGAGCCTGCAGGTGCTCTCTGGCCTTGATAAGTACAAAGATGCACATGTCATTCACCTGCTCACTCATGAACATGCGCACACAATAAAAACACTTAAACAATAAAAACAATTAAAGAGAATTTCATGTACTGAAACTCTTTGCTGATTCACTATACATCTATGAGACCTAAAGAGGTTGGGTCCATGGGAAAGATGGTCATAACCTCTCTCTTCACATTCTAGCTTTCTACACATCTTTGCCTCTTATATGAAGCTGGCATATGACAGCTGAGTCACTTCTGGTTAAAGGTTATTAAACTTCCATAAATGTCAGCTAAAAACTTCTTTTCCTGATTAAAACAAAACAACAACAACAACAAAAACCAGTATTGGGCATTCTATTACCATACCAGAAAAAAAATACTAAAATAAATAAAACAAAGAAACAGAGAATAACTGAAAGGGGAGAAAAGTCAAAGACTGGATCCAAACCTTAACCTCAACCACAATGCTACTGTTACTGTTCCTATCTTTAGACATTAGAGGGATAAGAAAATGAAAGATAATGGAAAGAGCATGTAATAACTGAGGACCTGAGAATGGAAAGGTTATCTAACCCATGTGTCCAAAAATAGCTCTATGACCCAACACAAAGTCATAAAGCTACAGAAATCATCACAAAATCATTACAGTTTTATTATTATCATTATTTGAAGTTAGAAGGCATGTTCTCAACTGTGAGCTTCTGAATAAAGAGGTTGTATTTCAATATCAAGAGCTTGGAGCCCTCTACTAGAGTCTTGTGTGCTAAGAGGAGAATATTCAATGACAGGATGAGCATGTTGAAGTGTCTTTTAACAAATCCTCTCACTGCCCCCAAAGTAAAATGAAGACATACCTTAGCAAAACATGGTGTAGCCATTACCACACATTGCATGGAATTAGATGGAAATCAGATGTATTTAAGAGTGAGTCAGGGCCAAATTTTAGACAATGCAGTTTGACAAGTTTTTAACTGAGTTGTGTTGCAAATACTAAGTTCTATTTGGTGAGGAAGTTACAATAACAATCATTTGCATATTGACAATGATGGGTCACAGAACAAAATATGTCTGGTCAAAATATAAAGAAGGAGAGTTTATTTACTGTTTTTTTTAAAAATCAAAAGTAGTATATTATTAGAATTTTTAATAACTTTGCAAATGTTAAAAGGTTTTATTTATATTTGTTGTTGCTACTTTGTCTTTTTAAAATCCTATGACATATTTACATTTATTTTACTTCAATTATTACGGATATACAGATTCATAAATATTAGATAAAACAGCAAAAGAATCAAAGCTAATACTGCAATAAACTTTAAAATTAGTTTTTGCAAACCAGTAATTTTATTACTTGCTATATACTTAAAGAAAAAAATACATGAATGAATATAAAACAATTATTAATATTAACCTTAAATGAACTTAGAAGACAGGCTAAATGAAATGTCAAACAGAAGGAAAACAAATCCAGCATAATTTCAGCGTAGTCTAAAATGTTGAGCTCATAGACAAACAGTCAGATAACTGCCAGTGGATAGTCTAGAAATTGAGAGGAGGAAGGACTGGGAAGAGACACACCAACAACAATACATAAATTGTGTAACTGAGATACAAAAACATGTCTAAAGTTGAATCTGGGGGGGGGGGGGGGGAGAGGGGGGCGCCGGGGGAACACCATGTCTGAGAAGCGGGACAACACACTCCGTGCAGCGACCAGGAGACTGAACTCTGGGCCCTAAAACAACAGCAATCGATCATGTTTCTCAGGTGAGGGGAGGCTCTCATGGCGTGGGAATCGGTCGGGTCCACTCTTGGCTGCCCAGCCAGAACCCTGAAGAGAACCCAGATAACGCAGGCTTTGGGTCTCCAGGCTGGTCCCGCAAGCCTGCTAGTACCAATCACTTCCCCAGGCTGATCGGTGGGCACAAGTGTGCCTGAGGCTGAAAGTCCCAGTCGGAAAAAAAAAAAAAACCCACGGGGAAGGAAAGTTGCCAGACTGGTCACCGGTCACCCAGTCTTTCCCTGGAAGGTCTCTCCGACCACCGGTACCGGCCTCCATCACAATTGAGCTCCCACCGTGCACGGATTGCAGCTGCGCGCCCAGCTCAAAATCCCTACTCCCTCTTGGGAAGAGGCAGGAGGTGTCCAGCAGAATCTGCCACAGACCACATTGTCTGTACCCCAACCCGAGATCGGGGCTGAGAAAACCCAATCCTTTTGGGCACTCCCCCAAACGCTGCCATAACCCTGCCGCAGCAGAGCGGAAGGATAAAGAGGCGCACAGCGGCTTCACAGTGCCAGAACTCCAGTGCTGCCAGCTGCTCCTAGCAAACACACTACAGCTCGGGATCTGGGACTGTGGTCATTCTACACGTCCTGAGATTCATCTGGGTCCAGCGCAATAAGGTCTAGCAGCAAGTTCTATCACCGGTGCCTCGTCCCCCGACCCCTGGCAGAGAAAGGCCAGCTCAGGGCTCAAGATCCGACTGAGAAGCCCCAACCCCTGCTGGCACTCCTGTGAGAACACCTCCATAAGCTTGCCCTAGCAGAGGAGAAGGACAGAGAGGCAGCCTGCCAAGTACACAGCACCCTCTCTCCAGCTCACCCAGTGATCCCTAGCAGAGAAACCCAAGCTCTGGATCTGAGGAAACTCAACCCTACCCGGTACTCTCTTGGGATCAGCAAACATAGATTCTACCGCTAGGCTGCTTCTGGCAGAGAGATCTGGGCCCAGGATCTGGGATTGAGTACACTCATCCTAACTCTTTCCCATGCCACCCAGGGACCAGTCAACATAACCCCTCCTGGCAGAGGAAAAGGACAAAGAGGCAGCACACAGGAAAGGTGGACACCGAGCCCTGCGGCCACAGTGTCACAGAGCTGACTGTTAGCCTACCCGTTCACTTCTGCAGCAGGACCAAAACAGAGAGTAGTGAGCAAGGGGAACCCCTGTGCATTCCAACAGGTCCTGCAAGAGAGTGAGCCTTCTAGGGAGAGATTGCCCCAGACCCAGGGCCTCTCCACAGAAGCAACCAGATGAGATCCCTGCCACCCACACTCCTAGTGTGGGCATCATAGGGATTCTTGGGATAGTGACCCCAACAATGAAGCCTCTGCCTTGAGGGTCCACCAGTGTAATCCAGGCAAACAATCCCTGGATCTCAGTCAGAACTGCGTAATAGTGGCTTGCAGGCCACTGCAATAGTCAGAGAATCCGCGCATGTACACTGCGCCTGCTAAAAGCGCATGCGAATAGCGCCAGCTTCACATTACTTACTTAGGCAAAACTGAAACCACAGTGCACACTCCCAAAGCAGTGAACCTCTCTCATCATCCTGAAAAAACAGTCCAGAAAAAAGAAAGAGAGGTTCATAGCCCAAACTACAATCTCGAGGAACAACCAGTGAGGATTATAAATAACCAGATGGCTAGAGGCAGATGTAAGAACACTCCCAACAAAAATCAGGACATAATGATCTCACCAGCAACCCCACAAAACAATGGACACTTCAATTCACTAGATATACAAGAAAACGACCTCAAAACTATGTTACTCCAGCTATTAGAGGCCCATAAAGATGAAATGAACAAAGCCCTCAGAGAAATAACCAAAGAAATCGAGACTAACCAAGAGGAAACAAATCGTGCTCTCAGAGAAATGACCACAAAAATTGAGGCAAACAGAGAAGAAATGCACAAAGGTCTCAAAGAAATGTCCACACAAATGAAGGCAAATAAAGAAGAAATAAACAAAGCTCTCATAGAAATACAGGCAATTATAGCCAAAGAAGTAGAGGCACAATTAGTGATACATAGAGAGGAAACGGACAAAAAAATAGAAGCTGTCATTGAAAAGCAGGAGTCCACATTCAAACAGATGAAGGAAATGGTGCAAGACATGAAAACCGAATTAGAATCAATAAAGAAAACACAAATAGAGAAAAACCAGGAGCTGGAGAACATAGAGAAAAGATCAGGAACTACAAAGGTAAGCATCACCAACAGAATACAAGAGATGGAAGAAAGCATCTCAGGAGCTGAAGATACACTTGTGGAAATTGACACGTCTCTCAAAGAAAAAATAAAATCAGAAAAGTTCCAAACACAAAACATCCAAGAAATCAAGGACACCATGAAAAGACAAAACCTAAGAATAATAGGATTAGAAGAAAAAGAAGACATCAGGCTCAAAGGTCCGGAAAATATTTTCAAGAAAATTATAGAAGAAAACTTTCCCAACTTAAAAAAGGAGCTGGCCATAAACATACAAGAGGCCTACAGAACACCAAGTAGACTAGACCAGAAAAGAAATTCTTCACGTCACATCATAGTCAAAACATTGAACCTACAAAACAAAGAAAAAATTCTAAAAACAGCAAGGGAAAAAGGCCAAGTAACATATGAAGATAGACCTATCAGAATCACACCAGATTTCTCAACAGAAACTATGAAAGCCAGAAGGGCCTGGACAGAAATCATACAGTCCTTAAGGGACCACAGATTCCAACCCAGACTACTATACCCAGCAAAAGTTTCAATCAACATAGACAGAGAATTCAAGATATTCCAAGAAAAAAACAAATTTAAACAATATCTACATAGTAACCCAGCTCTACAGAAGTTACTAGAAGGGAAACTCCAAACCAAAGAAAACAACTACATCTAAGGAAACAGAGGAAATAGATAACTACGCAACAAAAAAACCAAAAGAAGACAAGAAATGAAACTCAGTGACAACACCAACACCACATCAAAAGTAAGTAACAATTGTTGGTCACTAGTTTTCTATCAACATCAAGGGACTCAACTCCCCAATGAAAAGACACAGACTAACAGAATGGTTGCGGAAACAGGATCCATCATTCTGTTGCATCCAAGAAACACACCTATGCAACAAAGATAAACACTACCTCAGAGTAAAGGGCTGGAAAAATGTTTTTCAAGCAAATGGTTCCAGAAAACAAGCTGGAGTAGCCATCCTAATATCTAATTAATAAGACTTTCAACCAAAGTTAATAAAAAAAGATAAGGAGGGCCACTATATTCTCATCAAAGGAAAAATCCACCAAGAGGACATCACAATTTTGAATATCTATGCCCCAAATACAAGAGCAGCTACATTTGTAAATGAAACAACATTAAAGCTTAAATCACACATTGATCCTAAAACCCTAATAGTGGGAGAATTCAACACTCCACTCTCACCCAGGGACAGATCAACTAGACAGAAAACAAATAGGGAAATAAAAACACTTACAGAGACCCTAAATCAAATGGACCTAATAGACGTCTACAGATCTTTTCATCCAAACTCAAAAGAGTATACCTTCTTTTCAGCACTGCATGGAACCTTCTCCAAAATAGACCATATAGTTGGTCATAAAGCAAGCCTCAGCAGAGACAAAAAGATTGAAATAATCCCTTGTATTCTATCTGACCACCATGGACTTAAGCTGGACCTCAACAACAACAGAAATAACAAACAGCCTACATGAACATGGAAACTGAACAGCTTTTTACTCAATGACAGCTGGGTTAAGGAAGAAATAAAGAAAGAAATTAAAGACTTCATAGAATTCAATGAAAATGAAGGCACAACATACCCAAATTTATGGGACACATTGAAAGCAGTGCTCAGGGGAAAATTTATAGCACTAAGTGCCTGCAAGGAGAAATTTGTAACATCACAAACAAACAATTTAATGACCCAACTGAAAACCCTAGAATAAAAAAGAAGCAGATATACCCAAGAGGAGCAGAAGGCTGGAAATAATCAAATTCATGGCTGAAATCAATCAATTACAAACAAATAAAACTATTCAAAGCATCAATAAAACGAAAAGCTGGTTCTTTGAGAAAATCAACAAGATAGACAAACCCTTAGCCAAACTAACTAAAAAGCAGAGAGAATCTATCCAAATCAACAAAATCAGAGATGAAAAAGGTGACATAACTACAGACACAGTGGAAATTCAAACAATCAGTAGGTCATACTACAAAAGCCTATATGCCACAAAATTTGAAAATCTAAATGAAATGGACAACTTTCTTGATAGATTCTATCTTCCAACATTAAGTCAAGATCAGGTAGAAAGACTGAACAGTCCTATATCCCCCAAAGAAATTAAAGCAGTCATTCACAGTATCCACTCCAAAAAAAAGCCCTAGGCCAGATGGTTTCAGCGCAGAATTCTACCAGACCTTCAAAGAAGAGCTCACACCAATTCTCCTCAAACTATTCCACAATATAGAAACAGAAGGTACATTTACCAAACTCATTCTATAAAGCAACAGTCACCCTGATACCTAAACCACACAAAGACCCAACAAAAAAAGAGAACTTCAGACCTATCTCTCTTATGAACATTGACACTAAAATACTCAATAAAATACTTGCAAACTGAATCCAAGAACACATCAAAGATATCATCCACCACGACCAAGTAGGCTTCATCCCAGGCATGCAAGGGTGGTTCAACATACGGAAATCCATCAATGTAATCCACCATATAAACAAACTGAAGGAAAAAAACCATATGATCATCTCCTTAGATGCTGAAAAAGCATTTGACAAAGTCCAAAACCCATTCATGTTTAAAGTCTTGGAGAGATAAGGAATACAAGAAGGCACATATCTAAACATAGTAAAGGCAATATACAGCAAGCCTATAGCCAACATCAAACTCAATGGAGAGAAACTTAAATCAATCCCACTGAAATCAGGGACAAGACAAGGCTGCCCACTCTCTCCATAGCTCTTCAACATAGTACTTGAAGTCGTAGCCAGAGCAATAAGACAACTAAAGGAGATCAAGGGGATACAAATCGGAAAGGAAGAGGTCAAAGTGTCACTATTCGCAGATGATATGATAGTATATATGAGCGACCCCAAAAATTCAACCAGAGAACTCCTCCAGCTGATAAACACCTTCAGCAAAGTGGCAGGATATAAAATCAACTCAAAAATATCAGAAGCCCTCCTGTATACCAAAGACAAAAGGGCCGAGAAAGAAATGAGGGAAAAAACACCCTTCACAATAGCCACTAATAACATAAACTACCTTGGGGTGACACTAACCAAGCAAGTGAAATACCTGTTTGAGAAAAACTTCAAGTCTTTGAAGAAAGAAATTGAAGAAGATCTCAGAAGATGGAAAGATCTCCCGTGCTCATGGATTGGTAGGAATAACATTGTGAAAATGGCCATCCTGCCAAAAGCAATCTACAGATTCAATGCAATTCCCATCAAAATACCAACTCAATTCTTTACAGACCTTGAAAAAAGGATTCTCAGCTTCATATGGAGAAACAAAACACCCAGAATCTCCAAAACGATCCTGTACAACAACAGATTATCTGGAGGTATCTCCATTCCCGATCTCAAGTTGTACTACACAGCAATAGTAATAAAAACTGCATGGTATTGGCATAGAAACAGAAAGGAGGATCAATGGAACCGCATAGAAGACCCAGAAATAAACCCACACACCTATGCATACTCGATTTTTGACAAAGAAGCCAAAATCATTCAATGGAAAAAAGATAGCATCTTCAACAAATGGTGCTGGTCCAACTGGATGTCCACATGCAGAAAAATGAAAATAGATCTATATTTATCACCCTGCACAAAACTGAAGTCCTAGTGGATCAAAGACCTCAACATAAAAACAAATACTCTAAATCTGTTAGAAGAAAAAGTGGGGAACAGCCTAGAACTCATTGGCACAGGAGATAACTTCCTGAACAGAACACCAACAGCACAGGCTCTAAGAGCAACAATCAATAAATGGGACCTCATGAAACTGAAAAGCTTCTGTAAAGCAAAGCACAGTGTCATCAAAACAAAACGCCTGCCTACAGATTGGGAAAGAATCTTCACTAACCCTTTATCTGACAGAGGACTAATATCGAGTATATACAAAGAACTAAAGAAGCTGAAAAGCAGCAATCCAAGTAATCCAATTAAAAATTGTGGAACAGAGCTAAACAGAGAATTCTCGACAGAGGATTATCGAATGGCAGAGAAACACTTAAAGAAATGCTCATCCTCACTAGCCATCAGGGAAATGCAAATTAAAATAACCCTGAGATATCTCCTTATACCCATCAGAATGGACAAGATGAAAAACTCAAGGGACAACACATGCTGGAGAGGTTGTGGAGAAAGGGGAACCCTCCTCCACTGCTGGTGGGAATGTAAACTGATACAACCACTCTGGAAATCTATCTGGTGGTTTCTAAGACAATTAGGAATAGTGCTTCCTCAAGACCCAACTATACCACTGCTACGTATATACCCAAATTTTGCTCAAGTACACAAAAGGGATACTTGCTCAACCATGTTTATAGCAGCTTTATTTGTAATAGCCAGAACCTGGAAACAACCCAGATGTCCATCAACGGAGGAATGGGTACAGAAATTATGGTATTTTTACACAATAGAATACTACTCAGCAATCAAAAAGGAGGAAGTCATGAAATTTGCAGGCAAATGGTGGGATCTAGAAAAGATCATCCTGAGTGAAATATCCCAGAAGGAGAAAGACAAACACGGTATATACTCACTTATATAGACCTATAAGATATGATAAACATAATGAAATCTATACACTTAAAAAAGATAATCAAGAGAGCTGACATGGGGTCAGATTATCAATCCTTGTTTAGAAAGACAGATGGGATGCACATTGAACATATGAAAGGAGTCTACTGAGCACATTTGAAAGACTCTAACTAGCAGTGTTTTCAAAGCAAAGACTCATGACCAAACCTTTGGCAGAGTACAGGGAATCATAAGGAAGAAGGGGAGTTAGTCTGATGAGGAAAGGATAGGATCTCCACAAGGACCAAATATATGTGGGCACAGGGTCTTTTCTGAGACTGACATGCAACCAAGGACCATGTATGAATATAACCTAGAACCTCTGCTCAGATGTAGCCTGTGGTAGCTCAGTAACCAATTGGTTTCCCATAGTGAGGGGAACAAGGACTATTTCTAACAGGAACTCAATGACTGGCTCTTTGGCCTCCCCACCCCCCAAGGGAGGAGCAGTCCTGTTAGGCCACAGAGGAGAGCTTTGCAGCTAGTCCTGAAGATACCTGATAAAACAGGATCAGATGAAAGGGGAGGAGGTCCCTCCTATCAATGGACTTGGCAAGGGGCATGGTGGATATGAGGGTGTGAGAGAGGGACTGGGAGGGAATGAGGGGTCAGGACACGGCTGGGATACAGAGTTAATAAAATGTAACTGATAAGAAAAAAATAAAATTAAAAAAAAAGAAAATCTCTATTATAAAAAAAAAAGTTGAATCTGGGACTAAGGTATTATTGACATTATCTTAAAATATAGTCATCAAGTTGCTTATTTCTGAAATAACAATTTCATATAGGTTCAGAACTGCAGAGAACTATCGTAATAATTCTTGTAATTCAAGTGCACTTTCTTTTGGCTGCATCCATCACTAGGCATAAACTATTTGAACTCTTGATTTCTGTGTATGGTGTTTTAAATAAAAATTATGCTGTTCCCAGTGTACCAAAAAAAAATCCTATGACATAGACTAAAATTTTTGGAGAATGTTTTCTTTGTTCTCCCCAACAAAGTGTACACTGCAAATTTTTGAAATAATGGTATTCACAAGCTATGTCTTGCCTTTATGCATATTTTTTGTTCACAAGCACAGCTATTTAGAACATTTCAGTCCATTCATTTTTCTTGTCAATATGCCTCTTTTACTGTCTTAAATAAAGAAAGTCAGAGTGCTTTGCTGTGACATAAAAATTATTTCCATTGACACAGTCAAAGTCATTGGCAATATGATAGATAACACACTTAAAATATAATGTATAAATATTTTTCTATTGGAATGATGGGTGAATTAACCTTTTTACCCACCCCATTCATCTGTTTCACCATCTACTGAAGTTGTGGTTTGATTTAGAAAGTGTTTGCTCATTTTAGCCAGAGTCCTCCCTCTTGATTAGTTTCTTTAGGTGTACAGATTTTAGGTGTACAGGTGTAGGTTTATCTTATGTTATTGTGTGAGTATATACTGTATGTGTCTTTTTGCTTCTGGTATGGCTCACTCAGGATGATCTTTTCCAGTTCTCACAATTTACCTGCAAATTTCATGATTTCCTTGTTTTTTTTTAAATTTTTTATTAATTACACTTTATTCATTTTGTATCCCCCCCATAAGCCCCTCCCTCCTCCCCTCCTGATCCCACCCTCCCTTCCCTTTCTGCATGCATGCCACTCCCCAAGTCCACTGATAGGGGAGGTTCTCCTCTCCTTTCTGATCTTAGTCTATCAGTTCTCATCAAAAGTGGCTGCATTGTCCCCTACTGTGGCCTGGTAAGGCTGCTCCCCCCTCAGGGGGAGGTGATCAACGAGCAGGCCAATCAGATTATGTGATTTCCTTGTTTTTAATTGCTGAGGAATATTCCATTGTGTAGATGTACCACAATTTCTGTACCCATTCCTCAGCTGAGGACATCTGCCTTGTTTCCAGGTTCTGGCTATTACAAATAAAGCTGCTACAAACATGGTTGAGAAAATGTCCTTATTGTGTACTTGAGACTCTTTTGGATATATGCCTAGGAGTGGTATAGCTGGATCTTGAGGAAGTGCTAAGGCAAAGAGGATGAACATCAGAAGAAAGAGAAAACAGGGAACAAGTTAGGAGCCTGCCACAGAGGGCCTCTGAAAAGCTGTGCTCTGCAGACTATCAAAGCAGATGCTGAGACTTATGGGCAACCTTTGGGCAGAGTGCAGGAAAGCTTATGAAAGAAGTGGGGGAAAATAAGATCTGGAGAGGACAGGAGCTCCACAAGGAGAGCAACAGAACCAAAAAATCTGAGCACAGGGGTCTTTCCTGAGACTGATACTCCAAGCAAGTACCATGCAGGGAGATAACCTAGAACCCCTGCACAGATGTAGCCCATGGCAGTTCAGTGTCAGTGGGTTCCATAGTAATGCATACAGGGACTGTCTCTGACATGAATTGATTGGCCCGCTCTGTGATCACCTCCCCTTGAAGGGGAACAGCCTTACCAGGCCACAGAAGATGACAATGCAGCCACTCCTGATGAAACCTGATAGACTAGGATGAGAAGGAAGGAAAAAGTCCCCTATCAGTGGACTTTGGGAGGGGCATGCATGGAGAATGGGGAGGAAGGGAGGAATTGGGAGGGGAGGAGGGAGGGTGCTACAGAGGGGACACAAAGTGAATAAAGTGTAATTAATAAAAAAAATTAAAAAAATAAAGTGTTTGCTCATTTTAAAAGAATAGAAACCTAGATATGTCCTTTGCTCAACAGAAGCACAAGAAACTAAGCAGAAATGGATAGATGGTTTTATATCAGACTAAAATTTACCATATATCAGAGGAAACAAAAAAACCCTATTAAATAAGCACCTACAAAACAGGTGGAAATATTTGCAAACTATTTATCTGATGAAGGATTATTAAATAGAATATATTTTGAACTCCAAGAAATTCTATAGCAAAATAACCACACAAAATGCTTGAAAATAGATCTAAATAGAGATATCTGAGACTAAGTCATGTAATGATCAATAGACACATGCAAACAATCTTCAACATTTACACAAGGATATAGATCAAATCACAATGGAAGTATTGCTTCGCCCCAGAAAGAATAGCTACTATACAAAAGATAAGGATAGCAAGTACTGGCTAAGCTATAAAGACCAACAAATCTTTACATGACATAAGTAGGATTACACCAAAAATCAGTGTAGTCGCACTGCAAAAGAAATGGAGCCCTCTCTCAAAACAAACATGCAGCTTTTATGGGCTCTCACAATTCCACTACTAAGCATATAGTAAAAAATGAAATATTTATGCTGAAAGTTATCTGGCCTCTCAAATCTACTGTATCATTATTCAGAACAGATGAGAAATAAGAAAAATTTCTGTATATACTTTCTGAATAATAAATGAAAGATGTATTTATACATCACAAAATACTATTCAGTAATAAAAATTAAGACATTTTGGTGATTAGATTTGACTAAATAATAAAGCATTTGCCAATCATATGAACATTTCCGGTTCAATCCCCTACATGAAAAGTTAAAGGAGGATGTCAAGGAAGGAAGGAGAAAAAGGAGAGAAGCAAGAGTCATAGGAAGAAGAGAGAGGAGAGGAGAAACTGTCACTTGCACAGCATGAATGAACCCAGAGTCAATCTATTATATTAAAGTGAATTAAGATAGGCATAAGAAATCAAATACTGACTTGACTGCATGATCACACTCACATGCAGAGTCTACAATGTTCATCCTGTGGCTTTTGAGTAAAATGATGGCTACTAGCAGTAAGAGAGCTCAGTATAAAGGGCTTTGTTAATGAGCATAACTGAGAGTCCCACACCAGAGAGGTCCCAATGTGATGACACCAAAGGGAGGGTGACACTTATTCATGCCCTGTGCATTTCACAAAATTAAACAAATAGCTTTTGATTGGTATTGCTAAGGAGCAATGATAACCTCTTGAGAAGCTGTGACTAGCTTCATTTGATCAGTGTGGTACAATGTGTATTTGTATAGGAACATCGTATACTATGCTATCTGTGTACGCAATATCCATGTTTTTCACTTCAGTGAAAATGAACAAAGTTAATAAATTTGTAATAAATTTAAAAATAAATTAGAAATAAAAGAAAATAAGATAATTTCATTCATTCACTAAATTAAAAAAAGGATGTCTTTAATATATTTTTTCAGAGTTTTAACCTACCATTTGAAAAAATGAGATAGTATTTTGCTCATAGCTTGGGCTGTCTCCAAAACCTTGATCCTCTTACATGAACTACCTGGTTGCTAAGAATACATTTGTGTGCCACCATGGCGGCCCATGCTCTTAAGTGAATGCTTAATTAACAGCAGATGAGTCTCAGGTTACAAATATTACAGTTTTTGAGGCACAGATATAAAGGAAGTCCTCTTACTTTAGTGTGCACGCATTCACATTATATGTTGATTAAGCAGTAGTCAGTTATCACTATCAGATGACAGCTGGCATCTTTTATTTCACTATCTTCACCATAAAATTTTTCTCTACATACAGCCTCAGATCTAGGAGTACTTTAGCTTTCTCTTGCCTTTTAGGGCTTTTATTTTTCTTTCTTTTTGAGAAATTTTATTTATTTGACAATAGAGCATATCCTGCCATTATCACAATAAACACACTACTTCATGGGCAAACATGGTTCAATATCCAGCTCTCCTTTCAGTATTGCTAGTCACTAACTGGTTTTCATTTTGTGTTTGTGTGTACTCCAATAGAAGAGCACCTTATAATTTAGTTGTGTGTTTTTGCTTCTGATACTATCTCCAGTCTCTAGAGCAATGACTGGCATCAGTAAATGCCTTGAATTTATGAATAACCTGTAAAAACCTGGACTGTGAAAAGGTAGAAGTCAGTAGCGGGGTATAATAAAGAAGTGAATTAAATTAATTCACATATTCACCTTTTACTTACAAACTATATTTTATTTCAATTGGTAGTAATTTGAAAAATCTAGTATACTGGCATTTTTTCCATTCTCACTCTTCTTTTTTATTCCTGTTGTCAAGGATCCAGTAAGGTCCATTCATTCAATGTCCAATTCATGCATTGCATAAATTCCATATGTTCAGAAAGGAAGTGAAATATGACTTGCTTGTTTTGCTTAGACAGCGTGATAAGTTTATCTTTCTGAGAAAATGTCTCAAAGAAAAGAAGGCTGGATAATATAATGGATTGGGTTGTATTTTTTGCACTTAATGCACTTCATGCACTTAATGAACTAGGAAACAGAAAGGGAAATGTGTCTCTAAATTTAAAACAGAATGGAAAATCATTAAATTCAACAAATGTCTACTCCTTGCCTTCCTTGGATATTTTGTAAGGCTTCAACTTAAAAATACAGGTCCAGAAGATGGTCTAAAAAATGTTAGACAACTACATGAAACCTATCAATTCTGTGACAACTAAGTAGCTTACGTAATTAATCATTTCTCTTGTTGGCACCAATGGAATGTCTGAGACCCATTGATAAATACACACTTTTAAAGTTGGGCAGGTATCTGCTCATTGACTCGTACATTCCTTAACATTTTTGTAATATTCACTTTAAACAATGCTTTCTAGTGGTCAAATGGAGTTGTATACTTAGTACAAAATATTTGCACTTGATGCAAATTCTTGCAAAAATTTCAAAAACTTGAAATATAGCCTGGCATGACAAACTGTATTCCATCTGCTTTTCAAAGTGTGAACTGTGGGGAAATGCCAGGGCCTACTGATTCTGTCTAAGCACGTCATTGATTTCTTTCATCATCAGCTGGTTTTGGTAATTTGATGAGGTCCCATGGCAATGGGTTGTCCTTTCAGTTTCCCAAGTGATTCCAGTGGAGAAGAAAGCTGTTTCTCCCCTATGGCAGGCCCAATAAATTAATTAAGGTAATAAATGTCATGCCATCTGCACCTAGGGTATGGAGGACATTAATCAGGCCGTACCTCCCCGCTGGGTTCATCTTTAGTGTGTAGCCACCTGGAACACAAACAGTGCAGTGTGTCAGCAGAGGTAATCAGCAGCACATGCGGCAAGAGGGTCACAGCTCGAGCATCAGGCTGGTGTGCTGGGATTCCATTTCTCTGTCAGACTCTGCTTTTACTAAAGTAAATGAACACTAATAACTCTAAATATGCAACACATGCTAGTTTTGTTTAATTTAAGAAAAAAATCATATAAAATAGAGTTGATTTTTATAATGCAAATATATTATTATATTCTAAATATATATACATACAATATGACACATAAGTGAATTTTTACAAAGTTAATCCTTAAGATACTGTTTCCCGGAAGTGGGATAAGTATTTTGAGCCAAGCGCCAGGTGAGGAGAGTTAAAAGTTGGTGCTATACATTTTCATCTTAGTGCTGCTTTAGCTGCACATGTCTATTTTATATTTTTATTTACCTCATTGTATTTCTTCTATTATTCTTGAGTCATTGTCTTTCTGGAAATATATATTTTCTCTTTTCAAGTGCTTGGACTTTTTAAAATTTATGTATCTTTTTGATCTGTCTTATATCATATACATGTGGCAGAGGATTAATATACAGAATATACAAGTAACTACATAAAAAGGCAAAGAATGGCCTGGTTTCAGTGGCCACAGAAAACGGGCACTTACTGGACAGCACTCTCGATGGCATCACCTCTTCCCCCATTTTGTGTCTCTCCTTATGCTTCTCCTTATGCTTCCTTTTCACTTTTAAGAGCGAATCTTCTTTTCTCTCTCCAGTCTCGTTCACTTCAGTAGAGCAGAATTCTAAGTCTAATATATATATTAGAGTGTATATATATATATATATATATACACTCCCTTAAGACCTTTGTGGTTGTGACGCAGGCAAACTATCTGCACTTCTAATCCCACTGACAGTGCTTTACTTGGAGACCTCAGAAGCGGCTTCACCAGCCATACCCTTCTGAGCTCTTCTCCTCACTTTTGGCTTGGGGGCGAGGCAGTCTTCGTCCTCAGCACTGCTTCCCTCCCTCTTCCCTGCTCTGCCTTCAGGTAACATGGATGTTTTGGCCTTGCCCTGCTTTTTTTTTTTCTTTGTCTTTGCAGGTGGCTCTGGAGGTTCAGGAATTTCTACCTCGAGCCCTCGGAGGCAGTCCTAGGTCTCTTAGTTTTACACACAGCCATGCTGCTTGTGTCCACAGTTAACTCTTTCACCTGTACAGTCTTCCTTCTTTGTTCTGCCTTTTTTCTTTTTCTTTTCTTTTTTTTTTACTCCTCTCTTCTGTAACAACAATGTCCGCATAGTTTTACTCTCTGGGAGCTCCTGTTTTGAACATTTCCCGTCTGTCTAAGTAGGCACTCACCAGCTAGGCGTAAGGAAGGAATGGGCTTGTTTTTCACAGTCTGGGGGAATATGCCGGGCTTTCTTGGGGCCTCTTCAGGCGGGTTGTTAAGAAACTGAAACAACTGCAGAATATGAATTTATTGCTAATCTCGTGTGTTCTTTTCACTTACAGGGTCCCTCAGATGCACGCACCTCAGTGGCTTTCCTTTGCTGCTTGCTCTTCTGTTTCAAACTCCACAAAGGCAAATCCCTTAGGATCCCCAGTAGATTTGTAATGTGAAATACTTACGTAAACCACATTGCCATGCTTCCCAAATACTCTTTCAATCCACTTATGAGTGACGTTTTTTGGGGAAAACTCCTATAATAAGTCACAAGTGGTATGATATTTAATGCTTAAGTTCCTACATAAAGAAATAATTTATAAATAATTACTAAATAAAAAAGTCAAAGAAACAGATGAAGTGTTTTTTTTTTTTGTTTTTTTTTTTTTTTTTTTTTTTGAAATGGGCTAAATGAAGAGTTATCACTACAAGAAATAAAATGTTAAAATACTTTAAAAATGTTCATCACCCTGAAGCAATTTTTAGGGAAATCAAAACCAAAGCTACTTTGTGATTTCATTTTCCTTTTACAGAGCAGCTGAGATGAACAGAACAACTGACAGCAAATGCTAGCTTACAGGTGAGGAAAGAAGAATCTTCACTGAAGACTGACAAAAACCATGAATTTGTGCAGATCGGTAATCAGTGTGAAGAATTATCAAAACCCTAGAAATAAACCCACTACAGGACCCGGCTGTGCCAGTCTTGGTGTGTATGCCCGCGGGACTCGCCCTCCTACTTCACAAACGATCGCCCAGCAATGCTCATTGCTGCCTCACTCATAATATCAAGGAAACTGAAACAGCGTAAATGTCCTTAAACATATGAATAGTGACAGTACTACACATACGCAACACAAAAAATGTGAAAGCACCGGTCTCCGCAGGCACCCCTGGGCCCAGGCCTCTTGGCTCTGTTGGTCTCCTTCTGGTCTTTGTGTCCTAGCCTCTCCTCTCCAGGTCTTTCTGTTTCCCCCTCTTTGCATAAGATTCCCTACACTCTGCCCGAAGTTTGGCTATGGATCTTAGCATTTGCTTTGAAACACTGCTGAGTAGAATCATTCAGCAGCCCTCTGTGGTAGGCTCCTGTCCTGTTTCCTGTCTTCTCCTGCTTCTATCCCGTTTGCCCTTTGAATGAGGATTTAGCATCTTCCATAGGGTCCTCCTTCCTGTTTAGCTTCGTTAGGAGTACAGATTGTATATGTTTAGCCTATATTATATGTGTAATATCCACTTATAAGTGAAAGTATATACTGATAATTCAACCAAGGACCATGCATGCAGAGAACCTAATACTGCTTCTCAGATATAGCCCATAGGCATCTCAGGCTCCAAGTGGGGAGCAGGGGCTGTCTCTGACATGAACTCAGATGCTAGCTCTTTGATCACATCTCCCTGGGAGTGTGTGGGGGGTTGCATGCAGCCTTACAAGGCCACAGAGGAAGACAATGCAGCCAGTCCTGATGAGACCTAATAGGCTAGGGTCAGATAGAAGGGGAGGAGGAGTTCCCCTATCAGTGGACAAGGCAAGGGGCAAAGGGGGAGGAGAGGAAGGTCCTGTGGTATTGAGAGGTGACAAAGAAGGGGATAAAGTGAATAAATTTAATAAATAATAAATACAATTTTTAAAAATTGTGAAAGGACAAAATTTTCAGGTAAACAGATAGACATAGAAAGTATTGCATTAAATAGAGGCACTTCAGATGACAGGTACCACATATTATCTCTTAGCTGTATTTCTTTTCTTTAAGATATATTTTATTTTTATTAATTACAGTTTATTCACTTTGTATCCCACCTATAGCTCCCTCCTCTTCCCCTCCCAATCCCACCATCTCTCCCTCTTCTCCACCCATGCCCCTGCCCCAGTCCACTGATAGGAGAGGTCTTCCTTCCCTTCCATCTGATCCTAGTCTATCAGGTCTCATCAGAAGTGGCTGCAGTGTCTTCCTCTGTGGCCTGCTACCTTTGATGCTACCCCTGGTTGAATGTAAACCCCTATTATTTTTTTGTGTGTGTGTTTAATTTTTATTTTAATTAATTACACTTTATTCACTTTATATCCCCCCATAAGCCCCCCTTCCCCTCCTGATCCCACCTTCTCACCCCTTTCTTCACACATGCCCCTCCCCAAGTCCACTGATAGGGGACGTCCTCCTCTCTTTCCTTCTGATCTTAGTCTATCAAATCTCATCAGGAGTGGCTGCATTGTCATCTTCTGTGGCCTGGTAAGGCTGCTCCCCACTCAGGGGAAGGTGATCAAAGAGCAGGTCAATCAGATTATGTCAGAGGCAGTCCCTCTTCCCATTACTATGTAACCCACTTGGACACTAAACTGACATGAGCTACATCTGTGCAGGGGTTCTAGGTTATCTCGATGCATGGTACTTAGTTGGAGTATGAGTCTCTGGGAAGACCCCAGCCATGTTTGTAGCAGCTTTATTTATAATAGCCAGAAGCTGGGAACAGCCCAGATGCCCCTCAAATGAAGAATGGATGGAGAAATTGTGGTATATCTACACAATGGGATATTACTCAGCAATGAAAAATAAGGAAATCATGAAATTTGCAGGTAAATGGCGGGACCTGGAAAGGATCATCCTGAGTGAGCTGTACTAGAAGCAGAAAGACACACACGGTATATATTCACTCATAGAGACATGCAATATAGAATAAACCTACTAAAATCTGTACATCTAAAGAAACTAATCAAGAGGGAGGACCCTGACTAAAACACTCAATCCCCATCCCAAAAGGCAAAGAGGAAGGATATCAGAAGAAGAAGAAAACAGGAGACAAGCTAGAAACCCACCACGGAGGGCCTCTGAAAGGCTCTGCCCTGCAGACAATCAAAGCAGATGCTGAGACTTATGGCCACCTGTTGGGCAGTGTGCATGGAATCTTATATAAGAAGTGGGAAATAGTAAGAGCTGGAGAGGACAGGAACCCCACAAGGAGAGCAACAGAACCAGAAATGTAAACCCCTATTCTTGAAGGTATTGCACAATTCAGACTCAGGTCTAGAAGTATAGATTTGGGTATAACCTGAAATCCTCTCTCCTGCTCTAGCTTTCAATGTACCAGAAAATCCTATGCAAGCTGCAAATGGAGGGAAGTAATCGATTGTTCTACCCATCTGCAGCACCCATGAACAATAATAGTGAAATTAAGGTGAAATGAATGGCACTCACAGGTGGTGGCTATTTAGGCTGTAGATTGTTGAAAGGAATCTAGCACCGCCCCTGCCATTTACTAGACCAGCATAATCCCTAATAATCCCTTACAAACACCAATCAGAAAATAAACTCTGAAGGCAATTTCCTGCCAGCTGTGAGGTTTTCATATGAATAGGTTCTTCCATGTAATTGTTTACCAGAATATATTATATGTTTAGAACCAATAAACAACCTATTAGCAAAACCACTATTAATTCCTTGAAAGAAAATAGATCAATACTATCAAATTCTGTATTCTCATTCTTGAACATAAATCATCAAACTATACTGTAGACACACAAGATATCTATACAGTGTATCATAAACAATGGAAACTCTGTTATATATTTCTTAGAGAAAGAAGATTAATAAACAGAACCATTCAGAAGATTCCCCATGGTTGAGGTGGGCATCTCTCACTCCCTTTGTAAAATCCTTACTGATAACTGGATTTGAGTTTTAGATCCCAGAGAACAGCAGAACGATGTGCTTTTTGTGGTGACAGTGTCACTTTGCCTTAGAGCTAAGTAAATGACCTGCTATGGTTTTCAGTTGGGTCATTTATTTAGCTCTAATAATATTCTAAACCTTATCCCTGTAGCCACAGAGACATGGACCTACCACTCCTCTTCAAATAAGCCTCCATTTCTTTACAGCAAATGGAGACAATCACAGGGAAACTACAGCTGGACCCAATGGCAGGAACATCAGAAGATGGGATGCCTGAACCTGTATCATAGACGCTTCATGTATAGCCCTGGGAGCATCAAGAATGTGGGTGTAGAGCCCAAATGACAGGAAGTCTCTGTAAATCTGTGTGTCCTAGAAATGTCTTCATAAACAAGACTGTAACGAAGGCAATATCAGTGCACATGTTAACGCAAAACAGGGAAAATTTCACAAGTCCCACGCCTGGACAAAGAACTACAGACATTTAATGACTTCTGAGGAGGGAGGGAATATTCATCCAATACAAAACTGGTCAGCGCAAAAAACACACAAGTAGCACCAACAAAAATGTGCTCAGCACGTTGTATTTTTATATTCATGCACACATATGCACACACAGCTGGGTACAGACAAATATGTAACAATAATAATTAAGGAAACTGAAGCTATCAGTTTCAGATTCGGGGATCCTAGAAGGTGAATATGTAAGGCAAGGTAATGTAACTATATTTTAAGTTTAAATGTGTGAAAATATAATAAATAAGTAAAAAATAGAAAAGAGGAAAGGGTTTATAAAAAGGGGGCTTTATTTCTGCTTATGGTTCCTGAGAATAAGTTTTCATCCTAGCAGCAATCAGTAAAGGTGATAGAACAGAAGCTGAGATCTCACATGACAAGACACAGTCATGAAGCAGAGGGAGACCATAGTAGAAACGTCTATGTTTTGAAAACTCAGTATCTGTTATCAATGACTCATTTTTTCTTCAGTGAAGCCAAACCACCTACACCTCCCCTAAACAACACGAACAACTGTGGATCACTTGTTGAAATGCAAGGACACACAAAATTGGATGTTTAGGGAATAGGAGACTGGATCAGGAAGTAGCAGGGGTGAAGAGGTGCATATGATGAAAAGCTGTTGTGCCCAATTCTCAAAGAACTAAAAAGAATATTAGACTGCCTGCTGTTGTAGTTACCTATTTATTTATTGATTTTTTTTTTACTTTGTCACTGTGAATTTATACCCAGCAGTTTCTAGGGGAGGGTTCTAGTAGTGAAGCACAGCCTACATATATATATATATTTTTTTTTAATGGTGTTACACTGTCTCATGTACCCAGATGGGCCTTCAGTATACTCCAGTCCAGGTCAACTGAGAATGTGTAACTTTCTGTGTCAGCCTTTGAAGTAGCTCATGTCATTTTTTCAATGATTTTGGACATCCTAGGAGGCTTCTGAAAAGTAAATGCATCTTTACTACTCCTGACCCCGAAACATGGAAAGCAGTTTTAAGAGAAAAATATCAACACAGGGAAATAGGGCTAATTGAAGAACAAATGAAGGTGAGAGCTTTTTATATAACCATGTAAAAAGGAAAAGCATAGGTATTTAGATAGAAACATCAGTAGCTAGAAAAAAATAGGAAGGGGATTTTATGACACATTTTGAACTTAGTGTATTTTTGTTTGAATCTCATCAAAGTTTTTGAATGTTCTAATAAAGAGGATGATGAAAAGTAAATTTGGCCACAATTAAGCCAGGTGGTTTGGTACATTGCCTACAAAAAAAAAAAAAAAAAAAAAAAAAAAAAAAAAAAAAAAAAAAAATAGAAAGAAAAAAATTATAATTCCTAAAAAAAATGCTCATTTATATTATGTAGACAACTTTTATTCCTCTCAAAGATTAAAATTAACTAATTAGAGCAATTTATCATCCATTCTTCTTGAAGTGAAAGGGTCTTTGTTCTGATCTTTCAAGAGATAGCACAGTCTAGTCTTCATAGCTGTCTAAAATGCAGTTGAGAGTTATTTTTAGTCAACACATTAGGCACTCTGCTGCAGTCTGCATTTCTCATCAAAGAACATGAATAGGCAGTAAATGCAAAGTAGAAAAGATTGTGATGAAAAAAGTTTAATAAAGAAGGATTGTCATTTACTTTCAAATCTACATGACCCATTTAAAATCAGGCTCCAAAATGTTGGCCTTGGTCTTTAAATTAGACAGTGAAACCTGGAATTTAATGTATCCCTCATTTAAATATATTTTGTTTATTTCCACTAATGCAGACATTAATAAAGGTGCAAAAATACATGCTGTAAAAAGAACTTCCAGTGAACTCCTGAAAATTTTGATTTGCAAGGTATCAAAGTTATATTTAAAACTATATGTTTGTAAAAATAAATAAAATTTAAATTCTGAAAACTTTCAGGAAGCATTTTCTACGAAAGTGATTGTAGGTCATGACAACAATTAATTTGGGAGATGATGAGGAATCAGGTTGCTTTCTTTGGAGAGATAAACTAGAAAGTATGATTCTATGACCTATGCGAATGTTTACCAAAATCCCTCACCACTCTGCTACTGTAGTGCAGTTTTAATTTCACTCATTTTGAGGTTCAATATTCAAGTAATATTGTGGCAAACCGTTTATCAAATAATTGCATTTGGTCACATAAAATACATTGACCAATAATGAATCCTCTGAGATTGGGTGAGTGCTAGCACAGCTGCTGTAGGTATCTGGGATGATTACTGATACAGCTGAGAATCTACGTACATGTTGGAAGGAGAGACCTTTAAACACCAGACTTGTGTTCACCCTAACCCCAAGATGTGCACAAATAAAAATTAATATGTAATTTTAAAAGATACTTAAAATATGTCAATGTAATTTTAAAGCACAGATCTTTCTTGCTAAACTTTAGGTACAAAATAATATTCAGGATGCCAGCATCATTTTATGAAAATAAAACCTTGTCATTGTTTCTATTGTCTTCAGAGCTATAATTGCATGTCCCTTCAAATGACATTGACTGATACTGACCCTGAGAATCTACAATGGCAATGAGCTTGCATGGCATTCTGTGTTCCTGATAAATTTGAAAACCTAAGTGGTATGACTGGATAGAATTGAGGCTGGAGACAACAGATCTTTTTCCTTCTAATATTGTTCTGAAATAAAGAAACTCATTTTTCCCTATTCAAGCTCATTTCACTCAATACCGTTACACAAGCTATAAATTTTTGATGGCCGTAGTAACACTTACAGTCATATTTTACCTTCTTATATCCATCCTTCTCTTCACTCTTGGCATTCTGCAGACATCTAATACAATAG
Organism: Psammomys obesus; assembly: GCF_907164565.1. Taxonomy (NCBI): domain Eukaryota; kingdom Metazoa; phylum Chordata; class Mammalia; order Rodentia; family Muridae; genus Psammomys; species Psammomys obesus. The sequence continues at coordinate 8,106,418 of NW_026594083.1, read as the reverse complement.
TGCTTCAGGACCTGTTTTCTAGAGAATTCTGGGGAGGACAAGAAGGAGAAATTCAACTACCCTCAGGTGTAGTATTTTCTTATGTTATATGCAGGTGAGCTCAAAGCTGTGTTCTTATTCTCTGTAGAAACAAGGTCATTCTATGCATGCTTTGGCACACAGCTACAAGGCATGGTCTAAAAACTAAGTCTCTCAGACCACCAGGTTGAACAGCTTTCTTCAGTAGAGTACAAAACTGAGGCTATAGATTCAGAAAGACAGGGTGTAGCAGAATGTGTGAGTGTGTGAGTCTGTGCAAGTGAGTGTGTGTGCCTATGTCCATGCGTGTGTGAGTGTGTATGTTTGTCAGTGAGTGTATGTTTGCATGTGTGCCTGTATCCATTCATGTATGTGTGTGAGGTGTGTGTGAGTTTCCATGCATGTGTGTATGTGAGTGTATGTGTATACATTCATGCCTGTGTCTTTTAGTGAGTATGTGTATAGGTGTGTGGTTGCCTGTGTCAGTGTGTGAGAGACTGTTTGTGTGTGAGTGTGCTTGTGTCTGTGTGTGTGTTTGTAGAAATAATTGAAAGATTTACAATAGTCTGAGCACCAGTAGGGGGCTGCCCTGCCTGATGAAGCAGCTTGTCCATTGGCATTAGGTAAGCTGTTATCTCTATGGGTTTGATATCCTTCACGAATTTACAAATTGGATTTGGGATTGTTCCTTTGCCAAGAAAATCGAAGTGAGAATGTAAGATTCTGTGACCTATATGAATATTAATCAAAACTCTCATAACTCTACTTCCAGAGGAGTCAGTGTTTGCTCTACCACTAGAATAAACCACCTCTAAATGTTCATTGAAGGTGGAAAAAAAAACGGAGTAATAAAAGGGAAATGAGGCAATTTATCCTTCAAATGGTATGCTTTAAAAAGTGAGGAGAGCCACAATATTTCAAATTACATCACTTTAAAAATTTGTTAAATGAAACATTTATAGTAGTAAGATTATGGAACTATACTGTTCAAAATAATTTTATATGCATACATGCACCCAATGTACATTTTCATTTAGATAAAATTATTATTTATATAAAATATATGAACATTAAAAATATTTGATATTTACTCAAGTTGTCTGTCATAAAATTCAATGTGCATGTGATTATATAAAATAATACATTACAATAGTGTTAAAGTTTCTTCTTTGATATCTTATTACATACATATTAACACAAATAATATTTAAAGAGACAAGCAGTTGGTACATTTGCATTTTATTTTTTCTTATATATTGTGCTTATTTTAGCACAGAGGAAGACAGTGCAGCCAGTCCTGATGAGACATGATAAGCAAGGGTCAAATAGAAGAGGAAGAGGACCTCCTCTATCAGTGGACTAGGGAAGGAGTATAGGGGGAGAAGAAGGATGGAGAGTGGGAGTAGAAGATGAGAAAGGGAGCCACAGCCAGGATACAAATTGAATAAATTGTAATTAATAATAATAATAATAATAATAATAATAATAATAATAATAATAATAATAAAAGAAAATACTAGTTCTTTAGGAGCTGAGACCAAATAGGAAAATTTCTACTAACTGGAAGGTATTTTCTTTTAGATTTTTGCATTTATTTATTTTTTTTTTCTGAATTAAAGCCAAACCAAATTTATTGACAAATAAGTAGATGTATAAAGAAAAGTTTAAGTTTCAATAGTATTTCACTTGAATAAACAAATTTTTCAAACTATATGTGATCAAATTGTAGTACACAAATTTATTAAGTTGAGGCTTTGGTGAAATTATATTTTGTAAATCAATTTTTTGCTGTAAATATCTTTTTTTTTAATTTTATTTTTCTTTTTAGTTACATTTTGTTAACTCTGTGTCCCAGCTGTATCCCGCTCCCTCATTCCCTCCCCAACCCCACACTCCCTCCCTGGTCTCCTCCCTGCCCCTTTCCAAGTCCACTGATAATCAGGGGAGGACCTCCTCCCCTTTCATCTGACCCTGTTTTATCAGGTATCTTCAGGGCTGGCTGCAAAGTCCTCCTCTGTGGCCTAACAGGCTGCTCCTCCCCTGAGGGGGTGGGTCAAACAGCCTGCCCTTGAGATCCTGTTAGAAATAGTCCATGTTCCCCTTACTTTGGAAAACTACTTGGTTACTGAGCTACCACGGGCCACATCTGAGCAGAAGTTCTAGGTTATATCCATAGATGGTCCTTGGTTGAGTGTCAGTCTCAGAAAAGACCCTGTGCCCGGATATGTTTGGTCCTTGTAGAGCTCCTATCCTTTCCATATCATACTAACTTCCCTTCTTTCATATGATTCCCTGCACTCTGCCGAGGGTTTGGTTATGAGTCTTAGTGTCTGCTTTGAAACACTGATAGGTAGAGTCTTTCATATGCCTTTTGTGGTAGACTCCTGTCATACGTTCAATGCACATCCCATTTGTCTTTCTAAATGAGGATTAATCACCTTCGCCTGTGTCCACTTTCTTGATTATCTTCTTTAGGTGTGTAGATTTCATTATGTTTATCATGTCTTGTAGGTCTATATAAGCGAGTATATACCATGTTTGTCTTTCTCCTTCTGAGATACTTCACTCAGAATGATCTTTTCTAGATCCCACCATTTGCCTGCAAATTTCATGATTTCCTCCTTTTTGATTGCTGAGTAGTATTCCATTGTGTAAAAATACCACAATTTCTGTATCCATTCCTTTGTTGATGGACATCTGGGTTATTTCCATCTTCTGGCTATTACAAATAAAGCTGCTACGAACATGGTTGAACAAATGTCCTTGTTGTGTACTTGAGCAAATTTTGGGTATATACCTAGGAGTGGTATAGCTGGGTCTTGAGGTAGCACTACTCCTAGTTGTCTGAGAAAGCACCAGATTGACTTCCAAAGTGGTTGAACCAGTTTACATTCCCACCAGCAATGGAGGAGGGTTCCCTTTTCTCCACAACCTCTCCAGCATGTGCTATCACTTGAGTTTTTCATCTTGGCCATTCTGATGGGTGTAAGGTGAAATCTCAGGGTCGTTTTGATTTGCATTTCCCTAATGGCTAATGAGGTTGAGCATTTCTTTAAGTGTTTCTCTGCCATTCGATGTTCCTCTTTCGAGAATTCTCTGTTTAGCTCTGTTCCCCATTTTTTAAGTGGATTACTTGGTCTGTTGCTTTTCTGCTTCTTTAGTTCTTTATATATACTGGATATTAGCCCTCTGTCAGATAAAGGGTTGGTGAAGATTCTTTCCCAATCTGTAGGCTGTCTATTTGTTTTGATGACAGTGTCTTTTGCTTTACAGAAGCTTTTCAATTTCATGAGGTCCCATTTATTGATTGTTGCTCTTAGAGCCTGTGCTGTTGGTGTTCTGTTCAGGAAGTTGTCTCCTGTGCCAATGAGTTCTAGGCTGTTCCCCACTTTTTTTTCCAACTGATTTAGAGTATCTGGTTTTATGTTGAGGTCCTTGATCCACTTGGACTTTAGTTTTGTGCAGGGTGATAAATATGGATCTATTTTCATTTTTCTACATGTAGACATCCAGTTGGTCCAGCACCATTTGTTGAAGATGCTGTCTTTTTTCCATTGAATGGATTTGGCTTCTTTGTCAAATATTGAGTATTCATAGGTGTGTGGGTTTATTTCTGGGTCTTCTATGCGGTTCCATTGATCCTCCTTTCTGTTTCTATGCCAATACCACACAGTTTTTATTACTGTTGCCCTGTAGTACAGCTTGAGATCGGGAATGGAGATACCTCCAGATGATCTGTTGTTGTACAGGACTGTTTTGGAGATTCTGGGTTTTTTGTTTCTCCATATGAAGCTGAGAATCTTTTTTTCAAGGTCTGTAAAGAAAACAAGCAATAAAACAGGGTAAGATCATGGACATTACAAAAGGAACTAACATGCATTGGTCAATATTATCTATCAATATTAATGGACTCAACTCACCAATAAAAAGACACAGGCTTACAGAATGGTTATGGAAACAGGACCCAACATTCTGTTGCATTCAAGAAACATACCTATGCAACAAAGATAAACACTACCTCAGAGTAAAGGGCTGGAAAAATGTTTTTCAAGCAAATGGTTCCAGAAAACAAGCTGGAGTAGCCATCCTAATATCTAATAAAATAGACTTTCATCCGAAGCTAATCAAAAAAGATAAGGAGGGCCACTATATTCTCATCAAAGGAAAAATCCAACAAGAGGACATCACAATTTTGAATATCTATGCCCCAAATACAAGAGCACCTACATTCGTAAATGAAACAATATTAAAGCTTAAATCATACATTGATCCTAATACCTTAATAATGGGAGATTTTTGCATTTAAATGGAAAGATATGCCAATAAAGTATTATAAAACATAGTTTAATTTTGGTTTTGTCTGGATATACTTTTCTTTGGAAAATACTAAATTTTTGCTAATTTAAATGATATAAAAATATAGGTTTTTTCCTATTCAGTCTGTTACAGATTATGGATTATTCCTACTAAAAATAGGAGTCCTTGGCTGGGTGTGGTACTTAAGCCCAGGATTTCAAGTCTCAGAAGACAGAGACAAGATAATAGCTGTGTGATACAGGCTAACCATGGCTACATAGTATATTCCAACAAAGCCAGAGATGTAGGGTGGGACACCATCTCAATGGAAAACAAAATAGGGATCCTAAAGCAGAAGATCTCTCTCTCTCACACACACACACAAAGCATGTTACAAAGAAATTCATACAACTTCAAAGTTTGCACTTTAACATTTTGAACTCTTATGGAATATACCTAGGTCTTTTCATAATTATAGGGTATAAAGTTTCACTGTTTTTTATTTGTTATTATTATTGTTATTATTTATAATTTATTCACTTTGTATCCCAGTAGTAGTCCCCTCCCTAATCTCCTTTCAGTCCCACCCTTCTTCCTGTCCCACCTTTCTTCCCTCTTCTTCTCCTATCCCTCTTCCATAACCTACTGATAAAAGTCCTCTTTTTCTACTATCTGACCCTAGCCTATCAGATTCCATCAGAACTGCCTGGATCCTCTTCCTAGGTTGACCTGGGATAGGTCACCCCACCAATGGGAAGCGACCAAAGAGCAGGCAACTGAGAGTTCATGTCAGACAGTGTCTCTGCTCCCCTTAGTGACTGAGCTGCCTATGGGCTACATCTGGGCAGGGGGTCTAGGTCCTCTCCATGAATTGCCCTTGGGTGATGGATCATTCTCTCCATGCCCACCTGGGCCCGGCTTTTTGGCTCTGTTGGTCTCCTTGTGGAGCTCCTGTCCCCTCTTTGTCTTTCTATTGTCCCTTCTTCCATAAGACTTCCTACTTTCTATCCAAAGTTTGGCTGTGAGTCTGTGCATCTGCTTTGATCCCCAGCTGGGTGGGGCTATTTAGAAGACATCTGTGGTAGGTTCCAATTCTGTTCCCTCTCTTCTACTGCTTCTGGTGTCTGTCCTGTTTGCCCCTCTGAATGAGAATTAAGCATCTTCCCTAGGGTCCTTCTTATTTAGCTTCATGAGGTGTGTAGATTTTAGTATGGTTACCCTATATTATATGGCTAATATTAACTTCTATGTGAGTATAAACTTTCCATACTGAAAGTTTCAAAAGTTCAACATTTAGAGAGCTACACTCAATTTTGTATATAGATTTCTAAGTTATACAGTTTTCTAAGGTGTTTTAAAATATTAACAGGAAGGGAGTAATTTGTTTCTGAAAAAGTTTAAATATATAATAATTTTTCAAACACAGTTTCAAATATATCTAAAACTGTGGTAGGCTATACTCTTGATTGCGTATTCATGGTTATTCTCATAAAAAGATTGAAATATAATTATTTTAATATATATTTTCATCTATGAGGTAATGTATTTTAGCTATAAAAACAGATTTCATTTAATTCTCTTTGGTCTTTTAATGCAATATAGAGGATTTCAATATTATGCTTAATACATTTGGTTTCCTACTATTAATCCAAAAACAATGACATTTTAATGCGGCATTAGATTTTATATTTTGCTTTGTTTTTAAATTATTTTTATTAATTAAAGTTTATTCATTTTGTATGCCCCCTGTAGCTCCCTCCCTTCTCCCTCCCCAATCCCACCCTTCATGCCTCCCTCTTCCACACCTGTGCCCCTCCCCCAGTCCACTGATAAGGGAGGTCCTCCTCCCCTTCCCTCTGATCCTAGTCTATCAGGTCTCATGAGGAGTGGTTGTATTGTCTTCCTCTATGGCCTGGAAAGGCTGCTCCCCTCTCAGGAGGTGATCAAAGAGCAGGCCAATCAGTTCTTGTCAAAGACAGTCCCCTTTCCCATTACTATGGAACCCACTTGGACACTGAACTGCCATGGGCTACATCTGTGCAGGTGTTTTTAATAAAAAAAAAAATTATATAATCTGGCTGTCAACTATACCAATTTTCTAATATCTGTTTTTCCATAATTTTCATGTCTTACCCATTACTGCTTCCTATGAGAAACAACTGATTATTCTAATTAAAGGGATAATTTATTATTAATGTTTTTAGTTTTACTTACTGCCTTCATCATTTCAACCATTATTTAGTAATTTAAACATGCTGAAGGAGAAATATAACCATTTCAATGAAACAAATAAATAAAATCAGTCTTAGACTTTATATGGCTCTATAGAATATCTAGACTAGCAAAAGAAACCCTAAGCTAAGCCTTTTCACGTCTAAAGGCATCATCTTTTTCAATTTTCAAACAAAGAAGAAAGTCCTTTTAACTAGAGTAACATGATACTAGCAAAAATGTAGATACAAAAGCCAATGATAAAGAAAAACAATGTATAAATAAACATACCAATTTTTGTTAACTGACTCTTGCCAAAGAGTCCAAGAACCTACGTTTTAAAAAGTGGTGGTGAGAAAAATACATCTCCACAGAAAGAAGAAGCCATACTCTCCTCTCAACCTAGAGGAACACACTTAAAATAGATCAATATGTAAATTCATGACTTGAAAATCTGAAACTGCTAAAATAACAGAGAACTTATGTTTCAGTACATTGTTAGGCTTTCAAGGTTGAATTTTGTGACAAATACAAAGAAACAGGTCTGCATCAGGGCAAAGATGTTTCTACTCAATCCATGGGACAATCAACAGAGGAGAGAAATGACCAACTGATAAGAGGAAATATTTGGAAGTTATTCACCAAACAAGGAATTGGGATACAGAATATTTAAGGACTCAAAATCTAAACAGATACTGATAATGTTACTAATATTGACGAGTTGGGCTTAAGCTGTAGCTCAATTTTAGTGCATTTTCCTAACATGTAAAAGGAGGATCAATGTACCATCTACAAAAACTGACACGTACCTCTACAAAATGGATTGATCACCGAAACCAATGTTGTTAAAAATAAACATAAAATTGGTCATGAAATAGATGAACAAGGCTCAATAACACTAATTCAGATAAATTCATCTACAAAACACAGTGAAATATATTTCAATACAGCTACAATATTTTCTATTAAGAAGACAAAAAATAGACTATGTTAAAGATAAAGACAGGATAAACCTATGTTCAGTGGGAAAGTGAATTAGTATATTCTATAGGAAACTGTTTCTTTCTCGAGACTAAACAGAAACACTGTGATCAACAAGTTAGCTATGTTAAAGAAAACTCTGCAGTCCCACAATTATGGATATATTGTCCATCATACTCAAGATAAGAATTAAACCTCCATCTCAGTTGAAGGAATGGTTGATGAAGAAATGAGGGATGTTGTACATATTTGATTCAGCTGGAGAAAATCAATGAAATTTCCTCACTGACAATACAAGCTTGAAGATTTTTTTTTTTTTGAATGAACTAAGCCATGAACAGGGAGATAAACACCGCATATCCCATTTTCACATGGAAACACTCAATGTTGATCTCAAATAATAAGAAGCTGGTGTAGATGTCATAAAAAAGATTAGTGAAAGGTTGTGGGAATTCAAAATTCTCAAGAAAAATGTACAAAAATTCACTTAGATTTGGGCAGAGTGCAGGGAATCTTAGGAAAGAAGTGGGAAAGAGTAAGATCTGGAGAGGACAGGAACTCCACAAGGAGAGCAACAGAACCAAAAAATCTGAGCACAGGGGTCTTTCCTGAGACTGGTACTCTAGCCAAGGACTATGCATGGAGATAACCTAAGACCCCTGCACAGATGTAGCCCATGGCAGTTCCATTGTGGGTTCCATTGTGGTAGGAACAGGGACTGTCTCTGACATGAACTGATTGGCCTGCTCTTTAGTTACCTCCCTCAGGGAGCATTACCAGGCCACAGAAGAAGACACTGCAGCCACTCCTGATGAGACCTAATTGACTAGGATCAGAAGGAAGGAAAAGAAGACCTCCCCTATCAGTGGACTTGGGGAGGGGCATGCATGCAGAGGGTGGAGGAAGGGAGGGATTGAGATGGATGGATGGAGGGAACCACAGGGAGGATACAAAGTGAATAAAGTGTAATTAATAAAGACTTTAAAAAAAGAAATTAAGTTCCATTTTCTATTGTAGAGTAGAGTAATGTTTTCTATGGAAAAGCAATTTTATCTTGGGACTTCTAGAGAAAAGGTTATGAATGTTTTCAGTACAAAGAGAGGTGATTTATGAGCCGATAAATATTCTATCCTGATTTTGATGCTATTTACTTATAAATTTTAATCTTAGAGGGATATGTATAATCTCCTCATGTTCTTTCTCTCCCTCTCTTATTCTTTCTTCTTCCCTTTATTTTCAGATTTACCAAGATCAATAGAAGTCATACATAAAGATAATTAGTTGATTTTTTAAAATATATGTACTTATTAATGGAATGTCTGTGGGATTTCATCTAGTAACTTATCTTATAATTAGTTATCTTTAACTCTATGTTTTGCATTGACCTTACAGTTAGTGTATGCAACTGGAATTTTTTGTCTGATTCTCTGACATAAGTGACCAAGAGTGGGGTAATATAATACAAACAATTTCCTTTCATTTTGAATAACACAGGATTTGTCCCCATTGCATCTAATTTAAAATCTGTATATTTTATACTTCTTTAGGATGTCTAACATTATTTCTGACTTACAAGATGTTTGTGTTCAATATAAAACTTTTAACACTCTATTCTATTCATTCTGTGCTGGTTTAAAGAATTATTATTTTTTTGTTTGTGTGTATACGTGTAGGTTGCTGTGTCTGATATGCATGCATGTACAGCTGCTCTAAGAGGCAAGATTCCAGTTTCCCTTTTACTGGAGTTACAGGAAACAATGATCTGCCTGATAAGGATATTGGTAACAGAATTCCAGTTATCTGTATGAATAGCAAGTGTTCTTAACCATTGAGCAATATCTTGTCCCTTCCTAATATAATTTTGGTAGAATGTTTTTATCTCACTGCAGTATTAGAATAAGAGGCACTATAACTTGATTATAAGATTAAGTAATTTATTTAAAATGTGTTCCTATTAATTCTTTATGGACCTGTCTTTGAATTAGTATATATAAGCATAATACTGTGCATTGATTTGTCTAAAGTTATTTTTAAAATATACTAAACCTAGACCTACAAAAAAAGTTATCTTTAACAAACTATGATTCAAACTTTTTTTTTGTAAAGAAATTTTAATCCAGCAACATGCCTATTCTGGCACACCCAAAGGCCTAGGTTTGTGTGATCTGGCTGAACTTTAGACACATCTTTAGTACACACCTTTAATTCCTCTGGCTGAAATACTGATTTGCCTTTAGAACACACATTTAATTTCTAAATGACACCTAATTGAGGGGCAGACAAAGGGACAAATCAGAATGAGTCAGAGATAAACTCAACTCTCAGGAGAACAGACAGGAAAGAGAGACTACTTAAGAGCAGTGCAGACAGAGCATGAGATTTTGTGGAGACAGTAGAGTTCCAGAGTAGAGTACATTTGAGTGGAGTTGGGTGCAGTTGAGTACAGTTACTCAATGACTGGCTCTTTGACCTCCCCACCCCCCAAGGGAGGAGCAGTCCTGTTACACCACAGAGGAGGGCTTCGCAGCCAGTCCTGAAGATACCTGATAAAAAAGGATTGGATGAATGGGGAGGAGATCCCCCCCCCCCATCAGTGGACTTGGAAAGGGGCACAGTGGAGATGAGGGAGGGAGGGTGGGACTGGGAGGGAATGAGGGAGCGGGATATGGCTGGGATACAGAGTTAATAAAATGTAACTACTCCTAGGCATATACCCAAAAGAGGCGCAAGTACACAACAAGGACATTTGTTCAACCATGTTTGTAGCAGCTTTATTTGTAATAGCCAGAAGCTGGAAACAACCCAGATGCCCCTCAACTGAAGAATGGATGCAGAAACTGTGGTACATCTATACAATGGAGTATTACTCAGCAATGAAAAATAAGGAAATCATGAAATTTGCAGGTAAATGGTGGGACCTGGAAAGGATCATCCTGAGTGAGTTGACCCAGAAGCAAAAAGACACTCACGGTATATACTCACTCATATAAACATACAATATAGAATAAACCCACTAAAAGCTGTACATCTAAACAAACTAAGCAAAAGAGAGGACCCTAACTGAAATGTTCAATCCCCATCCTGAAAGGCAAAGAGGATGGACATCAGAAGAAAACGAAAATAGGAAACAACCTCGGAACCCGCTACAGAGGGCCTCTGAAAGCCAGAAGAAAACAGGAAATAACCTTGAAACCTGCCACAGAGGGCCTCTGAAAGCTTCTGCAGTATAGACTGTCAAAGCAGATGCTGAGCCTGATGGCCAACTGATGGGCAGAGTGAATGGAATTTTATGTAAGAAGTGGGAAATAGTAAGAGCTGGAGGGAACGGGAACTCCACAAGCAGAGCAAAAGAACAAGATAATTTGAACACAGGGAACTTCCCAGAGACTCATACTCCAACCAAGGACTATTTGTGGAGATGACCTGGAACCCCTGCACAGGTGTAGCCCATGGCAGTTCAGTGTCCAAGTGGGTTACATAGTAATGGGAAGAGGGACTGCCTCTGACATAATCTGATTGGCCTGCTCGTTGATCACTTCCCCCTGAGGGGGGAGCAGCCTTACCAGGCCACAGTAGAGGACAATGCAGCCACTTTTGATGAGAACTGATAGACTAAGATCAGAAAGAAGAAGAGGAGGACCTCCCCTATCAGTGGACTTGGGGAGTGGCATGCATGCAGAAAGGGGAGGGAGGGTGGGATCGGCAGGGGAGGAGGGAGGGGCTTATAGGGGGATACAAAATGAATAAAGTGTAATTAATAAAAAAATAAAAGATTTAATAAAAAAATAAAATTAAAAAAAAAAAGAAGTAGAGAAAAGCCTGTTTGAATGAGTCAGCTTGGAGAGGAATTTTGAGCCAGAACAGCTGAGTTGAACCAGTCCATCCAGAGCTGAGAAAGAGCTAGAAAGGATGAGTTTATTTAGCAGTGAGTCTCAGAAGCTGAAAACATTGTAGGTCTGGGTTAGCAGACAGAGGCTGGAAGGTAAAGCCTTCAAGGTCCAGGCTAGCAGAAGATTAGATTGTACGGAGGCATCTTCAGGACTGGCTGCTATGTTCTCTTCTGTGACCTAGCAAGGCTGTTCCTCCAGGGAGGTAGGGGCTGGGTGTAAGGATCCAGTCATTGAGTTTATGTCAGAAATAGTTCCTGTTCCCCTTATTAGGGAAACCCACGTTGATACTGAGCTACCAGGGGCTACATCTGAGCAGGGGTTTTAGGTTATATCCATAAAGGGGCAGGGAGGAGATAAGGGAGGGTGGGGTTGGGAGTGAATGAGGAAGGGGGCTACAGCTGGGATACCTGTGATTAATATAAAAAATAAAAGTTAATAAAAAAATATGAAAAAAAAAGTTTGTACAGAGGCTAGAATCTTCCAGGCCTAGGCCTAGGGCTAGTTAGATAGAAACACTCTGGGCTCATCCCAAGCCATGTAATTTATAAAGCTTGGGTAGGGCTCTCATTTCATCCCCCAACATCTGAGGAAATAAAAATGACATTTATACTTTTCAGGTCACAAATGATGTTTTCCAGGTACATTCTCTAGACATTTTTTTTTTTATTTCTGTACCACACGTGGTTGCCTTTCCACAGTATGCTTACTCTTCTCTCTCCTATTTAATGCCATCAAGTTAAAAGACGTGGCAAAACATCATGTAGGCTTTACGTTTAGATGAGTGTGTACATGTGGGTGTTTTATGATTTTTATCAGCCACATACACTTTGCAGCTCTTGATATTTCTACTATACTATACATAAAACTCAAATTTCTTAAGGAAAGTGCTATTTTTTAAAATGTTTTGGTTAATAATTATGGTAGTATTATTACATTTTCAGATAAATTTTCAGTGAACCATAACCAATCTAATTATGAAAACCTCTGTGATGTTTGTGAAGCCAATTTGTCATTAACTTCCCATCCTAGCCTTCTGTTGCATAAACTAAAGTAACCATTTGCAAAAAAAAATAAGTTATTAAACTAGCAAAGCCATATTTAATTGGAGAGATTATAATAATAATGTGGTTATGTTAAAATCAGCTTACAATAAGTGAAACCTTGTAATATCTATTTATAACAACTGTTAGAATTTGTTTAATCCTCTTTTGTCTAATTCTACTTCCTTATGTTTCCAATACAGTCGATCAGATCCCAGGAACATTCCAGAAGAAAACAGCAGGCAAAATTAGCAACAGAGAAGACACTACTTCACACAGGTGTCTCTTGGTGAAGAAGGTAGAACAATGGAGTAGTTAAGTGTTAGATAAATAGACTTATTTGCCTCGAATGTATGGCTCCCACTAAATGTGTTATCTTGTGTACAATTTATAGATCACTTACATTAATTTTAAATTCTGCCACATTGAAAAAAATCTCCATATACATATGTGTCTGTATGTGTCCTTATGTCCCTCTGTGTCTCTGTGTATGTTCATGTGTCCCTTGTATCTGTGTATATGATGGTCATTGAGAGGATTTAGAGGAAACTTAAATGTGTTCTTTTTAGAAATATCCTGGATGCGCATGTGAAGCCTTAATGATGTATATTTTTAGCACATGGATCAGAATTAGAAGATGCTATGTTGAATCTGTCACTCAATATGAAAAGCCTGCTACTATACATTAAGTCACATGTTCAGTCATTTAAGGCCCGTTCATTCATTATTAAGAGCTAGTTATCAGATATTTACTATTTCCCACCCTTCATTACTTACTTGAATGATGGTTTAGGAGTCAAGTCCTGTGCCCAAATTGTATCATAGGTTCACTATAGTATCTAGGCAGAGATATGATGAGAAATGAGAATTTGTTTTTCATCTTTTGTGAATAATGGATTGTAGTGGGAATTTAGTAAAGTCATTTTATCTACCATATACACCTCAATGGATCAATTGTTTTTAGATTGAGAGGTCTCAAAACTCCAAAGCCTCCAAGAGACCCCCAGAAGGCCCTAATCTGTTTGTCTAATCATATCCATGCTTGGAAGATAGAAAAACAGTTTCTGGAAAAAATGCAACTTGCAGACACCCAATTAGCTTAATGGTCAACCCATGGGTTTGAGCTAAGTATAATGATTTAGCAAACCTGAGGAAAAGTCTGTAGCAAGTCTGGAAGGTTTTTAAATGTTTAGCTAATCCTAAATCCCCCATCCCATCTGAGCCAAGCAATCAAATGAAATGTTATCTCACTTCTTCTGGAAATCTCCCAAATAGCCTTTAAATTGAGCATGCATGCATACTTCTTTTCCTCAGAAAAGGGGGATCCATGTCCCATCTAGCCAAGCTTATCAAATTGCATCAGGACTGATCTTGTCCTCTTCTCCTGTGGCCTGGCACATCAGTCCTGTCAGAGGGAAGTTTTCAAAAAGCTGACAAGTGAGTCCATGTCCAATTCAGTCCCTTCCCTTACTAGAGAACCCACATGAAGCCTAAGCTGCTCATCAGCTGCTTCTTTGTAGAGGAGCATAGGTCCAGTATTGCCTGGTCCTTGGTTGATGCTTCTGTCTCAGCAACACCCTCTGGGCCTTACTTGGCTCTGTTGGTCTTCTTTTAGAGTTCCTGTCACCTTCAGGTCATTTTCTCTTTCCTCCCACTTTTCCACAGGACGCCTTAAGCATTGCCCTATTGGCTGTGAATCTCAGCATATGTTTTGAGGTGATTCTGGGTAGAGCCTCTCAGAAGACAACTCTCATCCTGTCTGGAAGCTTATCAGAATATCTTTCATAGTGTCAAACTTTAGCACTGTCTGTTAGGATGAATCTTTGGTTGGGCCAGGCATTGGTTGGGCATTCCCTCAGTCTCTACTCTACCTGCCTTATCTTTATCCCTGCACATCTTTTAGGCAGGATAATTCTTGGGTTGACATTTTTGTCGGTGGTTTGGTGTTTCCAAAAATAGAATCTCTTGAAAATGAAAACCTTCTGTAAGGCAAAGAACACTGTCAATTGAATGAAATGACAGTCTAGTGAATGGGAAAAGATCTTCAGCAATCCTACATCCAACAAAAGGCTAATATCCAAAATATATAATGAACTCAAGAAATCAAACACCAATAAGCAAAATAACCCTATTAAAAAAATTGGGCACAGAACTAAACAGAGAATTCTTAACAGAGGACTCTTGAATGGCCCAGAAACACTTTAAGAAATGCTCAACTTCATTAGTCATCAGGGAAATGCAAATTATAATGAGACTCTAAGATTTCATCTCACACCAGTCAGAATGGCTAAAATCAAAATCTCAAGGGACAGAATATGCTGGTGAGGGTGTGGAAAAGAAGATCCCTCCTCCATTGCTCGTGGGAGTGTAAACTTGGACAACCACTTTGGAAATCAGTCTAGCAGCCAGATTTATTTTATTCACTTTACATCCTTGTTGTAGCCCCATCCCTCCTCCCCTTCCAGTTACACCCCCCTATTCCCCCCACCTCCTCCACTTTCTGCTCTATCTTTCTCCTTGCACATCTTGTAGGCTGGGTAAATTTTGGTTCAAAGTTTTTGTGGGTGGGTTAGTGTTTTCCTCACTCTGCCAAGAGACTAGTCTAGTTAGTGGGTGTCTTCTTCAGTCTTTATGGCCTCTGGCTACTGCTTGAGTCCCTGTCATATCTTCCTAGTACCCTACCCTGACTTAGGTCTCCAACTTGTCACAGAGATACTCTCACCCTCAGTCTCTTTTTTCTCCACTGTCCTTCTGTTCTCTTGAACTTGCTCTTCCCAGGTCTGTTCTCCTTTTAACTCTCTGCCAGATTTTTTAAAAAAGCAGCTGATTGACTTTAAAGCACTGACAGCAAACCCTGACTATATGGAATCGGGTCTCTTGTGCTCAAGCTCTCCAGCATCATTTTTTGGTCTCTCCACAGTAGGAATAATAGGGTTTCTTCTTTCTATTAATCCCTGATTTGACTCAACAACTTATGTCATCCTGATAGCTTTTGCATCATCAACACAATCGCTTTTCTGCAAGAAATTTGTCAGAAGTACTTCTATTTCATAGTTGCCATGCCTGTGGTGACCATAAAAAGACAATTTGGAAGTAGGGATTTATTTTGACTCACAAGTTCGATGGATTTAGGCCACCACGGAGACAGGCACGGTGACTTTCTGTCATAGTGAGCTATGAAGAGAGAAAAGAAGAATGTTAGCAATTAGCCAGCTTTCTCTATGTTATTTAATTCCATCATGGCCTCCAAGTTATAAAGTGATGAATCTACATCCAATCAAGCTGCAAATAACGATTACCTATCACAGTTTCTACAACGGCTTCTGTCATAGTTAGAACTTGGATGGTTCGTTGCCGAAGACCTAAGGGAACAATTTAATCTTTTATAAAGAACTCAATTAAGTAAAGATAAGCATATATACGGTAAGTTGAATACATTTTAAGTAAATGAAGCAAAATAAATATAAAAATAAAAAAGGTCAGTAACCACAAAAGCAGTATAAACTTTGGCTTGTACTTGATACTGATATTCTAAATAAAGGTAAAAGAAATCAACAGTATCGACTCCTCAGTTTCCTGGAGGCAGAGTTATATTTAATCATTTGTTTCATTTCATCTAATAAAAATCTTTCTATCTTTTTTGCCAGTGGTGCTTATTGATGTAATAACTGAAAACATACAGTAACACATCTGATAGTAGCTCCATGTTTCCATGGCTGTACATGCATTTTTAAAATATGAAATTTCTGACTCATTGGGTACCTAATAAAAGACAAAAATTGTAACAATATCAAAGGGGAAATGAATATTTTACATAATTGTGTTTCTCTAATTATCTGGGAAGATACTGATAAAAAAATAAACAGCTGCTTTCCTGTCTCTCTAAAAGAACATGAGCCAGTTAAAGCTACTGTATTTAAAAATACAGAATTTGGTTACTTGAAATTTAAATTTTAAATGAAAAACTGTAAAGAGTACACATGAATTCATAAGAAAATTATATTCTTAAGCTTAATAATCATCTCATTATATGTGAAAATATATTTTTTAATTTTTTACATTAATTACAGCTTATCCACTTTGTATACCTGCTGTAGCCCCCTCCCTCATTCCCTCCCAAAACTGTAGTTCCTCCTTCATCTCCTCCCATGTGCCTCTCCAGGTCCACTTAGAAGGGAGGTCCTCCTCCCCTTCCATCTGACCCTAGCCTATCAGGTCTCATCTGGACGGAAAATATTCTTTTAAATAGAGAATATATAAATATTGTAAACAAAATTTACCTCAATGAAATGGTTTATTCTCTACAAACCGAGAAGTTTTCCAAGTGATAGGAACTTTTGAAGAAAGCAAAATTTTTGAAACTTATGTTCAATATTAATAGCAAATCCAAAGATAGATTAAGATAGCATATTCAATTTTTATTACATTGGACATAAATATAGAAATATGAAAGCTATTCCAAATATTGTTTGGAAACTTAAGCTATCTAAATGACCTGTATGTTTTAGTACATTTTTAATCTCATTATTCAAACTCATCAGTATTTGTTTCTTTATAAAGGAAAACATCACTACCATTTTAATTTTAGCTTGTAGCATCATTGGTGAAGACTTATGCTCTATACAATTTTCCTATGGTTTGATGCAAACTTTCATATTTGAAATGATATGAAAGTATATTCTTGATTTTACAAACTTCTTTAATGATATTCAAATTCTGATAGATAAGTTTGTGTGATCTAAGCACTATTATGTGGCCTTTTTATAAAATATTCTTTAATCATGTACCAGAGATTATGATTTGAAATTTTCTTACTGACCTACTTTCTTAAACATTGGCTTGAGGTATTTAAATATTTTATCAAATAAGAAGATAAGAGAAAAACAACTTTCCATGATTAAATTTTGATCATATACTAAGTGGCAATATTTTTGAGAGTTTTTAAGCTATATGTGGCAGTTTCTTGCTAAATATTAATATCAGTTCATATTACTTCTAACAAAGAAACAAGTAGATGAGTTAGACTCTGTTACCTTAAGGTATCACTTTTTTATATTTATGCAAAAAATCAGTGTCATTAAGAGTATGCTGTCACTAAATATTTGCTTGTATTTGAGAGAAAAATAATAAAAAATTAGTTCTACAAGCATTAACATTTATAAATTATAATTTTAGTGCTATTATTATTCACAGAAAGATTTAAGATTTGTCTCTGAAAACCTTTTTGGGTTAGATGTTACAAGAAGCATAAATTTGATAAGTCAACGTGTTTGAGTTGTACTAAAGAATTATTGAATATTTGGAAGTCTGAATGACAGTTATAACTTCTGTATTAAAGGCAACAATTTGTGTTTTACTCAATGATATAAAACTTTATTTTAGACAAAATGTTATGTTACTTATTGACATCATATAAATTTTGAGATATTTATGTATAGGGCTTGTACCTCAGTTTGCTCACAATTAGAGTTTATTGTACACAGTCAATTCTTATTTCTCATAGGACAATGAGAATAGACATTGGTATATAGCACCTTTTTTTCTAAACAAATCTACATTCACTGAAAAAAAATACAGAGTTTGTTTTGAAAATCAACAGATGAAATCATTTTAAGACTCAATTGCCTGGGATAATTGAAATTTCGTGTATAGAAGACACTGAAAGATGGCGATGTAGGCTACATTTAAGGAGACAAGGTGTTGGGGCTAGGGTTGTAGCTCAATGGTAGCATGATCAGCCAATATACACAGGGTCATGTCTTCATCCCTACTACTACACACACACACACACACACACACACACACACACACACACACACGCTCACACATGTATGTACACACACACGGGGGTGGGGGGGACACAAGAATGCAGTCTGTCATATAATCTTGGTTAAAACTCACACTTGCACAGGAAATGTTGACTTTATATAATTGGAAAGAATCCTTGGCATGCAGGACTTCTGGGAGAGGCAAACTCGGTTTCTCACTCTGTTTTCCAATTAGTCATGTTATTTCAAGTTATGCTCTTAAGAAGAAAATGCCAACTTGAAAACTGATTTCACTATTTACTTGAGAAATGAATGCATGTAACATTTAATCAACCAATTATTTGAGATAAAACCTGGAGTTAAAAGAGTTGAAAACTAAATTCTTATCAACTCCCAATGAAAGTATCCAAAACTAATTAAAAACCCGAGGTTTGCCTGCTCCTCACTGAGAACCAAAGGCAAAGGAAAAGTAGGGAGGCATGTTAAATAATTTTTTAGCATTTTGAATTATGAGAAATAAAATCTTATGTGAATTTAACCCTGATTTAATCTCTTCAGTCCTTGCATTTTTCTTTTTTATTTGTACAAGTATTGTACTCTTAAAGAACTGAGTCTCTGTGAACGGTATTGAATTAAGGTTCTCAGATGCTGGAACATGATTCTACAAAAGCAGCCTTTAAGAAATGTCAGGTTTATTAGGGAAAGCCTATTTCCAAGTAATAGAGTTAGCACCTAAATCCAGCAGTGCCACACAGCAAATAGATGAGAAGAAAATAAAACCATAGTAGATTAAGATTTATAGGCAAATAATTTTCGAGCTGATTTGTATGGAATTGTGTTGATCTCTAATACTGCCTGTATATTTCTAGTAATTTCAGCAGTAGATTTATGTCTTTGTCGAATTTCAACACATGCATTCATAAACTGCCCACATGACTTGGCTTCCAAATAAATAGAGGCATTTTCTCCACTTCATTATGAAGATCTGGGTAAAAACCTGAACTTATTTCAAGGCATGAAGGAGCATGGATTGGGAGTTGAGAAGAATCCCTGAAGAGCTGGGAGATGGGAAACTGTGATCAGATTATATTGTAGGAGAAAATTTACTTTTGATTTAAAAATGCACAAAATGATCTTTTCCAAAAGTATGAGTATTTGAGAACACTGTTATACATATAGAGAAAAGTATGATGAACACTTCAAAGTGGGTTGAATTCTTATCCATCAGGGTATTTTGGGTCGTTGAAATAATTGTGGTCAAGGAGGTTCAGGATTTTGTAGATTTTGCTTCACCTTCCAATTACACACCTCCTCTTTTTAACATGGATACAATGGTTGCTAAAACAAACAAACAAACAAACGAACAGAAATGATTTGTACCTCTTGCTTTCCTCTCATATTCTCTGACCCTTAAATATGTTGCTTGAACACCAAGTACTTACGTCAGAAGCACCCGATTAAAACAAGTGTTTCTCAATATGTTATTACTGCTCTCTATAAAATAGACTTTAAGAGGATTTTTTTTTTGGGGGGGGGGGAAGAGTTTTCCAGGTGCTCTTTATTTGTATAGAATTTAGGATGCAGGGATAGATGCCTGCTTTTCCAAAACATAGATCATATCATATATTTGTCCCAGACACATGTTTCAACTTCCTCTTGGTCATGTTTAGTCATCATTGATAAATTGTGACTGAGCAGAGTTATGTTTTACAATTACTTTCCCTCATCAACTGTGCAACCAGCTTTTAACAATCTTGTAGGTTCAGGGGCATATTTCACCAAAACATGACAGCCCATTCTCAGGCCGGTAGTTCTCGTGATTTCGAGGGCTAGACAGAAAGAAAATCTACAAGACAGCTTGGGAAGATTGTCATGTCCCAGGCGGTGTATTACCAACTCTTAACAGCCGAAGTGATAATTGTCATTAGGCCCAGGAAATATCTTCAGGCCCAGGTTGCTGCAGTTATTATTCAATTTGTGACATTAAACCATGTTCATATTTGATATAGTTATAGAATTTACTTATATGTCTAATCTTGGTATTTTCTGTTCCTTGTTCATATGACACCACAGTGTCCCTGAATAACTTAACATTTTTAAGAAAAGGGAGGTCTTTTTTTTTCTTTATTAATTACACTTTATTCACTTTTTATTCCCCTTGTGGTTTCCTCCCTCCTCTGGTGCAGACCCTCCCTTCCTCCACCCTCTGAATGCATGCCCCTCCCCAAGTCCACTGATAGGGGAGGACTTCTTTTCCTTTCTTCTGATCCTAGTCAATTAGGTCTCCTCAGGAGTGGCTGCAGTGTCTTCTTCTGTGGCCTGGTAATGCTGCTTCCCCCTCAGGGGGAGGTAATTAAAGGACAGGCCAATCAGTTCATGTCAGAGACAGTCCCTGTTCCTATTACAATGGAACCCACTTGGATACTGAACTGCCATGGGCTACATCTGTTCAGGGGTCTTAGGTTATCTCCATGTATAGTCCTTGGTTGGAATATCAGTCTCAAGAAAGACCCCTGTGCTCAGATTTTTGGTTCTGTTGCTCTCCTTGTGGAGTTCCTGTCCTCTCCAGATCTTAGTGTTTCCCACTTCTTTCCTAAAATCCCCTGCACTCTGCCCAAAGGTTGCCCATAAGTCTCAGCATCTATATTGATAGTCTGCAGGGCAGAGCTTTTCAGAGGTCCTCTGTATCAGGCTCCTGACTTGTTCCCTCTTTTCTCCTTCTTCTAATGTCCAGCCTCTTTTCCTTTCTGGATAGGAATTGGAATTTTAGTAAGAGTCCTTGCTCTTGATTAGTTTCTTTAGGTGTACAGATTTTAGTAGGTTTATCCTATATTATATGTCTATATGAGTGAGTATATACTGTGTGCATCTTTCTCTTTCTGGGACAGCTCACTCAGGATGATCTTTTCCAGATCCCACCGTTTACCTGCAAATTTCATGATTTCCTTGTTTTTTCATTGCTGAGTAATATTCCATTGTCTAGATATACCACAATTTGTGCATCCATTCCTCCACCAAGGGGCATCTGGGCTGTTTCCAGCTTCTGGCTATTACAAATAATGCTGCTACAAACCAAGCAGAGTAACTTGATAGTGTCAGTGACTGGTTCTCTTCCATGCGATGGGTCTCAAGTATACTTGAGTCAGACTTTGGTTGGCCATTCCCTCCACTTTGGTCCATCTTTGACCCTGCACATCTTGTAGGCATGACAAATTTGGGTGGAAGTTTTTGGGCGGTTGGTGTGCCTATCTCTACATTGGAAGTCCTGCCTGGCTATAGGAAATGGTCACTTTAGGCTCCGTATATCCTGCTGCTAGCAGTCTCACCTAATGTGACCCCCATAGAATCCCGGGGTGCCTCCACTATCCTTGCTCTCTGGTAAAACTCAGAGTTGATCCCCACCTCTGATTTCTGGTCTCATACCCCCTTGCCAGCTCTCTCTCTAGTCCTAATCCTCATTCCCACTTCCTTCCCCAACCCTTCTCCCATGCAGTTCCCTTTCTTCACCCACCTCCACTGCCTAATTTACTTCTTCTTCTGAGAGAGAGTCAAGCATCCTCTCTTGGGTCCTCCTTGTAACTATGCTTTTTTGAGTCTGTTGATTGTAGCATTGTTATCCTGTACTTTATGACTAATCTCCTTTAATAAGTGAGCACATACCACACATGTCTTTTTGGGTTTGGGTTACCTCACTCTGAATGATCTTTTTGAGTTTCTTAACTATGTTCACAGCAGATTTATTAGTAATACCCAGAAACTTGAAGCAAGCTAGATGCCTCCAGACCACAGCATGGATAAAGAAAATGTGGAACATTTACAGAATGGATACTAGTCAGCTATTAAAAACAAGACTTTAAGTGAATTTTAAGGTTGAGGGTAACATACATTTTTTTTTTGTCTGCTTTCATCAAATTTCGCATATACAACACACACCGATACACATTACAACTACATAATATACTTCGCAAATAAAATAAGCAGTCCCATTCTTGGGAAATACCATCTCTGTCACTCCCTCATCTCTTTAGATTCGTTTTTGTGTGTTGAGAACCATACTTATGGGCAGCCCTGAGAACATACATGTAAGTAGATTATACAGACTGGACTGGTTGTAGTTAAGCACTTAGTAATTTATATTTATATTAAAAATGCATGTATGTACGCAACAACAATTAATGAGAAAGGAGAGGAACACAAAACAGGGTA
The DNA here is from genome assembly GCF_907164565.1 of Psammomys obesus. Taxonomy (NCBI): domain Eukaryota; kingdom Metazoa; phylum Chordata; class Mammalia; order Rodentia; family Muridae; genus Psammomys; species Psammomys obesus. The sequence goes on along the minus strand of NW_026594083.1, from coordinate 8,084,008 downwards.
AAGAGTATTTGATAGGGATGTTTGGAGGCAGGCAGGAGAAGGAAGAGATGATTAATAATAACCTCAACAATGATTTGAAAATTGAAATAGTAATTTCTTTGGCCAAATCATTTTTATTATTATTTTATAATAGGCAAAATATTGGTCTTTTTGGTTACTTCATTTTACATATGGCTTTTAACAGATGATCTAGTCTCACCAAAATGTTGCAGCTGTAAATTCTTTCATGCACAAAGTACAAAATTGTCAATCCCAAAAATGTGGCTGTCATGGCTTACTCTAAAAAAATATTTGTTTTGTTTCATATATGAGATTTTTGCCTATATGCACATATGTATCAGGGGATTGTCTGGTTTCCTGTGAGGTAGAGATGAGGTATCAGACCCCTGGAACTGGAGTTGCAAAGTAGCCTTCACAATCAAACCATGGCTGACTGACAGGGCTAGCCTTGCAACCATAATGCAGCAAAAGCCCCTGTGTTTGCTTTTTACACTGGAATTAAATGTGACCACAAAGTCCACCCAGTATTTATGTTGGTTCTGGAGATGCAAATGCACTTCTTCACATTTGCATGGAAATTGCTTAATCACTCAGCAATTTATCCAACTTTATCTTTTAAGTATGTTCTAAAGATTAATATTTTCAACTAGAAACTTAGTAGACTAATGAAGTATATTAGCAGGTAATTTACAAAAGATTTAAATAGGTTTGTTTTCTTCAATGTAGCTAAAACAAGTTACACTATACAAACACCAAGTGCCATGTTTTGCCCATTATGACTTCATTTGAGAATAGGAAACCCCCTTATATTTCTGTATCTGTTATTACTTCACATAGCCTAAGGTCTTCCTTGACAAATGCAAGAGAGATATCAGACATTATTCATTGTAAAATGAAGACATCTGTGAAGATCAGTTCAAATAAGCATCTCATCAATTTGGATATTGCTGTTTGGGGTTTAAATTCCTATTTATTTTTTTAATTGAGAAAAAAAAAAAAGACAGCCAAAAGTCTGTTCTTTGATCCTTTCAGAAACATAGCATTTTAGGAATGAGGGCCAGTATCGTTAAATTTTGAATTCTAAAATGCTTGAAACTCTTAGGCACTGTAATTCTTTCTCCATGGAGTTTAGAAGTGACATCAAGATCCACAAAATTCTGCATGTATTCAGGACAATGTTATGCTGTTGACAATAATTCAAGAGCTTTGACTGCATGGCATTTGTATGGCAGTCAATAGGTTTATTGACTGTCTTGTGTTTGAGTCCTGGTTTGGTGGGTGGGATAAATTTCTATGTTCAGTTAAAATTAGAGACTTCAAGGCATTTAACCAAGCTGGTCTCCTTGAATGGTTGTAAGCCTCTCCAATGATGCATAGATTTGATTTGTGTTGTAACCATTTGTAATTTTTGTCTCTAGAGAGATTCATCTTCAACCTTAAAGGCCATGGGCATTTCAATGATTTAAAGGCCCACATAATCCATACTGAGACTACTTCCCAGTGACAGGCTGTGCGTCTCTGAAGTGTGATTTGTAGCCTACAGCTTTCCACAGTAGAAAATCTCCTCTTTCCACCTTCCCTTCTGCTGTGTTCTCTGTGGTGGCTTCATTGGATCCATCATTTTTTTTTTCATAAGCTTGAGTTCTGTCAAGGTGTGCATATGTCCATCTTCTCTGACTCCATACAGTTCCATGTGGGAGTCTGATAAGCTCCTATTGATTGAATTTCAAAACAAATCTTCCTTTGATTTTTCTTCCAAGAAGAGTAAATCTCCAGGTTACAAAGTGTCAAATAACCCCCTAAGTGGCTACATAGGAAAAGCTACTTACAAGCAGACTCCCAAAGTAAGGGCACATAAAGCTGCCATGTAAAGAAAAAAGATGGAGTGGAACCAAATTGCCCACATCAGCATTAACAACAAGCAGCTGGCATCACACAGTCCAGGTTCCAGGATCCATATTTCCCCACAAAGCATTCAATCTCTCTTGGTTGAATCCTACCAAGATCTCTATGAAGACATTCTGTGAACACCAGAAATAACAACTGCACTTCTATGAGAGAATTTTACACTATTTACCCAAAGTTTAAGCCCAGCTCTTTCTCACTTGATTAGTATATTGGTCAAGTGTCAAACACATGTTTCATCATTTTATGATTCATACCTTTCATCTCTTGCTTGCAAATTCACTGGCCATTTCAAGGCACAAAATACAGTCTCCTCTTCATCTTGTTTAAACTTTTAAAATGTATTTGCATTGTATGAATTGGCCTAAGTTACTTTTAATATGTTAACTTAATATATTAAAGAAAGTTAAAAGAAGACTGTTCTCCAAAATATGTATAAACAAGTGGTTATTATAATTTATTTTCGGTGCCTGTTTCTTTCATTATAATTTGCTATGCTACAATTAAAGAAATGCTTGTGTGTGTGTATACCTGAATGTGATTGAATGTGTGTATCTATGCATTCTTCAATGTAGATGTCTCTTTACTCTATCCCTTTCTTACTATTCTCTTTTTCTGCCAATAAAATACTATCTTTATGAATGTATCTTAAAATGTGTTTGAACCCTGTCTTATAAATCTTCCAAATATGTTTTTCTTAAACAAGGTAATTTTTACCATTCTCCATTTTTGGAGTATACATGTATTTGACAATGGTACTACAATTTAACTAGACTTTTAAAAGCTAGAGAGAAAGAATTTAAAATTTTGTTTAAGGAGTGAGAATTAATTTACTATTTGTATTTAATAATATTTTCAGCAGACAAATCCAAATTTCTAAATATATTTAAGCCTACTTCATTTGCTGTGAGCAATATTTTATTCTGTAATGACCATGTCTTGCTCACAGTCTCTGACATTTCTAAATAGACCAGGATTTTCACTATTTTTATTGAAAAAAGATTTTTTTCTTTATACTGTTGGAGAGTTGATACTATGCTGTATGCAAAGAGACTCATCAAGATATGGCTTCTTTTAATGTTCTATATATAATATTATAAGATATGCTGCCCAGATATATTTGGTCCTTGTGGAGCTTCTGTCTTCTCCAAGTCTTACTAACTCCTCCTACTTTTATATGATTCCCTGCACTCTGCCCAAAGTTTGGTTATGAGTCTCAGCATCTGCTTTGATACAAATATATCTGGGCATAGGGGTCTTGTCTGAGACTGATTCTCCAACCAAGGACGAAGCATGGATATAACTTAGAACCCCTGCTCGGACATAGCCCATGGCAGCTCAGTATCCAAGTGGGTACCCCAATAAAGGGAGCAGGGACTGTCTATGACATGTACTCAGTGGCTGGCTTTTTTACTTCCCCACCCTCTGTGGGAGGAACAACCTAGCTAGGCCACAGAGGAGGATATTGCAGCCAGTACTGGTGATACCTGATAAGCTAGGGTCATATCAGTGGACTTAGAGAGGGGCAGGGAGTAGATGAGGGAAGGAGGCTGGGATTGGGAGGGGATGTGGGAGGGAGCTACAGATGGGAAACAAAGTAAATAAACTGTAATTATTATAAAAAATAAAAATAATTTAAAAAAGATATGCTGCATATGTTGACACAAACATTCTTTCATTTATATTTTTAGAGTTTTAATGGTTCCTTAAACTTATGTAATACTGTGTGTGCGAGCGTCTGTGTGTGTGCATAAAAGTATGCATGTATGTTCATGTGTGGTGTGTTCGCCAACATTACAGACATTATCAAGTCAATATCACTAACCTTGAATTGCGACCAGTTCACATTCAATCATGTTAACACATATATTAATTTCAAATATATGTTTCAGAATTAACTCATATTCATTTCATAATGAAGACATAGAAAGGGCCTCAATCTTACATTAACTTGTTATTCTTTGTGTTGCATTGATCTTTCTATCAGCAGACCTGGGAACTAATAGTTTTAAGGATGGATGGACACAATTTCGCCAATGCAGCACCTACTCAACTGTCATAGATTTGGAGTTGGAAATTGATCTCTTACATTTCGAGCTTCAAATGCTGTTTGTTAGCAGAGAAAGTTAAATCCCGATTCAAGAGAAAGAGCTCCTTTATTCCCCTTAAAGTTCCAGGAAGATTTAACACATTCCTTCTGAAAGACATTTAGAATGGTGTGATTCTAAAAACAGGATACTTATTCCAATGTGAGAATAATTTAATGCATTTATTTAAAAATTATTAATTCTTTAAGGAAAAACTATTCTTCAATAAGTTAATACTCCATGCATCTTAGGCAATTAAGCATTTATAGACTGGTAGTCTGCAATTCCCTGTGCCTTGATTAATATCACTAATCTTGATTCCACATGATTCAACTATGCCCAATGAGTTTTGATCATATTTGAGCAATAAGTTTTGTTCATATTCAACCTCACTCCCTCAGTATTTGTTTAAATATCCTGTCACACATTTACTTGCTCATTCTTGCTCATTTCTGCTCTGTTCAGAGAATATTCAGCAAAAGAAGCAACCTAGGTGTCAACCAACCAATAAGGAATACATAATGAAAATGGGATATATTTACACATTGAGAGAAACAATAATATTGAATGAGATAACCCGGGCCCAGGAAGACAAACATAACATATTTTCTCACATGTATGGTTATTAAACACTTTGAATAGTGTTTTAAACACTTAGATATATATATATATATATTTTTTACAGTTGGAATGCCTACTAAACTCAGAAAATTATTAATGGTCATGGAGAGGAGCTTTCAACAAAGGGGAGAAAGAAACTAGTATTATTAAGGATTAAAGAGGAATTTGGATACAGAATTAGATAAGCTAAGTTTGGGAAGAGATCAGAGTAAAAGAAGGAAACAAGGAAGGATAAATAATACTAAAGACTTTGGCTCAGCGGTTAAGGCACTGACTACTCTGCATGGGAACCCACGTTCAAAACGCAGCACCCACATGGCAGCTTAAGACTGTCTGTAACTCCAAGATCTGACATTCTCACATAGACATACATAAAGGCAAAACACCAATGCCCATAAAATAAAAGTAAATAAATTAAAAAATCTCCTCAAAAAGGACTTTCAGAAAAAAAAAAACAACATGGAAATCTAATACTGTAGATTCATACAATATATGTATACACAGACATAAAAGAGATAAAGTAGAGTTGTCCTATAAGGGGGAAACAATACTCCTACTCAGCAACAAAGGGTACGAAGTAAAAAGTCCAGTGGATGGATTAGGCTACACCTTTTCAAGCCGTTGATGACCAAAGATCCCCAAATATTACAACTGTCAATATTCCTGATAACCCTTCAGAACTAAAGAGTAAGACCCTATTATTGAGAGCACACATACTTGATTTATAAAACATTTGTAACCTAAGCTGGTACTAATGTGCAAATGTTTTCCATACTCTCTAGGCTTCATAGTACCGGAAACTGTTATACACACTACATTGAGAAAAAATACACCATTGATCATACGTAGATGTGAAGCACACAAACTGTAACAATGAATGACCTGGCAAGACATGACCACTGGGACAAGAATGGCAGGAACATCCTTGAGGTAAATAACTTTGTGATTAAATTTAAGGTTTGCTGTAGAAGATGAAGTCCATAAACGCAACATGATCAGTCTAAGAATCTATAACTAGACAAAACATAGGCCCTAGAAGAGAATCTCCTACTAAATGGAAATAGCATTAAGTGCTAATAGCTTATCATTGTGCCTCCACCTATCCACTCTCATCAGAGAAACTTCTGTTTGATGTAAATGCTGGCCAACACAAAGTCTCATAACTGGCCAAGATATATTAAATAAACGGCTTCGGACTGTTCAGGCCTAAAGGATATATTTACACCAAATCCTTCCCACCATTGGCTTAGAGACAAACCTATAAGACAGAACAGAAGCAATCATGAACCACCGATAAATAACGACAAGAAAATAGTGTCTGTTGGATATATTAAGGCAGGTATGTATATGAACTTACAGCAGTTGTGGCAAAGTGCACAAGATGTGTACATTCCCAAGTGAGACTAAATTTCAGGATTTAGAGGGAAGCTGACCCAAAAGTTTTATTGCTAACCAAGGAGCTACAGGTACTTATTTGCTTCTGAAAAAGGAGAAATCAACTTTATTTAAAAATTTAGACTCTGACAAGTAATTGTATTTCAAAGGGATACAATTAAAGGATATTTGGACAGCACAAGATGCAGAGTTGGGTGGGAAAGGAAAGGAGGGTGACCCTGAAAAGTGTTGGAGTAGGGAGGGTAAATATGTTCAAAACCCACTGTAGAAAATTCTCGAAGTTATAATTGAACAAAAGACTACTAAGGAAAAGAAAAGGCTACTAAGGCTACTAAGGAAAGAAAGTTAGTACTTTAGGATGTCATTGGCAGGGACTTGAGAGAACTTGACAATTAATAGTACTTGCTGCTGAGTAGAGTCTTTCAGAGGCCCTCTGAGGTAGGTTCCTGTCCTGTTTCCTGTTTTTTCCTGTTTTTTCGGAAGATGTCCATCCTGTTTGCCTTCTGAGTGAGGATTGATCATCTTACCTAGGATCCTCCTTCTTGATTATCATCTTTAGGTGTACAGATTTTAGTATGTTTATCCTATATTACATGTCGAAAATCCACTTATAAGTGAGTATATACCATGTGTGTCTTTCTGCTTCTGGGATACCTCACTCGGGATGATCTTTTGTAGATCCCACCATTTGCTGTCAAATTTCATGATGCCCTTGTTTTTAATAGCTGAGTAGTATTTCATTGTGCAAATGTACCGCAATTTCTATATCCATTCCTCAGTTGCAGGACATCTGGGTTGTTTCCAGGTTCTGGCTATTATGAATAAAGCTGCTACGAACATGATTGAGCCCAGCACTGTATCAAAGCAGATGGTGAGGTTCAAAACCAAACTTTGGGAAGAGTGCAAGAAATCTTATGAAAGAAGGGGGAGATAGTAAGACCTGGAGGGAACAGGAGCTCCACAAGGAAAGCAGCAAAACCAAAAAATCTGTGCACAGGGATCTTTTCTGACTGATACTCCAACCACGGCCCATTCATAGAGATAACCTAGACCTCCTACTTAGAGGTAGCCCATCACATCTCAGTTTCCAAGTGGGTACCCTAGTAAGGGGAACAGGAACTGACTCTGACATGAGCTCAGTGACTGGCCCTGAGGGGAAAGCAGCCTTACCAGGCCACAAAGGAAGTCAATGCACTCCTGATGAGACCTGATAGGCTAGGATCAGATGAAAGGGGCAGAGGACCTCCCCTATCTGTGGACTTGGAGAGGGGCATGGGAGGAAAAGACAGAGGAAGATTGGGATTGGAAGGGAATGTGGGAGGAGGCTACAGCTGGGATACAAAGTGAATAAACTGTAATTAATATAAAAATTAAAATAAAAAAAGAAAAAAATGAATACTTGCCCCTCTTGCAGAGGTCCAGAGAACAAGTCACAGAACTCATATCAGATGTCTCACAACTATTTGAAACTTGAGTCCCGGTAGATGGAGTGGATACAACATCCTTATTGGAAAAATGGGCACCTGTATGCATTTAGTAGAAGAACTGACAAGCAGATAAAGGCATATAAACTCAAAATAAAAATTCAAAAATGTGAAAGCACAAACATTACAATCTATAGAATGCTACACACACATAAACTGTATGTGCATGTGTGTGTGTAAAACAGATGGGAAATTTTGAGAAAGAAGTAGTATGCAACCAAAAAATTTAGTTTCTTCTCAATCATTATAGAAAAAAAAAAAAAAAAAAAAAAACAAAAAACAAAAAAACCAACCTGTAGTCCAGGAGCTGTCTTGATTTTTGCAATATGTGCAGAACTGTTTTATAGCTTTTAAATTTGTGCAATTTTTAATTAGCTAACACAAACCTCTTAATAATAATTTTCATCCTTATAAACCTAGGCTCTTAATTTTCTTGTTAATGACATCAGCGGTAGGGAAGTTACCTGAAGAAGCCATGCATGGTTATAACCCAAGAAATGAGAAATAAATTTTAGCCTAAAAGTGAAAACAATAGTTGGTTAAAATCTGTGAAGGAAATTAAGCAGTTTATTGAAGCTGAAAATTCAATTCCGGAAACACTAAGATGGAAAACTAAACCATGTAAAATGTTTTAAGCCATGAAATCTGAGCCAGTTAGCTCAAAGAAAATGAATGTTATTTAATGCTGTGCACCTTATCTAAGAGTAAATTAGTTTATTATAACCTGTTGCGTCATCATTGACATTAAATACTGGTAATATAAAATAAAAAAGTCTCTACCAATCATTTATTTATTTTGCTGTGATGGGCACCTTCAAGAACACAACAATATTTAATATTTTCTCTCAAATATTGCATGGATTTAATAGTAGCTAACATTTCTTATTCACAAAATTAAAACTAATATGATGAATGACTTAAGAGAAAGGGAGGGTGGGACCAGGAGGAGAAGACAGAGAGAGCTGCATTTGGGATGTAAAATGAGTACATTAATAAAAAGGAACAATTTCCAAAATTCTCTATGATTCTGAGAAGAATGGCCAAAGATCTACATAACTAGCAAAAAGTGTACAAGCACCCTGGAATCCTGGAAGGCTCAGAGCAGTGACTATAACTTCTGCTAAGAAGATAGGCAACCAGATAGAGGAAAGTATAAGAGAGTGTAGGCAGGTGCTAGACATGATGCAGTTACTAAGCCTAAATAGAAATAACAAGCTTATGAATACATGAACCTTTACAGGTTTCAACTTTACTTTGAAAGTAAACAAACTCTAGAAATTTAAGGAAGTAAATGATTGTATTACTGTAATAAAGAGTCAGCTCTGTGAACAAAATGGACTAAGAAAAAAATCCTTGATTGGAAACATTGAATTGTGTCCCCATGAGGAAATAATTTGGTCTTCAAAGAAAACCGGAAATGAAAACACACATGGAAGCATGTGTGTGCATGCGTGCACACAGACACACACACACATGATAGATAGATAAATGTTTTATGTATGCAAGTTAACATTTGAAACCAAGATCAGTAACATCAAGCAGCAATTTAAATGTGGGGAAAAGTGAGATTATGTGATCTATAAATTCAAGAGTTTTACTCAGTAAGAAAGTTGAACTTGCAACTCTTGCCAGTGGCCATCCTTCCCTCATCTGCATTTCAATTCACTGCCAGCATAAGAGTTCGCTGTGTAGAGTGTGCTGTTTGATACAGTAGGAGAATCAACTTCCAAGTGCATGTGTTTAGTGTAGTATGTACTCCATGATTTATCACCAAAGCCATGAGCTCGTGACCTTGTACCAGACTTGGGAAAAGGAGAAGTGTGGAGCCCAATATTCTAGATTTTCATTGTACACTAAAAGTTAAAATAACGGGTACATGTTATGTGTGTTCTTGAGACACACACACACATGAAGTAGATAAATACTGTGATTACCTCCAAATGACATAAAATACTGTGATTATACAACAAATACATAAGAGCACGTAATTGCTGCTAGGACTCAAGCACAGTCAGTAGATTCCAGTGTAGCTCTTCTGTCTTCACACTTAGGCCCTCTGTTTTAATTTTCACAGTCTCCTCTTAATTAGAATCTATGGCAGTACAAATGATAAATTTACAGCTATAAAAAAGAGCAGAAGTCTTCGTGATTCCTAAGCCTGTAACACCTTAAATCATTTTTTTCAGCGTATTAAGACAATTGTCATGGTCCCCCCAAATAAGCATATTCTAAGTATATTCAGACTTTGTGTAAGCTTTCTTTAGGGAAAGGGAATCAGAAAATCAAAAAGCGAAACTGTGGTTGAACAAGGCTGAAGAGAGCATTGAGATGCCGGGAAGATGAGATTTTCAGCATAACCATTTGTGTAACACTGTCAGTACCAACTCAATCATGTTTATATATTTGACATAGTCGTGGAAAATAGTTTAAAGGTTCTAATCGAAAGAAACAAAGAATATTAGAATTTGTCTATATTCATCAGTTTGATTTAATTATTTCCTTGTTTACGCATATCCCATAGCGATATATTTTGTATTGCAGAATCATATAAATTTTATGTATTAATTAAAATAAAATTCTGGAAAATATACTAGACATTTTAAAGATGAGCACATTTTTCACAGTGTAAATGGAAAAGAGTAGATAAGGTTATTTATGTTTAAAGAAATAAAAGTTGCATGGATTGAAAAAATCCGTAATTGCTAGATGTTATCAAAGTACCCAAATGTAAGTGAATTTCATACCATAGAGAGCCATTTTCCTGTGGGTGACAAAGTGGTTCTGCAAGGGTCCTATTTGTATAGAATCAAAATCCAGTAGCAATTGCCAACCCTAGGGAGACTTGAATATATCTTCTTGTTTTTATAGCAGGGACATCATAAATTGCATGTACTTCATATAAATTGAGGTGAATTCCTGCAGACTTAGTGCAGCAATCTTAGAATGTTTGCAGATTTATTCCAATTATATTTCTGCCTCATAGTGGGAAGATGTCATGGAAAACACAGTGAAGTGCTTTAATGGGAACTGTGACATTGGTTTGAAGGGTCTTTAGAAAGTTGAATTTTTTTTAATCTTTTTTTTTTCTTTTTGGAATAACCCTCTAAGGGCTTTCTGTCTGAATTCCCAATCTTCATAAATAATATAGCATTTCATTTTTAGTAGTACTGTTAAAGAAATGGTGTTAATAAATCACCAAGACCTGCTTCTCAGATGCTTTGCACTCAAAAGGATGCAGTTTTCCTAAGTGATACGCTTTCATTTTTGAAAAGAAAGAAGTATTCATCTACTTTTGAAAGGAATGCGAATTTTGATGTGACATAAAACAGGAAGATAGTGGATAAATAAGATAGTCCATGAATACAGATGCATACAAGCTAATCTACACTCCCAATACACACAATGTTCTTGCATTGAATTTTTTAACTGATACAGGTCTCAGTACTTTGACTCTGAAGGTTTTTTTTTTTTCCTTTCAAAATACATCTACAGGTTTGCTTCACTCTTCCTAAAGAGAAAAAGGGCCTTTAGCAAATCACATTCTTAAGTACATTTTTGAAATCCCAGGTTGTACCTTTAAAAGTGATAATTTAATTTAGCATAGTCTAGAGATATTTGGTGTGATAAACTAAGTACACAAATTTTCAGATGCCCTCTGAGTTCTGTGTAAGCCCTCTACTAAATATCACACATTTCCCATTAGATTTGTTTGGCATCTTTGTGAGCTTTAGAGAATAGCTTCAAGATGTTGCTTTACACTTTCAATAACACTGGAGTCGACAGTGACAGCTAAGTAGAGATTTTACAATTGTCGGTGTATACTTTCCCTAAAACATGACAAACAGATTTAGGTTTTGCTTTTTTGTTCGCTGGAGAAGTGTTCATTGAAGACTTTCTCTGCAGCTCTACTTCAGCCTTATGTGTCTTGATTCTAATGGTCCATTTAACTCATGAAATATTGCCACTTTAAATAGGCAGATGTATGTGAGCAGATGAGCTTTTGAGGCACTTTTGTCAAAATTCAAATCCACAGGAGACATACAGGAAGGATAATATCACAATAAGAAAAACAGATATTCTTTTCTTAACAGGACTCCACCTGTCTCATAAAATAAAACAATAAAATTTCCACTAATTACAACAGGGATAATAATTTCACTAATCACGACAAAGTGCAACTGGCTTATACTTTTCATTTATCAAAGACAATTAACACTGGGGAAAAAAATGAAATAAAATAAAATGAAGATGTCCTCAGTTGTGGTCAAGTAAGGAGGTTTTTAAGTCGACATCAGTGTGATCTCAATGCCGACCATCCCCTCAGGAGTGGCATCGAGTAATTGCCGTTAAGTTCTGTGCGTGTCTCATGAAGAAAAGGACAGTCAGAATCCTGCTTCAAAATTCATGACATGGCACGCCAAGCCAAGATAGTAAGGCACACCAGAGAAAAATGCCAGAAAAGAAAAGATAAGGTGGGCTTTAACCATCTGTTTGTTAACATAGGCTTTGTATATCCACGTAGGTAGTTGATGTGAGCATTAATGTCACACGTTTGACAACGCCATTTGAACGTTTGACGTGGTGGGGATTGAAAATTATTCATGAAAGCATGCTGCGTATACAGTAAGTAGTGATGTTTAATAGCATTGTACTAATGGTATAATTAGTTGGTTAAACACTAAAAAGGAGGCACACACACAGGAATATGTTGGTGAAAATGTTAAACAGTAACTCTATAAAGCTGAAAAGGTAGAGGCCAAATGTATACAGAGGAAATAAATGTCAGGAAGAAAGGAAATCAAGTATTTTCAATTCTGCCTTCAATTTTTTGAAATATTTACAACTACGATATTTTCAAATATATGATTTCCAGTAAAGGGAAGACAAAGCTACTGTCACCTTGAATATTTCATTGTTAAATATACTTCTCCATTATTGACATCATCAGTAATGTTGTTTTAAATTATTATTTTAGAGTTCATGTACACAATTTTTTTCTTTTCTTTTTTTTTCAATGTGCACAATTGTACTATGGTTGAATAGAAAAAAAAATCCATCTGCATGAATTAGTCACATCCAATGTTTCTGCTTGGAAAATCATCAGAATTCAAATTGTGTTAAAAATATCCAACTTTATGCAAGTTAGCAGTAAGTTTTGAATAGAAATCTCTGATTTATCAGGTTGTGACTACTATCCTGGAAAATTTAACACATAAAATCAAACACTAGATGCCAGTAGTACAAAAACAAAACAAAACAAAAGAACATTGACCTAGCTATCCTTTTTTTAGAAACAAGATAACTAATTTATTGTATTTTCTTTTAATTTTCATTCTTTGCTGGTCCTATGTAATTGGATCATTGGTGAAAGTTCTGACCTTCCCGTTCAGACCCTCTGGAGGAATGAAGGCAGATGTCAAACACATACAATAGTTCCCAGAAATGAAATTCAGTTTCACCTTGAATTAAGAGGAGACAAAAGACATTAGCCATTATGTGACCCAGAGCTAACGATTTGATATCATCTATGCTGTGCTTTAAGAAAATATATTAGGGGACACCCAAATACCTTCTCCAACTCTGAGCAAATAAGAAAGTTTGTGGAAGGAAAGTAGCTCAGCCTAATGATGAAAAGCAATTTGGGGTTAATTGCCAGATCTTGAAGCAGTGATAGTCGTTCTTTCGCCTCTAGGGGAAAAGCTGGACCTGAATGGAGAAGAACGATTACTCCAGAAGGAAGTATAATGGCACAATTTGGTGAGTTTGTGATTGCAGGAGCAATGGTCTGTTAAATGAGGCGTAATCCTCCGGAGAGGAACTTCCTGATTCAGAACTTAGTAATGAGAGCTTGCTCTGGGATGGACCGATATTACAGCTCTCCTCTGCACGTGTAGAACGGAAGGGGTGTTCATCAAGCTAAAGAACTGTCGAAAAGAATAAGCTACAGTCCCACCAAAGGACATAATGGGATTAGCTGAGGAAATGGAAATGAGAAAATGAATTGTCTAGAAAAGTCTATCTGGAAGTTGAGAGAGAGAGAGTGTGTGTGTGTATGTGTGTGTGTGTGTGTGTGTGTGTTTACAACAATGTGTGTATATTTTATTATTATTATTATTATTATTATTATTATTATTATTATTATTATTAATTATCTGCAATTTATTCATTTTGTATCCTGGTTGTAACACCCTCCGCCCCTCTTCCTCCCTTATCCCTCTCCCCTAGTCCACTATAGGGGAAGCCATCCTTCCCTACTGTCTGACCTTGTCTATCTGACCCAACAGGACCTCCTGGATCCTCTTCCTCTGTGCACTGGCTAGGTCACCCCTCAAGGGAAACCTGATTAGGGAGCAGTCAATCCAGTTCATGTCAGAGACTAACTCTTCTCCCCATACTAGAGAACGCCATGGAAACTGAGCTGTCTATGGGCTGCATCTGAGCAGGGGTCCTTTCTACTGAAGGTCTTTGGTTGATGCATCAGTCTCTGCAATCTACCCTGGGTCAAGTTGTTGTTGTTGTTTTTTTTTTTGTTTTGTTTTGTTTTGTTTTGTTTTGTTTTTTTTCTTAGTCTCTTTGTGGGGCTCCTATACCCTTTGGGTCCTTGTATGACTTCCTTCTTCCATCGGACTCCCTGCACTCTGTCCAAAGTTGGGCTATGAGTCTCTGCATCTGCTTCCATCCCCTTATGGGTGGAGTCTCTTAGAAGACATATACGGTGGGCTCATATCCGGTTCCCTCTCTTCTGATGTTTATCCTGTTTTACCTTTTGAGTGAGAATTAAGCATCTTCCCTAGGGTTCTCCTCATTATTTAGCTTCTTTAGGTCTATAGAATTTATGATGTTTTAATCCTATAATATACAGTTAGTATCCACATGTAAGTGAGTGTATACCGTGCCTGTCTTCTGTTTCTGGGTTATTTCACTCAGGATGATCTTTTCTAGTTTCATACATTTGCCAGCAAATTTCATGATTTCCTTGTTGTTAATACTTGAGTAGTATTCCATTGTGTAATTTTACCACAATTATTGTATCCATTCTTCGGCTGAGGGATAGCTAAGTCATTTTCAGATTCTGGATGTTATGAATAAAGCCACTATGAACATAGTTGAGTAAATGTCATTTTTGTATGTTTGAGCATCTTTCAGATATGTTTTACCATCTTAGATTATAGTAATTTTTAGCATTTTCCAAGTTTAAATGATGAGTATTTAAATGGTTTAAACTATATTTTAAAATACATGTAGTCAAATTGGATTGTTTCTATTAGAGAATTAAAAGATGCAACCTTCAAGAACTTTGATACTGTGAATCTCATTGAAAAGACCTATTAATTGTCAAATAACAACAAAAAATAAGATATAGTTTTTAAAGACATTCTTAGAGAGTTAGTCACTAAACCTGATTCATAAAATTATACAAGACTGAAATACCAATTATTAAAACTTGAAACACTTAGTCATCTTTATAGAAATTCAATTGTAATTTTAATTATTTCTTTTATTTTGAGATTAAAACTACACATTTCATTGCATTACACATAATTATATCATCAGCATAAATATACAAAATGGAAGACCAATAAATGATGTAATTACTAAAAGTTATTATTCAATCTTAGTAAATATTCAATATTATTAACTTATGGTAATTCTGTGGTCCACCTATATATATGATTTATATGAGTATATTATGTATTACCATGATACTTACATTTACAGATAAGGTAAAATCTTGATCCTGATTTCCTCTTTCCAAATTTCTCTCCAATTTTCCTTTATTAGTTTATGTTGTGTTCTTATTTTCCTTTTTTTTATCATAAAATGATTTTATTAGATCTTTACCAATAAAAATAGGGTAGACAAACAACACATGTGTAAGGTCATTACTTTAGAAATTACTTCTGTAAAACTACACACCAAAAGTACATGTTACAAATAAGATTCAAAAGTAAATGTATAATGTTCCTAAGTGGTGGGGAATAGTAATCTGTATGCAGATTAAGATTTCCTAGAAGGTCAACAGTACATTGGAAAGCAATCACTAGGCTCATACAAAATAACTTAGATGCAATTATATATTCTCAATGCTTTTAAATGTGGTTATTTTTAGATTTTGTGTGTGTATTTCCTGTAACTTTTATTAAAAATAGATTTTTTTCATAAATTCATATGTTGGATTTTCCTCTCCCTATGTTTCTCAGATCCTCCTCACTCTTCTATCAGGATGCCTTTCTGTTTCTATTTAGAGAACAAACAGGTTTTTTTTTACATGTGAGAAGTTATACCCTGGAGAGAGCCATTGGCTTAAGGATAGGACTTGTATCTACTTCTCCTCTCAGTGTTGGGACCTCATCTGGCAGACATCAATTCCAGTCTTGTCCGTGCTTCCATGGTCTCTGTGATTTTATGTTTGCCTCAGTCCTGCAATTTTTAGAGGGCCTTGTTTTCTTGGTGTCTTCTATCAACTCTATCATGGTCTTACTCTCCTCTTTGATGAGAGGATCTGATGGAGACATCCAATAAAGGGCTAAGTATTCCAAGGCTTCTCACTCTGTGCGCATTGTCCAGCTCTAAATCTCTGTATTTGTTCACATCTAATTCAAAAGCCTGCTTCTCTGATGGCTGAACAAAGCATAAACTATCTATGATTGTAGCAGAATGTTATTAGGCATCATTTTTATTGCTACATTCTTTTAATGTAACAGTAGTAGTAGCTTTTCTCTAGGCCTCTCATCTCTATTGTCTCAGGTGTTTAGTCAGCAAGCAGTGTCATAAAAGGGTTTCTTCTTGTAGAGTATGCCTTGAACCCAATCAGATATTGGTTGATTATTTTAACAAGCTTTGTGCCTCTATTGCACAATCACATCTTACAGGTAGATCATCATTGTAGATTGAAGGGTTCATAGCTGGGTTTGTACTTATATTTCTTCTTTGGTAGTATACACAATACCTTCTGGCATCTAGAATACAAGTCAGAAGGGGTGGAGGTTTTATGTAGAAACCAGATCAACTTCTCCATATCTGATGAGTTGTGTAGGTGTTTGTTGTCTTTTGCAATATGACCTTATTATCTCTTCGTAGAGAGCCATCAAAACCCTTGGCAACAGCCTTAGTTGTTAGGGGCTTCCTCTGGGGACTCTTCGGTTAACAAGTGAATTAGTTGTGATCAACTCCTGGCACTTGAAGCTTCATTTGGTGCCTAGCAATGTCCAAATGAAATTGCATCTCTCTGTGATTTCGCCATTTTAATTAGATTGGTTTCATACGTGTATTTATTTTAGAACTTTGTTCTGACGGTCTGTGTGAGCATTGAGAGCTAACAGTGTTGAATTCCTTCTTCTCCTTCTTCTGCAGCCGCTCAGGGTCATCTCACCTGTGGGTTTATTGAGTAGACTAATGGTAGATGTTTCAATCTCACATCACTCCAGCCTCCCTCTCATCCTACTGCATTAGGTTTCAATAGGGCCTTGTAATACCTTAACTGTGTTTTGTTTTAAAATAAAAGGTCTGATTCTTCACGTGCTTGTCCATAATATCACTTTAATTGATACTTAAAATACAAACTGATAAAAAATATGTGGCTAACATTCTGAATATAAATAATTTAAAAAACTTTCTTAATATTTCTCTTTTGGACTCTCATTAGCTTTCATATTACTATTCAATAAAACTGTCATCTTTATTTTACTTTTAGAATAATAATTAAAAACCAATATAAGTAAGAAATTCAATACACTTGCTTCTAATTTCTATGTAATGCAATTTGTTTTCCCATGTAACATTGTTACTTATTATTATAGCAATTCAAAGTAATTAAGCCAAGAAACACAACTGTTTAATATGAGTGTACTCCCCCCAGAAGATTAATGGGATATCAGTTTTCCATATCCCTTTAATGCTTATAATCAATGAATAAAAATCAGTCATTATTATCATAAGAAATATAACATATTTAAAAGCATCAGTATATCAATATTTGCTCAAACTGTATAATCTAAATTTACTTAAAGTAATGCCAATTGTAAAGAAATACAATAAGGAGACACAGAGAACACCATGTAATAAAATGTAGTCTCTAAAAGTAGAGAATCAGTGAATTTTATGTTCAAAATAAAATATCTGATATTATAAATATTGCCAATGAGGAAATTACCATTTACTGTTTTAAACATCAGTAATGGTGAAATAAAAATCATGATGATCCCATACTCACTTACATTTAATCACAGAGACAAACAACAAACCTCAAATCATTTTATTTGAAGTCACAAACATTTGTCTTTAATTCAAAAAGAACTTCAGTTGCTATGGCAGTACTTGTCAGCTTCACTATGAGATCAGTGAATAATTTAAAAAGGTATTACTGAATATGAATGGACATTTAATTTTTACACATTACTTAAGATTCTTGAAAGCCAACAGACCAATATATTCAGTACTTTGAAATGTAAAATGTTCATGTAAATGATATAAATGAGAGGTGAGTGGCAGGAACAATACAAAAGTAGATCCTAAAGTTTGTTCATTTGATGAAATGGGTATGTAATGACCTTATTGAATACATAGAGAAACGGGTAGATAAGAAGATGTTTTCTAACATGAAGATACTGCTTCATTAAAAAGGGCAAAATCCTTAAGCTAAAGGAAGGGAATTGAATACACAGAAATAACAGCAATGTTAAATGTCAGGTTTATCAGGAATCAAAGGTATGAGTGTTTCTTCTCTCTCTTTCACTGTCTATCTCTCTAGCTCACTGGCTCTCTCGCTCTCTCTTTCTGTGAATTATTCACTATTTTAATTATGCGTTTATATAATACGAAATGTGTCTTAAAATATAAACCATTATTTCCATTGGTCACTTTCAGTGTTAAATAGTGCAATTCTCTCATTATCAAAATATGCATGAACTAACCTGAAATACAAATTATATAAACCCATGTATCCTCAAGAGATTATAACTTATACATAGGTAAGAAGAGTGAAGATCTATTTGCATGCCTTCTGTGTGTTTACTTGTTTTCTGATCAATGAATATCTGAATGACTAGTAGTCTAACACTTGCTGAAAAAAAAAAAAGTGAGCATGAATGGACTGTGAGCTGTCTGACAACAGGGGCCCTGGACAGGGAACTAGCCTGAGACAACCACCAGTCTGTCATGTGCAGGCCTGGACAGGCTCCCAGGATGGGAAGCAAGCCGGAAAATAGAAGAACCCCCATTATGAGCCATGGAACCCTGGCAGGAGTGAGGCCAAGAAGGCAACCCTCTCATAAAGCTACTCAGGGGGCCTGAGTGAGGAGGATCCCAAGATAACCACCTGACCAGCACAATGAGGCCTGGATAGAGAGCTAGCCTGAGGTGACCACCAGTCTTCCCCAAACAGGCATGGGGTTTGGGGGCAGATCATGCCTGAGATGACTCCTGCTTGGTACCATAATGCAACAGTGGGGCACTGCACTCCTGATACCACTTCCTGAGATGACCCCAGAGATCCTGGGTACCACTAACAGGAGCAAGCAAGTGGTGAAGAAAGGGAAGAGAAACAGAAAGATGTGGACACCTTAAAGAGGGGCAGAACTGGAGTTCAAAGTAGTGAGGAAAGCCTGATGTGTCTATTTTGTTATGCCAACTGGGACCATGTGGGGTCTTGGCCTGTGCTGCCTTCTAGGGCCATGTCTGTATCCGTATCATGGGAGAGCTAGCCCTTCGGGCATGAGAGCAGGAGATCTGAGCCTACCTCTAGCCATCTCAAGTACTTGGAATTTCCCCACACACACATTGCAGTGAGCTGGCCCTGAGGATAGGAATGTGGGAGAGCAGACCCACCACTTTTCTGCCATGCAGTGTGGTGTGAACAAGGGAGAGATAACTTCCTTCGACTTCGCACCTCACCACAGGCAGCAGGTGGGAGGCTTGGTCCTGTGGTACTGAGAGTAGGAGATCTGCCCCTGGCCTCAGCGAGTGAGACCTAGCTCTGTGCCTCAGGTAGGTTGTACAATAGACCTGAGCCTTGTGCTGGGCACAAAAGAACCAGCCCTGATGAGTGGAGGAAAACTCCGCTGTGTAGTGACATGGGTGAGGGAGAAATGGCCCCCTCTCACCCTTTGTGACCTACAGCAGGCAAGAAAGCGGTTCCTGTCATTCACCTGCTTCAGCATTCCAGAGAGCAGGCCTTGCACCTCACCTGGGTGCATAATCTTGGGTGTGAGTGTTGCTGATGAGTTAGCTCCAAGGGAATTAGTATGTAAATGTCAGCCCCTGCCTCTTGTCTGCTGGGTAGTGGTGTGGGTCGGACACCCTCCTCCCCTTCCTTGTCCTGTGCCATCTATGGCAGGCAGGAGAGCTGGCCCCTGGGTCATGAGAGTGGGAGAACTGGCCATGTTCCTCACCAGCCACAACAGTTGAGAGCTGGCCCTGCACTAACATAGGCAGCAGGGTAAAGCTGGCCCTGTCTGCTGCTGAGCCAGCCTAGAGGACACAAGAGCAGGAGAGCCAGTGTGTTGACCAGCTCAAGAAAGCTCTTAGGTCCAAATCAGTGGCTTTGAATGGCCCACCCCCAACATGTACCCCAGCAACAAACTGCTGGAGTGTATGAAGAGGCCAGTTCTACAAAGATAAAACGATAGGATCTCCACGACACCAGACAACAACAGGGTATCCAAAAGGAGTTCAAGTGAGGTTCCTGTATTGGTAGAACAGCAGAAGCCAGTGGCCTCATACCAGACCAATGACTCATTGCAATGATCATTTGCAACCAAAGTATAGAAGATAGGGTATTCTGTGGGACCCACTGTGACACACTACAGCTTCCACAGTGAAATTTTTGATTATCTGTTGGGTGGGAGATTGTAAGGGTGGAGGGTGTATATGAGAGGATGGGGAGATGAGAGGGACGGTGCACATGATAAGAAATTCACAAAGAACCAGTAAACAGCAACAACAGCAGCGGCAACACTTCCACTAAGGAAAAAGATAAGAAATGTGATATTGAAACAAATAAAAATAGAAACAAAAGTGTACTTAGAATCATCTATACTTACACGTTTTTCCTAGAAAAAAAAAACATACATAAAAAGATTAGAAACTTTGAATCATTATCAAACTATTTTTCAACGATCAATGATCATTTAAAAGAAAACATACTGCAGCAAAATAGGAAGAAGGAGAGGAAGAAAGAAGATGGAGATTAAGAGAGAAGACAAGAGTACTGCTTGAATGATGAAGATGGAGGAAGAGAAATAGAAAAAAAATGGAGAAATCAGGAGAACACACTCCATGTGCTTATATCAGAATCCACTCAACACTGACATCTCCCTCTGGATTGGTGACTATGACATACCTATCCAGTTCATTCCTCAGGCTTAATATTTCTGTGTTCTTACACGTGTTATTTAACTGAATTTTAATCTTTGTTTAAAAACAGTTTTTGTTTGTTTGTTTGTTTTTAATTTTAGGGGAAAGATATGTCATGCAGTACTCTCAGGGCTAAGGCCATAAGGCTGATGCCTATCTGCTCTAGAGGAGCTGTTTAATGGTTTCCCAGGAAATTCAGAATCACAGGGAAATCAGCAGCACTGGTTATGGTTAGCATGAGAGAGAGAGAGAGAGAGAGAGAGAGAGAGAGAGAGAGAGCAATGCAGCCTTGGGTAATTACAAGCAATTTTAGAGATATTTTTCCTCCAGAACATTTCTTCTTCTCCAATTTTCAATTCTGACAGGAGAAGTCTGCACCTCCAGCACACACACACACACACACACACACACACACACACACACACACACACGCATCTTTTTACTCTACCTATGGTGCTCTAATGACTACACTTCTAAAGCATCCTGGTGAGATGGAGGTAGATAATAATGACTATCAGACAAGAGGTGTCACCCTGAAGGTCGAAGACCACAGCTTCCAGGCTTCTGCTCAGGATAAAAATGCTATCTATTCACCTCAGCAGTTCAGGTGGATGTAGCCTGACACCACTATGATTTGTCTCTAAGCAGCTTGTGCTGGAGAAACTCAGTTAACAGCATTCATGACTGAGACAGGTCAAGGGTCGATGATCAAATTGCAGTTACAGACTTGCATGGATTTCTAAGGGCTTGAAATCAAAGCTTTGGGTCTTAAAGGTTAGGTCTGTTCTGTTTGAAGAACAAACAAGTAACCATGAAATAAAAGTACAGTTTAGTCAGTTCCTTGTCACTGAATACTAAAATGAGAACATATCCATTCAAAATTCCTATTCCTTGGGCTGCAGTAAGAGCTCACATCTCTTCCACAAACAGAAAGTAGATAATACCATCTTTCCTGCATACCTGGCACACTTCAGTGCCATTCTCTGCATTCACTTTATCCTTGTGATTTACAATAAAAAATGTATAATTCTTTCCTTTGCTCTTCATCCTTATGAAAAGTAACAAAATTTATTTTAAAATGACTTTTCTTCCTTGCAAACCTTTGACTGAAGGATATGTTTCCTATTCGTGAGATTAAAAACAAAATTCTAATGTGGATGTAAACAGCTGAATATTAGAATTTTCTTTATGTATTCTTACTGAAATATTCTCAAAGCATCCCACTGTATATGAAATAAAGATGTATATGTTAGAAATAGTGAGAGTTCATATATTTATACAAAGTATATTTTATAACACATTGTAAAAACGTCTAAAATTACTGACCATCTTTTAAGAAAATTTATTATAAACTGTGGAGGTTATAGAATTAAATAAAATGGTCATAGTTAAAAATTTTATGGAGATTGTGATTTTTTTTCCTAATGAAAATCTTTAATGCTTATTTTTTAATATTAATCACTGGTTGTTTACTTTGTATCCCAGCTGTAGCCCCCTCCCTCATTCCCTCCCAATCCCACCCTCCTCTCATCTCCTCCCTGCCCCTTTCCAAGTCCACTGCTAGGGGAGGTCCTCCTTCCCTTCCATCTGACCCTAGCTTATCAGGTATCTCCAGGACTGGTTGCGGCCTAGCAAGACTGAGACTTTGAATTTTTAGCCTTTCTATTTTAATGCCAAATATTTGTTAACATTCTTATTAGGAGCCATGGAAGGTGAAGACTGGAAAAAGAGACATTTGGGATGTGGTCCTGTGGAAATAATTTTTGTATTTATTATTTATTACAATTTATTCAGTTTGTATCCAGGCTGTGGACCCCTCCCTCCTCTCCTCTCTCCCTCTTTCCCCTCCCATACTCCCCCCATAGTTCACTGTTAGGGGAAGTCCTCCTCCCCTTCTCTCTGAACCTAGCATATCAGGTCTCATCAGGAATGGGTGCATTGTCTTTCTCTGTGACCTGTCAAGGTTGCTCCCACCAGGGATATATCATCAGAAAGCCTGCCACTAAGTTCATGTCAGAGAAAGCCCCTGCTACCCTTACTAGGGAATTCACTTGGAGACTGAGTCTATGAGCTACATCTGAGCAGGAGTTTTACATTCTCGCCATGCATGGTCCTTGGTTGAGGTATCAATCTCTGCAGGGTCCCCAGAGCCCACTGTTTTTTGGTTCTGTTGATCTTCTTTTGGAGCTGTCCCCTCCAGGTCTTTCTCTCTCCCTCTTCTTTCATAAAATTCCATGCCCTCTGCCCAAAGTTTGGCTATGAGTCTCAGACTCTGCTTCAATACCTCATTCTGTAGAGTCTTTCAGAGGCCCTTTCTGGTAGACTCCTGTCCTATTCCCTGTCTTCTCCTGCTTCTGATGTCTATTGCCTTTGCCCTTCTAAATGAGGATTATGCATCTTCCTAAGGATCTTCCTTGTTGTTTAGCTTCTTTAAGACTATAAATTTTAGTATGTTTATCCTATATTATGTGTCTAATAACCACTTATAAGTGAGAATATACCATGTGTATCTTTCTGATTCTGGGTTACCTTACTAAAGATGATCTTTTCTATTTCCTACCATTTGCCTGCAAATTCATGATTTCCTTGTTTTTAATAGATGAGTAGTATTCCACTGTGTAAGTGTACATAAATTCTTTATCCATTTCTCCATTGAAGGACATTCTTCATTGAGTTTTTATTCCAGATTCTGGTTATTATGAATAGAGCTATGAGGAACATGGCCTCAACATAAAACAAGACAAACTAAACCTGTTAGAAGAAAAAGTGGGGAAGAGCCTAGAAAACATTGGCATGGGAGACAACTTCCTGAACATAATACCAACAGCACAGGCTCTAAGATCAACAATCAATAAAAAGGACATCAGGAAACTGAAAAGCTTCTGTAGAGCAAAGGACACTGTCATCAGAACTACAGCCTACAGACTGGGGAAATAATCTTCACCAACCCTAATCTGACAGAGGGCTAATATCCAGAATATATAAAGAACTCAAGAAGTTAAACACCAACAAACCAAGTAATTCAATTAAAAAAATGGGTACAGAGATAAACAAAGAATTCTCAATAGAGGAATATTGAATGGCAGAGAAACATTTAAAGAAATGTTCAGTCTCCTCATTCATCAGGGAGATGCAAAACAAAAGGACCTTGAGATTCCACCTCACACTGATCAGAATGGATAAAGATGAAAAACTCAAGTGACATGCTGGAGAGGATATGGAGAAAGGGGACCCTCCTCCACTGCTGGTGGGAAGTAACCATGTACAACCACTTTGGAAATCAATTTGGCACTTTCTCAGACAACTAGGAATAGCACTTCCTCAAGATCCAGCTATACCACTCCTAGGTATATATCCATAATATGCTCAAGTATACAAAAAGGACATGTATAACCATGTTTAACCATGTTTCTAGAAATAGCATTTAAGCTGGAATACAGGGAGGTAAATTCCTTAGAAAAACAAGCAGTATGTGGAAGCAGAGAATAGAGTGATTAGAAGGAAAGACCTGAGTCTGCAGACATGGGGCACACAGTGAAAGCTTGTGGAAGCAAACAGGCACACAGCACTCACTGAACAGAGATTTTTAGAACTTAGTTTCTTACAAATAATTAGAAGGCTTCTTAGGAGTTAGGATAAATAGTGTTAGGATTCATTTTAAATCGTTTCTCTGCCTGATTCAGGGACAGACACTTCAAGGCATTCTTGGTATCCTAGAGTCAAATAGAAACATTTAGATCAAATTGTAAAGGTGAAGTGATATAATATAAGCAATGATTATATAAGAAAATTACTAGGTAGGAAGAATTTAAGATTTTTGGAAAGGACAAGAAAAGGAGAACAGTGACATCAGTAAAGTACATTGATAAGGAGAAACTGATTTAAACATGGATTAAATTAGTTTATTTTAAAACTTTTTTTGTGTTTATGCTTTTCAGTTTATTTATTTTATACCCGTAGGGTGCCCCCTCCCTCTTCTCCTCACAGTCTTTCCTTTCCTTTTCCCTTTTTCTCCAGAAAAGGGGAGCTCTCCTCCCCCCTAGTATCAACCCTCTTAGCATATCAAGTCACATAAGGACTGAGCAAATCCTTATCCCCTGAGGCCAGGCAAGGTGATCCAAAAGCAGGCAATAGAGTCCATCTCCCTTATGAACATTGATGCAAATATACTCAATGATATATTTGCAAACCGAATCCAGGAACACATCAAAAATATCATCCACCATGATAAAGTAGGCTTCATCCAAGGAATGCAGAAGTGGTTCAACATACAAAAGTCCATGAACATAATCCACCATATAAACAAACTGAATTAAAACAAACAAACAAACAAACATGATCATCTCATTAGATGTTGAAAAGGCCTTTGACAAAATCCAGCACCCATTCATATTCAAAGTTTTGGAAAGATATGGAATACAAGGAACATACCTAAACACAATAAAGACAATATACAGCTAACATCAATTTAAATGGAGAGAAACTTAAAGTGTTCTTTCTAAAATCAGGGACAAGATAAGGCTGCCCACTCTTACTGTATCCCTTCAGTATAGTACTTGACATTCTAGCTAGAACAATAAGACAAGTAAAGGAGATCAAGGAGATACAAGTTGGAAGAGAAGTGAAAATGTCGCTACTCTCAGATGATATGATAGTATACATAAGTGACCTCCATATTGTACCAGAGAACTCCTACTGCTGAAAAACACCTTCAACAAAGTGTCAGTATACAAAATTAACTCAAAAATGTCAGGACCCCTACCCCCTTTATGCAAGCAACAAAAGAGCTGAGAAAGAAATTAGAGAAACAACACCCTTCACAGTAGCTACAAATAACACAAAATATTGTGATGTAACTCTAACCAAGCAAGTGAAAGACCTGTGTAACAAGAACTGCAAGTCTTTGAAGAAAAAAAATTGAAGAAGATTTTAGAAAGTGGAAAGATCTCCCATACTCCTGGATTATAGGGAGTAACATAGCAAAAATTACCATCTTAATAAAAGCCATCTACAGATTTAAATTAGATTCTGGTCAAGATCACTGAGATGTCTCATTGTGGTGAAAGGATAGAACAATAAACTCCTGTAGTTTTTACTCTGATCTTATCTTGGAAACTGCACAAGAGAGAGAGAGTGTGTGAGAGAGCTTGACCTAAGTTCTTGGCAGTATGCAGCATATGCTTATTATACTTTCCCACCTTTACTATCTACTTCACTTTCAAAAAGCAAATCTTGGGACCTTGTAAATAGTAATTTGAGGAAGTTTGCATTTATTTCTGCTACCATGAGTCATAGTTACATGCTCTAAATGATGCACTGAATTCGTTGAATGCTCCCTACAGGAGTAGTATCATCAGAATGTCTCTGTCATCACAGTCATGTTCAAGTTGACTGGGAATTGTAATAACTTTAAGAGACAGTGCCCTAAGAGATGACTACACCTAACAGAGTTCCTTACAGTCACTAGGACTATAAATTTGCAAGGAAGAGAAGGGCAATCCTCTTGTGTCTTTCATCTCCACTTTCAGTCATGAAATGATCCAGTTCTTGCCAGGTACAAACACTGATTTGGAATGGCCAGCTTCCACACCTGTAAAACATTAGGTTTCTTTTCATATTGATTATGCTAGAGCAGAAATAATGACAAAACAACAAGTTACAGATCCAAACAAACAAAGAGATGAAATCAAGACTATTTTTAAATATCATGATCTGCTCTGGTACATCTGAGTCTTCACTGCCTACCTGAACTCATGCTCTGGGAGGGGCAGCGAAACATGCCACACAGACATATGATTGGGGTCGAGCTGCCTACTAAAGCTGAGGCTCCAGAGTCACCATTATTCCACAGAATGAGTTATTGTTCCATGTTTTCAGCACTAATGGAGAAGAACAATCTTAACTTCTATAAGATCTTCAAAGAAAATCTCTATACAGTGCCATAAACATAGTAGTACCGTGTAGGACAGGAGGCAGAACTTCTAAAGTAATACAATCAACCGAAAAGGATGTGAAGAATGGAGGCATAAAGTAAACATATAGTGAATAATGTTGTATAAGTAAAGTATAATTTCAGTTTTGAAGAAACTACTGCATATACCTATCGTATATGTATTGCAGAAGTGGTCAAAATAAATGTAACGTTTTTAACTGAAGTGCCATTTCCTACTTAAAGACGATCATTTCATACTTTAAATAACCATGAAATTTTTACTAGTTGAACAAAAAAGCACTACACTTTCAAATGATATGTTCAAGACTTGTTGATTTTGAAGACTTCTGCCAAAATTATCAATGGGTATACTCGCTTATTATACCCTTTTGCTGTTATAAAAGCTTGTTACTTTGATATGCAAACTATGTAGCATTTTTTTTTTCATTCCCCCACACAAAGGAATGGGTAATTAACTATTGAGTTGTAAGGATGATTAGCATTTTTTTTTTTTTAAAAAAACCGCTCGCTTAACTGCTAAAGTTACATTGCTTTCAACATAATGATTTTCACAATATGATACAGAGTCCTGGGAGTTATTTTAAAATGGCATAAAATTGAAATTTCGCTGTCATAGACTTTGTTTGCATGAGCTTTATTTTTATTTATTTATTAATTACACTTTATTTACTTTGTATCCCCCCTGTAGCTTCCTCCCTCTTCCCTTCCCAATTCCTCCCTTCCTCCTCCTTCTCCATGCATGAACCTCCCCAAGTCCACTGGCAGGGGAAGTCTTCTTTTCCTTCCTTCTGATTCTAGTCTTTTAGGTCTCATCAGGAGTGGCTGCATTGACTTCCTCTGTGGCCTGGTAAGGCTGCTCCCCGCCTCAGGGAGAGGTGATCAAAGAGCAGGCCAATCAGTTCATGTCAGAAGCAGTCCCTGTTCCCATTACTATGGAACCCATTTGGACACTGAACTGCCATGGGCTACATCTGTGCAGGGGTTCTAGGTTATCTCCATGCATGGTACTTGAATGGAGTATGAGTCTCAGGGAAGACCCCTGTGCTCAGATTTTTTGGTTCTGTTGCTCTCCTTATGGAGTTCCTGTCCTCTCCAAATCTTACTATTTCCCACTTTTTACATAAGATTCCCTGCACTTTGCCTAACAGTTGGCCATAAGTCTCAGCATCTGCTTTGATAGTCTGCAGGGCAGAGCCTTTCAGAGGCCCTCTGTGGCAGGCTCCTAACTTGTTCCCTGTTTTTTCCTTCTTCTGATGTCCATCCTCTTTGCCTTTCTGGATGGGGATTGATGGAGAGGAAGAATTTAGGGAAGAAAACAGGAACTAAAGAGTTTTATATTTTAAGAGTAATAATGTTACATACTCTATTGCCAAAATAAGTATGTCCAGAACACTAAACCATGTATTTAACAAGAGTATTGAAGTATGCATCTAACATTTAACATATATCCCTTAACACTTAGAAAATGTGATTAATTAAGATATGAAATTGTCAACTCTAAAAATAACAAGTGCTTGGTGAGTGATATTTTTCTTACTTTGTTTTATTTATTTTCAGTTTTTACTTATTTTTAAAATTTTTAGTACAGCTAAAGTTTCAGTTTCTTTATGCTTTAATAGTTTGTAATATTTTATTTTATTTGAAATAATTAATAGAGATCTCATATTTTAATAAAATCATTTTGAAACTTATGCTATAATTAACTAAGTAAATCGTCTTTTGAAAAAAGAGGGAAAAGGAAATGCATACAGATAATAAGGAGTGGTGATTATATTTTAAAGCAGACCACAAAGCTAAGCACACATTCTGTAATCTGGTTCCAGAATTGCAGCTGCCTTCTCTGGGTGATAAACATTCTTTCATGAGAGGAGACAGAGGGCTAAATAAAACTCACAAGGCTCATGAGGAAGATTACAGAGGTTACCATTGTCCCTACAAGAGGTTTCAAGAACAATCAAAAATTGTTACAGTAAAGGATAATCTTTAGTAGTGTAGCTGCCTCAAGGTGTGGACTTATGTGATGCCCCTGTCACTAGCTGTCACAAATACAGGCAGAGATTTTTTTTTTCACTGTCTGAGTCACTAATGCCTATAAGAGTATCCCTCAGTATCCCTCGAACATACTTATGTAACTAGTGCAGCCATCTGTATATCTGAAGCTGGACTTGGAGTGATTCATTTATCCTGTCATTGCCTACCTATGTGGGAGGAATAAAGTAGATTTCTTTCAGGAAAAGTGATATTTCCAGAAATTAGCTTTTTTTTCTCCTCCAACCACTCAGGAAATGTCATTTCCTGGACTGAACTGTGAATGGAAGAGGAGCAATGATTTCTTTCTACCTGTGAATTACTGGAAATGTAATAATTTCTGTCTGTGGGGATATGCAGACAATTGCTAAGTGTTTAGAAAAGGAAACGGGTTATTCAAACTGAAGAAGTTTCATGGATAAAGCCTTTCAGTAAGTGTGACCACCAAGAAGAATTTGTAGAGTGACCAGGAAGTGAAAATGATGAAGATTTCACATGCAGTAAGAGAAGCCTGAGCCAGTAAGAGAAGCCTTAATGAGAACAACTTCATAGGCAATCCTGATGGTATTTAAGGTCATCAGAATAAGAGTATATGAAGTATAAAGAAGTTCAGGCAGCTTAATGAACCTTTTTAGTAAAGGCTTAGTCTATGAATTTTGAAAACAGAGTGTCAGTGTATAGATCACACAACCATGTTCTTCTCTTCAGTATTCACGGTAGGCAAGATATGGTCTCAAGTTAGATGCTCATCAACAGAAGAATAAATTAAAAAAAACATAACTCATAGTGTGCCTCATTATAGATTGATATTTGAATGAGTGGATGGATAGATAGATGATACATACATACATACACGACTCAGATAAATATACATCATCTGGCTCTATAATGAAATGCAATCTTACAGTATGAAACAAATAGAACAGGACATGGAGTGTGTTATGTTCAGTATAATAAGGTGGACAAAAAATACAAATGTCACATAGTCTCCCTCATGTGTGTCATTTGAAGCAAATAGATGCTGCTAGAGGACATTACACTGGTGAAACAGATGAAAAACAAATGCCACCAGCTCTGCCTTCAATGAGGAGGTTACAAAGTTGATGATAAGGGTGTACAATAGGGCTGACGAGTGGCTTAGAAACATGCTGAGGTCAGAAAGGAGAAAGGTGTAGAAGTGGGAGATCAAGACAGAACAGCAGAAAGGAGATGTGCTAGAGTTCTCAGCGGAAGTGAAGGGACAGTAGTTGGAAATTAATATACTTGGTATTTTGTGAATACCCCGAAAAGAAGAACTCAGATTTTCTCTACATAGAACACCGTTAAGAAGGTAGACACATTAATTATTCTGACCTGATAAGCACATGCTGCATTTACATTCTGTAATGTTATTCTACCCCATAAGTAACTTTCACAATTATTACAAGTTAATGGAAAATAATAGAAAAAGTTAAAGACTTAAATTTTCTAATATAGTGACAGCATTTATACATATCACCTATATGAATCAAATTATTGAAATATAAGCTATTATTTTTAAAATGAAAATAATTTAAGTCAACTAAAATTAATATGATATGATACTAGTGACAATGTAAACAAATTCATTTAAATGGTTGTTTTCAAAGTAAAAGCAAAGTATGACCTACTTCATAATTCTTGTAAACAACTTGTAAGTGATGCTAAAAGACCTTGTCAGAGATGAGAATGCTGAATTTTTTTTCAGCTCTGGACATGAATAGAAATGTAGGTGAGGACATTGACAGGGAGTACAAAGGGGGCTTCAGTATTTCTGAACTGACCATATTTTTACATCTCATTTTAGCCTAAACAACCACTTTGGGAGAATCAAGAAAGGTTCAGTCATTCTATTTATTATCACAATAAACCATAAGAGTGCATTACAATTTGATTACATATAATAATTATGAAAATGCTTGTGTATGTGAATACTGAATTGTTGAGCATTTCACGATTGTAAAACATCTAATAGGCCTATACAATAATAACTTTAATTATATTTTAAGATTTATCTCTGCTGAGACTTCCCCTTGGTAATACATTTTGAGGAACACTTTTAAATAAATTTATTTCATAAATCCTATTTGGAGGGAATTTTATGGTCTTACTTTGCCATGAGGTAATCCATCAGAGCAAATGTGCCTTCATTTAAAATTGCATAGTATTTCATAGAGATAGAAAGTGTTCCATTAGACATACTATATAATTTTCAAGATATAAACATTGGGAAATATCTGAGGGACAGTGATGTCCGCACTCTTTGTCATGATTCCTGCCCTCAGAACTCGTTTAAACGAAGGGGATTTCTCTATATTTGTAAAGATTAATTTCTCAGCATAAAGGCTGGAGGGCAATGTTCCTTGAACAAATCTGTTCCTTTTTAAAAGTGAGAAATCCTTCCCCAGGTATATTTTATCGCAGCATGTATGTATATTGCAATGAATAGCAGAAACCATCAGTAACACATAGAGGGACCCTGGGGAAAGCTTTAAACATATTCACTTTATAAATAACAATAGCAAACAAAGTGCAATTTTCCTTTTCTTCAGTCAAGAAGTGACTTGTACATAGCTTATTAGGAACAAATTATTGCTTTCAGTGCCAATTCATCTCCAAGCAGCTTTCACAGTTTGGGTTTTCTAAACTCATACATCCAGTGGAGTCTCATGTGTTTGGGCCTCTGGCAAATGATGTCAATAATAAGAGAAAACACACTTTTAAAGTTTAATTATTTTACAATGTCTCTGTTATTGCTAATGTTAATGAATTTACTGATTAATGAGAAAGTGTTTCTCAATAAATAATAAAATTTGTGTTATATATAATACTGGCATAACGCTAGAAACAAGTGGTATCTCATTGGGAAGGCATCAAATATATCAGCCTCTTTTTTTCTATTTTAGCATCACTCAAAGGTCTAAATGTGAATACATGAGATTATATATATATATATATATATATATATATATATATATCATGTGTATACATGAGATGATATATATATATATATATCATGTGTATACATGAGATTATATATATAACTTAAATGGAGGGACAAATGTTATAATTGGGACAAAGCAAAATGGCTCAGAGAATAAAAACACTTGGTGAGCAAGAACAGCTGAGTTCAGCTCTATAGGCTACATGAAAGTGGATGGAGAGAGCTGTCTCCACAAGATGTTCCTCTGGACTCCAAACACGTGCACCCTGCACGTACAGTACATACACACTGTAATAATAGTGAAAAATTGAATTGTATGCTATATAAAACCCAGAGTAAGAACCTCTACTGTTATTTTATGTGAAAAAATCATATGTAAATTTATATACAATATTATAGATTTTTATAGGAGAAGATTAAGGTAAATACCTAGATTGCTCTCTTTCCCAGTGATAACATACCCTCAACAAAAACACCTTGGGAGAAAAGGGGTTTATTTCATCTTATATTCCTGTGGTGGTTTGCATAGGAATGGCCATTTCATAGACTCTATGTTTGAATGTTTGGTCCATAGGGAGTGGCACTATTAGGAGCTGTGACATTAATAGCATAGGTATGGCCTTGTTCAAGGAAATTGTCACTGTGGATGTAGGTGTTGAAGTCTCATATCATAAAGACTATGTGGTTCATAGTCACCTTCTTCAGCCTGTGGACCAAAATGTAGAATTCTCAGTTCCTTTTTCAGGACCATGTCTGCCTTAACTCTGCCCTTTCCCTAATCCCCTGATAAAGGAGGACCTGCTTCCTTTCTATCTGATTCTGGCTTATCAGATCTCAGGACTGGTCTCATTGTCTTCTTCTGTGGCCTGGCAAAGCTGCACCCCCCCCCCCCCAGGGGAAGGTGATCAAAGAACTGGCCACTGAGTTCATGTCAGAGACAGCCCATGTACCTCTTACTAGGGAACCCAATGAGAAACTGAGTAGCCAATGGGCTTCCATTGAAAAGTGGATCTAGCTCTTTTCCATGCAAGGTCCTTAGGTGGAGTATCGGTCTCTCAAGTATTTTGGCTCTGCTTTTTTTGTCTCCTCCAGGTCTTTCTATCTTCCTCTTCTTCCATAAGGATTCTGGCACTCCGCCTAAAGTTTGGCTATGAGTCTCAGCATCTACTTCCTCACCCTGGTAGGTAGAGTCTTTCTGAGGCCCTCTATGGAAGGTTCCTGTCCTTTTCCTTGTCTTCTCTTACTTCTGATATCTATCCTGTTTGCCCTTCTGAATGAGGATTAAGCATCTTCCCTAGGGTCCTCCTTGTTGTTTAGCTCCTTTAGGACTATAAACTTTAGTATGTTATATGTTCATATGTTTTTATAGCTAATAACCACTTATAAGTTAGTACATATAATTTCTGTCTTAATGCTTCTGGGTTACCTCACTCAGGATGATCTTTTCTAGTTCCCACAATTTGCTTGTAAATTTCATGATTTCCTTGTTTTTAATTGTTGAGCAGTATTCCATTGTGTAAATTACCACACTTTCTGTATCCATTCCTCTGTTAAAGGTTATCTAGGTTGTTTCCAGATTCTGGCTATTACAAATAGAGCTGCTATGAACATGGTTGAGCAAATGTCCTTATTGAATGGTGGGGCACTTTTTAGGTATATGCCTAGGAGTGGTAATGCTGGATCTGAGGTAGCACTACTTCTAATTTTCAGAGGATTTGCCAGATTGATTTCCAAAGTGGTTGTACAAAGTTACATTACCACCAGCAATAGAGGGGTCCCAAATCTGTTAGAAGAAAAAGTGAGGAACAGCCTTGACCCCATTGTCACAGAAGACAACTTCCTGAACAGAACACCAACAGCACAGCCTCTAAGATAAACATTAAATAAATGGGAACTCAGGAGACTCAAAATCTTCTGTAAATCAAAGGACACTGTCTTCAGAACAAAACGACAGCCTACACACTGGGAAAAGATCTTCACCAACCCTATATCTGACAGAGGGCTAATATACAGAATATATAAAGAACTCAGGAAGTTAAACACCAACAAACCAAGCAATTCAATTTAAAAATGGGGTACAGAACTAAACCAAGAATTCTCAAAAGAGTAATATCAAATGTCAGAGAAACACTTAAAGAAATGCTCAACATCTTTAGTCATTCAGGAAATGCAAATCAAAGGACCCTGAAATTCACCTTACACCCATCAGATTGGCTAAGATCAAAAACTCAAGGGCTGATGTATGCTGATTCCAGCTTCTTTAACCACACCAAGCTGCTGATTTGACTCAGTATATATGGATCATTTGTTTGTGCTGGCTTCTGCCACCCACAATATTGGACTCAACAATTTAGAGTCTGTATCTTCAACTGTTTCTCCTCTAACTGCTCTAACCATCTATGCCTCCTCCTATGCTCGGTGTCCTCTTGGTCTCTCTGCTGCCTGCAGCCTGCTATACCCTCCACAGCTTCCATCTTGGAGAAATGTTCAGACTCTCCTAGGTTCGCTGAAGTGTGCTCTACTTTTCTCCACTGGAATTCAGATGTCTTTGATTAGGCACTTCCTACTCTCCATTTGAATTCTCCCTCTGGTGACTTTATTATTTAAGTCAGGTTTCCCTAAGCCTCTCCAACCTCCTCAGCACTTTAATTCTGAAGGATGCCTTCTCTCTCTCTCTCTCTCTCTCCTCTCTCTCTCTCTCTCTCTATAACTCTCAGCTTTCTCCTGGAGATTGTTCTATCTCTAATCATGGGCTGTTCCCATTCACATATAGAATCATTGGCCTCTTTGTTCTTATTCCTTCTCAAATTTATTTCCTCCTTGTAATCAGATATTTCATTAAAGCTTCACAGTCATGCTGTAAAAACTAGATAATCAGTCTCAATTAAAAAAAAAGACACACTCGATTCCAAATTCTCTCAACTACCAGACATACAAATGATTCCCAAATTCTCTTATCTTTAAACTTTCTCTTCTCTACACTAATAAAATTTTCCAAGCTTTTGTTAATTCCTGCTGTCAAAAATATCTAAGACCATTTTTTAAAACTTTTTGTATCTCATTATTTGTAAGTTTACTGGGTGTGGGCATGGATATGTAAAAAATGTAATAAAAAAGTTAACCTAAAATCTGTAATGAAATGATTATGTTAAAAAATATGTGCAGAGATATCTTTGATTAGCTATAGCATGCTTGTATGTAGGTTGTATTCAATTCTTGTTTTAAAGAATATAAATCTGATACAGTATTCTATATATATATATCATATATACATATACTTGGATTCAATTCTTGTTTATGGGAAATAGGACTCAGTAACAACATCTGTTTTATGATTAAGATCTATAAATCACTAGCATCCAATCTGGATATATGTCTAGCCTCTTTTGCTTTCCTAGCTTTGTTAACCTTTAGTTTGCTAAACTGGATCATACAAAAAAGAAAACTGTGATAGTCTAAAATTGGACTAAGTAACAGCATATGTTTGATAATTAAGATTTATAAATTCCTAACGTCCATTTATGCTACAAAAAATGATTTACAGATGTAAATTTAACCTCTTTTTTTTGGTACTTTGGTTAACTTTTACTTATTTGGATAACTAAATTTGAATAACTAAGTCATACAAAAAATGGGATAGTCTATGAAGTTATACTTTAAAAGGTTCAGGAAAATAGGTTCCTAGTCTCTCTATGAACTATGTTTGTTGATAGTTTAAGTTTTGTTTTGATGCTAACATGCTGAAGGATCTTTATCCAACTTGTTATAAACTGTTTAAGATAATTAAGACAAGCAAGTTAATGGTCAATTAACATAAATGATCAAATTATTTTATGTGCTCAGGACTTTGCTTACAGTCATATGAAGCACAAATATAATTAATTTATTTATGTACATGTTTTCGAAGCTAAACTTTAAAGCAAGTTACCGAAAACAAGTAAAATTTGCTTTAAATCAGGCATACTTAATAGGTTAGACAATGTCCCTCAAAGCCATCTTAGTGATATATATGCTGAATATGACATTTGAAATGTATAATGGAAAAGGCTTCCTCTGAAAGATAAATATATCAGGTAGCAGTAGCTAAGGCTATCTTCAAAGAAGACGGGTAACAAAACTAACAAAACTGACTCTACCTGGAGCTTGCTTCATGTGTGAAAACAACAGAAACCACTAAGGAAAGATCTGCCCCTGCCTTATCCACCACCAGAGCCCCCATCAAACTGTGGAACTGTAGCTTTGACTGGCCCACTCTGCCTCACCCAGGTAGGCCTGTACTCAAGTCACTGCTCCAGAAGGAAATCTCTGAATATGTTCTGGGTCTGGCTGCTAAAGCCTGATGCTGCCCAGTATGGCAGCTAAAAAGAAGACTTAGTGATTTTCTGTGTGGTTGCTGAAGACTGACAACCTCTTTTCCTTCAAAGCCATCACCATGATTCTGGCTGGTTGTTATGATATCCTGAAAGTCTCTACTGGTTGTCTGGGTAAGGACTTAAATGGATACTGTGACCACTGGTTTTATAATTCCTACTCACATTTAGCCTTCACAGATCTCTATGATGGTGTTGATGGTGGATCCTAGCTTTCATCAGACTATCAGCAACTAGTCTACCTCAGCCACTCTTTTCCTCAAGGCTGCAGCCACCAGGTCAGTCAGTTCATAGCCAGAAGTTCTACTTTCACCAATAAAACATTCTGGCTTTACAGTGGCTTTAGGTACAAACTATATACAGGGTGATTTCTGATGGTACAAATTTAAGAAAAATAGACTTTAAAATAAAGGTTTAAACTATCTAAGTCTCTTAAGCAGAACAAAACAAACAGGCTTTAAGGCTGAGACACAGTTACCTGGCAGCCTCAATTAAATCAAAATATAAAAATTAGGTCTTCTTTTCCTAAAGCTACTAACTTTAGGTCTCCTGCTAAAATGGGAAAACTCACAGACAGGTTTCCTTGCTGTTAGGCTTCATGCTAAGAAAAACAAACTCATAAAACAAGTTTCAGTGAAGGACAAAATCTAGTGCCATGGCATTGTTACTGGTTAAAACTTTACTGTCACTATCCCATTATTTAAAGGAACTTGCTTTTCAAATGATTGTTCTCAGTAATCAACCACCTATGTCCCATGGTAAAGGATTAGATGTTTTAAGATGTTAAAAATGATTTAAAAGTTTAAGGTTTATATAAATTGCTAAGCTGTAAAAAGTAACTTAAGGCATGTGAATGCAAATTGTGAAGTTCCGAGGTAATATAAAAAATGAGAATTAAAAATGCTACATATGAAAACAAATGTTACATATGATGCTAAAACTTCAAAGTTTATCTTTAATCAGTGGAGTTCTGATAAATTATTATATTAGCCTAGTCTTGGTAATAATGTTTTAAACACTGACTACATTTTTTTTAATAGCAAATAGATTATTTGCTAAGTCAACAATCCCAACTGATCCCCTCTCTTCACTTCTCCTAGTTTCCCAACCTCCCATATGCCCTAGAACTTCTCTTCTTTCTCAGATCCACTCTCTTTCCATTTTCTAGTCAGAAATTAGTAGATCTCCAAGAGAAAACAGCCAAGCAGGACAAAGCAAAATACAATGAGATAAGGTGAAAGCCTTCATGAATTGATGTTGGGCAAAGCTACACAGTAGATAGAAAAGAGTCTCAAGTGCAAGCAAAAGAGTTAGATGTACACTTGTTTCCACTGTTAGAAGTCTCACAAGAACACCAAGCTAACAACCATGCACATACAGAAAAGATCTTGTGTAAACCCTTGCAGGTCCTGAGTTTGCCACTTCAGTCTCTATGAGCCCATGTGAGACCTGCTTAGTTGATTCGGTGGGACATTTTCTCCTGCCTTATTTATAGACTCAGCGTTTTTACTTTCCATTGGTTGCTTCCTAAATATAGACTTAAAAGTGCTTCTCATGTGCTAAAACAAACAAACAAACAAACAAATAGCTATCTGAGATACATATGTAAGTGAGTGTGTGTTGTGTGTGTAAATATATATGTATGTATATATGGATATATATATGTTGAACAGTGAATTTTTAACACAATGAGAAGCACTTTTTTAATTAAATTTTTATTTTTTATATTAGTTACAGTTTATTCACTTCATATCCCAGTTATAGCCCACTCCTTCATTCCCTCCCAGTCCCACCCCCCTCCCTCATCTCCTCCTTGCCTCTCTCTAAGTCCACTGATGGGGAGGTCCTCCTCCCCTTCCATTTGACCCTAATTTATCAGGTCTCATCAGGACTGGCTGCAATGTCCTCCTCTGTGGAATAGAAAGGCTGCTCCTCCCTCGGGGGTTGGGGGGAGATCAAAGAGCCAGCCACTGAATTCATGTCAGAGACAGTCCCTGTTTCCCTAACTTGGGAACCCACTTGGATACTGAGCTGCTGAGTGAGGTATCCCAGAAGCACAAAGATACACAGGGTATGTACTCACTTATAAGTCGATACTAGACCTATAAGATAGAATAAACATACTAAAATCTGTACACCTAAAAATGAAAAACAAGAAAGATTGATCACCCAGGGTAAGATGATCAATCTTCACTTAGAAAGACAAATGGGGTGTACATTGGAAACAGGAGAAAACAAGTAACAGGACAGGAGTCTACCACAGACAGCCTCTGAAAGACTCTACCTAGCATTGTATCAAAGCAGATGCTGAGATTTATAACCAAACCTTGGGCAGAGGGCAGGGAATCATATGAAAGAAGAGGGAGTTACTATGACCTGGAGAAGCACTTTTAAATATATGTGTGTATATATGTATGTATACATACACACACACACACACACACACACACACACACACACACACACACACACACACACATATATCCAGCCCTCTGCACAGAGAAAGAGTATTCACATTTTATCCCAAATAATCTGTTTTCTTCCCTGCCAAAATATATGTCTTATTACTGATAAATGTTTGGGTTACTATTATACTAATAACTTTCTAGCCTTTCAGGATTTGTTTCACTGTGCCTTAAAGTCACGAATCTACTCCATCTCTATATAGACACTTGTTGACTGCTTTTCCTCTTATAAAGATTTCAGTGCCTGTAGGGTACAGGGTGCAGGCAGTGATCATGCTAATACCTACTATTCCTGGTCTACATATGTCCCAGCAGATTTCTACTTAGCTGACAGGAATCAACAGTGACCTGCTCTTTGCTAGCTTCAGGTGGTCCTACAGAACCAGCTACCCCTGAATTGCTGAAAGGCAATATAAGCCAGTGCCAACTGTAAAACAATGAGGCCAATCTGATTACTCTGGATTTCTTCTGGCTCAGTGAACCAGATGCTACTGATAAAATTTCCCAAGTTTTCTGCTATTGCCTGATTCCCTTCCACCCCTCTTTACCTTTG
The DNA here is from genome assembly GCF_907164565.1 of Psammomys obesus. Classification (NCBI taxonomy): domain Eukaryota; kingdom Metazoa; phylum Chordata; class Mammalia; order Rodentia; family Muridae; genus Psammomys; species Psammomys obesus. The sequence continues at coordinate 8,044,832 of NW_026594083.1, read as the reverse complement.
ACTCATATTCCAGCCTTCCTTGACCAATGGCATCCTAATTTCAGTTTTGAAGCCATCAGAGACTATGTTGCTCAGCTTTATCGTCAACAAAAAGGCTAGAATGTCATGTCTCAGGTCGTTTATGTAGCCAGAAATGAACTTAGGCTGAACTGTAGAATGATTTCTGGTGGTTAGATAGAAGCCAAGGTTCCCCCAAGAACTTGTGATACGTGTTCTCTTTCCACAGAAAGGAATCATTTTTCTTTACTCTGGCACGAAGACTATGCCTGTCCATTGTCATGAACGTGTTGTTGCTTATTAAAGCCTGTGCTGGCCTGCAGTTTCCCTTAATCTTCCCGATTCAGGATTCAGAAGTCCTTACACATTTCAGAATCCCACACCCCGCCCAGCCTTCCCTCCTCCCAGATTCTTATTTGTTCTTTATATAACCAGAAAGCTTTTCCCTCCTGTTCCCACTTTGTCACTACTACTATTATTCCCTATGTTCTATCTCCACTATTTGCTTTCTTATCTATGTCATACATTCCCCTGGCCATGGCCTGCCTGTATTATTTTCTCTCTGCTCAGGACTATTCCAGATGCATCTGGGTATTTTCTCTTTCTTATTCATAATAGATATCATCCCAATAATAATGGGTTGGTCATGTTGGTAGCTCCTTTATTTCACCCCTCATAAACATTTTTATAATTTTGAGTATGTTCACTTTGGAATTTTTTACCCTAAAAGTGTTGTCTTCTACATGTGAGTATTTTTTTTTAATATGATACAGTGCTTCTGCCTATTGAAGAAGAGGAGAATGACCCATTTCAGTGGACTAGGGGAAGGGTATAAGGAGGAAGAGGGAAGGAGATTGGGACTTGGAGGGGTTGAGGGAGGGGGCTTCAATCAGGATATATAATAAATTAATTGTGAAAAAATAAAATTAAAACTAAAAAAGAAAAGGAATTCTATAGTTATGAAAGAAAATTGACAATACGTTTTAAGTATCTGTTTATGTAAAAAAATGTTTATCAGATTACCTTTTAATAGCATTTTTAAAAATTTTAGTTTATCACTTAGTAAGGGGTACAGGGGTTATCTCTGACATAAACTCAGTCTTGTTGACTACATTCCCTGGGGGGTGTAGCCCTGCCAGGCCACAGAGGAAGATGATGCAGCCTTGATGAGACCTGATAGCCTAGGGTCAGATAGAAGGGGAAGAAGACCTCCATTATCAGTGGAGTAAGGAAAGAGCATAGGGAAAGAAGAGGAAGGGTGGGTAGGACTGGGAAGAGATGAGAGAGGAGGGTTACAGAGGGTATAAAAAGTGAATAAATTTTAATAAGTAAATAAATAAATAAAACTAAATTAAAAAGAAACTGACAGATGAAATTTTGGAATCTGATATATCAAGACTAAATATAAATTTCATTGCTAATTATTTCAGGCAGAATATGAGTGATATTTGATAAAGTCTGACTTTTAAAATGATCTTCCTTGCCCTCTTACACATATTTGCGGTAAAAGGGAAATTGGGCCACTTGACATCCATCACCTTGGAATAAAAGAAAGCATATACAGTTCACTTGTATGTAAGTGTATGCATTTAAAAACTACCATGGACAATCAAAATTTAAGGAAAATATCTAGATACCAATCAAAACGACTAGAAAGAACAATTTACATTTTCTTCGGGAAGACACACCCAGCTCCTTCTCCTCCACACACACACACACACACACACACACACAAACACACACACACACACACACACTTGCTTGTACAGTGAAGCAGTTTTGAACAGAGGAGTTTCATCATTCTTCCTTGTCCTTCTTTATAACAAGGCAATTCTCACCTATCTTAAGAGAAAGAAACAAAGCCTACAGTGTATGCCTGCACATCTGTGGACAAGGGGTAGGAGAACTGTTCCTCTACAAGTTAGGATGCTGTGAATGAATTAGCCTGTCTTCTGCTGATATAACAACATATTTGAGCTGCGTTACACATAGAGAGGCTTCTTGCGTTCATATTTTGAGGTTCAAAGACTGAGATCACTCATACAATCTCATTAACTTTGCCTTTATTACAAATGCCATGGGAAATAGTGTCATGGTAATAATAAGATGCATCCCATGGCAAGACAGAAAACCAGAAGGAGAGTTCTGCTCAATTAGCATAACTTAGTGGCATGGGAAGTAAACAGTGACCTCTGAGAACTTCATCAGTCCTTTTAAGGTCACCAGTCCCATGGTCTCACCATTCGACTTCATCTCTTAAACTTTTTTTTTTTTTCTGTGAAATTATTTTGATTTTTTTTTAAATTTTATTTTTCTTTTTAGTGACATTTTGTTAACTCTGTGTCCCAGCTGCATCCCGCTCCCTCATTCCCTCCCCAACCCCACACTCCCTCCCTGGTCTCCTCCCTGCCCCTTTCCAAGTCCACTGATAATCAGGGGAGGACCTCCTCCCCTTTCATCTGACCCTGTTTTATCAGGTATCTTCAGGGCTGGCTGCAAAGTCCTCCCCTGTGGCCTAACAGACTGCTCCTCCCCTGGGGGGGGGGGTCAAACAGCCTGCCCTTGAGATCCTGTTAGAAATAGTCCGTGTTCCCCTTACTTTGGAAAACTACTTGGTTACTGAGCTACCACGGGCCACATCTGAGCAGAAGTTCTAGGTTATATCCATAGATGGTCCTTGGTTGAGTGTGCATTGAACTTATGACAGGAGTCTACCACAAAAGGCATCTGAAAGACTCTACCTAGCAGTGTTTCAAAGCAGACACTAAGACTCATAACCAAACCCTCGGCAGAGTGCAGGGAATCATATGAAAGAAGGGAAGTTAGTATGATATGGAAAGGATAGGAGCTCTACAAGGACCAAATATATCCGGGCACAGGGTCTTTTCTGAGACTGACATCTCTTAAACTTAAACAAACACAAAACTGACATATTGGAGATCATGTTTCCAACATATGAATCCTTAAGTGGTGCAATTAAACCAGATCACAGAAGTGTCAGGGATTTAGTGGAGTTTCAGGACTTACCTCCATATAGACAATTATAACTTACTGTTTTCTTCCAAAAATTCAGAAGAATTAGATTTCATAGTTATTAAAATATTTGTGAAACAGGAGGTATTTTTATTTGCATATTAAAGACATATTTTTCAAAATATTTTTCTGACTAAAAGGAACATAAAACAAAAGAATAATTCATTCATTTTGAAAGAAGTAAAAATCTGGTTCTTGCTTGGGGTTCTGCAGGTCAGACATTGTACTTTTCATTTTCCTGTCATAATTCATTGACCAATTTGAACCAAATCCATTGAATGACATAATATTATCTTATAAATAAACATGTTGACTTACTGAAAATGTTATCTACTTACAGCACATGATTCTATGTATTTGTCAGGAATATTGGTAGAGCACAAAAGACATCACTGAATTTTAGCCTGCCTTACAATTCTGTGCAAAGTTACAGAAAACCTGGAGATTTTCTGTGTTACAAAAGTTTTAAGTATCTATTATAGGAAGTGGGGAACAGAATATGGAAACACGAGAGATATTCACACAATTATTCGTCTCCTTTTTAAAAATGGTTCCTATATTTCTAAGAACTCTGAGGATTTCTGTCCCTCAAAGGCATGAAAGTTTTTTTCAGAGATTTAAAGAAAAATACAATGAAGATTTCCCTGCAGTTCTATACCACACAAATTGCCTTCCTCTAAGCAGCTTTTGGCCAGAACAAATGCATTCCATTCCTTAGTGATAAATTCCTACTTCACTGCCTTCAGCTAACATTTGGGATGTTCTTTCTAAATTGAATACAGGGCTCAGCTAGCACAACCTCCAGACATTAAAAAAAAATCAACCTTGAAAAACTCATGAGAACAAACAGGGAGGTTTCAAAACCTGATTCTTCCTCTGTCTGCCTAATTACTCTGTCTGCTTGATTGCTCAGATGCCAAACTTATTATTTATTGTTTCATTTCAAACCAAATCATCATCCATCATGAATTTTCCATCATGAATCCTCCATGTTTTAAAATATTTTCAAGTTTTATACTTTCTTAGAATTATTAGCATCTTTTTTAAAAAATAACTTTTGCTAAATTTCAATTTGGGCTTTTTCATCTTAATCTTAGAAGTGTCAAATGGGTCCATTACAAGCAGGGTTAAAAATAAAACAAAACAGTCAAATAACATATTATAGCTCATGTGTGAAGCTAGCATTTTAATGCTAATCCTTATTCATAGCTTTGATCAAAATTTTTACTAACCTGGAAAAATCATGGATTCATTCATAATAAACTGAGAAAACAAAGAAAACTCAGGTGCTTCTGCATTTCTAAGTACAATGAACAATAGACAGATCTGGCCTCAGGTAAACATTCATAGTAAGTTAGGTGTCCCCAGTGGGAGTCTGACATACATTTTTTTAAAAAAAATATGACTCATTATAGAACTAAACAGAACAGAATTGCAAATATTTTTCATAATTTATGATTATATTTTTGTTAACTTTTATAGTCGCTCTAAAAGAACAATCAAAGTTATAGCATATGAGAGTGTTTATCTGAAATTATTTTTCATTGTTGGATTTTTCTTTATAGATTTTGAGAATTGATAAACAGATAAAGATTGTTATTTAATATTTATTGAGTCAGAATACACAGTGAAATGGCCAATGTCAGGGACGTTATGTGTTAATCATGCTTCATAGCTACATTTGTCCATATGAATTTTTCCCTAATACCTAGTCCTTCCTTGCATATAGCTGTACATTTGTAGGCATATATTTGTTACAATTGGTATAATAATGATCTTTTTATATTTGTTATTATTTTTTAATTTGTTATAATTATTTTTTTATTTTTTACATTAATTACATTTTATTAGCTTTGTATCCCAGCTCTAGCCCCCTCCCTCAGTCCCTCCCAATCCCACCCTCCCACCCTCATCTTCTCCCATGCCCGTCTCTAGGTCCACTGATAGTATTTTTTAACTCCCTACTCAGTGTTAAATTTCATGATCTTCACAGTATATGGGTGTGCCATACTTCTATTCATGTTTCCCTGTCTTTTTATATCATGTTATCTTTTTTACTTATAACCTTTAAATATTTTTTTTGTTTTTTTTTATTATTTTTTTATTATTTTTTTTCTTTTTAGTGACATTTTGTTAACTCTGTGTCCCAGCTGCATCCCGCTCCCTCATTCCCTCCCCAACCCCACACTCCCAACCTGGTCTCCTCCCTGCCCCTTTCCAAGTCCACTGATAATCAGGGGAGGACCTCCTCCCCTTTCATTTGACCCTGTTGTATCAGGTATCTTCAGGGCTGGCTGCAAAGTCCTCCCCTGTGGCCTAACATACTGCTCCTCCCCTGGGGGGGGGGGTCAAACAGCCTGCCCTTGAGATCCTGTTAGAAATAGTCCGTGTTCCCCTTACTTTGGAAAACTACTTGGTTACTGAGCTACCACGGGCCACATCCAAGCAGAAGTTCTAGGTTATATCCATAGATGGTCCTTGGTTGAGTGTCAGTCTCAGAAAAGACCCTGTGCCCAGATATGTTTGGTCCTTGTAGAGCTCCTATCCTTTCCATATCATACTAACTCCCCTTCTTTCATATGATTCCCTGCACTCTGCCGAGGGTTTGGTTATGAGTCTTAGTGTCTGCTTTGAAACACTGCTAGGTAGAGTCTTTCAGATGCCTTTTGTGGTAGACTCCTGTTATAAGTTCAATGCACATCCCATGGAAGTCAATCTGGCGCTTTCTCAGACAACCTTTAAATATTGACATATAATCCACATCTTTAAAACTCGACTTGGCTATTAACCACATTACCTTGGTTCTGGCTATATAACTAAAATAATCAGAACATCTGGGATAATACAATAATATTCCAGAAGTTAAGAATGACTTGATTGGATAGCTATTCTAGAAGCATGCCAATTAGTCTGTACTATTAGGGGATCTTCCCACTATCTACTCACCCCTTCATCAATGGATATAGGGAAGTGATAATGAGGAAAACAGCAAGCATGCTCTTAAACAAGTAGGGAACCCTGTATCAGAAACAAAATCCTGACCTCTATCCGCTACCCATAGATGAAACCAGAGAGAGCTCAAATGGTAAGGATATAATAATATATAGTCTTAACAAGGACAGCATTCAGAAAAGAATATGTGCAATTTATGCACAGAGTGGGAAACAAGACAGAAATCGGATCATACTTTCCTTATAGGATGTATGTTAACATGAAATATAGGTACAAGTTCATCAAGGAATCAGTTTGAAATACTCAGACACTTGAGAAGAAAGCTCAGTGTGGAGTATAAGGACCTCTGTTCAGTTCCAAGCAATCATAGGGAGAGGTAAGAAGTCAAGAGCCCATCATTGGAAAGTTGGAAACAGTATTCCTTGGATCTTATGGCCAGCAGCATAGATAGATCCATAAACTCAAAGCTACGGGAGATATCATGCTTAATGAGAAAATCTATGGTTGTTATAATAGAGGAGAAAGGCTGATGTTGATCTCTGACTGCCCCATTTGAACATACACATTACATGCATATACTCACCGGTTTGCACATACGGTTTGAACATATGCATACATCACACATATACAAATATCCAGGTCAACTTCTCTGTTCACTTCCTCTCTTCCCTTGAGTTTCTTTTCCCGTAAGCTGCTTCACCAGGAATAGAAGCAGTGAATAGTCCTACCTAGTTTTAATGCCAAATATAACTAGCAGTTGACAAGAATGTAATTTCCCTTAACGATACAATATTGACTCATATCATATATCTTCGAAGTAAACTAGGAAGCAAAGGAAGCTCTGAGTGAATCTCCAGGTGAGACTCATATGAATGGTTGAGCTTCCGTCCAGGGACTGGATGTGAATGATTGGCCAGTATATACTAACTCCAACAACTGCAGCTTCCTCTTTCCCGATGTTTATAGTCTGTTCTGCTATGAACTCCTAGTGATGCAAGCTAACCACTCTTCATGGTCTTATAACTAATAAGACTCTGGGTTGTCATAGTCATAGGCAACATATGATAAGAGTTCACACACCTCATATGACCCCATATTTTATGTACATGTATCTGTGACTGTCCTCATTGACTGCCCCAAGTTAGGGTTCCAGGACTCAGTACTGAAAGTTACAGCAGTAAACAGCAGCCATCTTATTGGACTTAAATCCCACTGAATAGAAAAGGAAACATTCCTGGAAGTATAAACCTCACCAACAACCCATATCTGCTGAGGTCACAGATCATAAAAGAGACTCTAATATGTCAATTTCCTAAGCTAATATAGTTTCAAACAGTATCTTAAATGCTTTTCTTTATTTCCACAGATAGGTATAGCTCTCACCCTTCATCAAAGAAGTTTATTTCTCCAATTTCATTTTATGATGGTAACATTATTGTCTGGAACCAGAAAGTGCATTTCAAACTTTAATTCATATCAAAAATAGTATTTTCTTCAGAAGCAAATGACTTACAGAAGTTGAAAAGGAAAGACTTTTTCTTGTTGTTTGTTTAATGCATTGCTCACTCACTGGCATAGTGTTTGATAGAGGACTGGTCTTTAGGTTTTCATCATAAGGATTTTTTTTTTCTTTTAAAGGTAAGAACATATTTTAAAAGACCAGATAAATATCTGCTATGTCTAGAAAAAGAATCATACTGTATCTTGGTCCAATGATGCCACAGATCAGAAAATTGTCTTGCTGTCAGCTAATGAAAACAACTATAAATTAAAGAAACTTATAACAGTTGCTTCCATTTAAAAATGCCCCCAGGTTACTCCATTTTCCAACTCAGTGGAAGCCTTTTAAAGGAAAAACTAAAAACTGCACTGATATTTCTTTTTTTAAATATATTTTCTACTTGAAAAATTCATCTATATATTATTTCTCACATAGTTTTGTTCAAAAGAATATAAAATGGTGATTATGGGCACTGAACAAAAATATCCAAACTACTAGATTGCATACTGTAAGCTGATAAATGAAAAGACAACAGCAGAAAAACCTTGTATTTGGGGCTTAATTTAGATTTAGATTTTAAACACTGACTTCTATACATCATGCTTCTGAATCCCCCATATGTTACTTAAATGCTTAGACCATCATGCCTCTATGAGGTAGAACATTTAGCCATGAAGATCATGTTATGATGATTAGTTTTAATTGCCCACTTGCCACAATTGAGAATCACCAAAATAGAATCATCCGTTCTTCTGTTCAGTGAGGAATAGTTTAGATGAGGTCAGTCTGTTGGTATGGCCGTGAGAGATTTACTTGTTGTTAACAGATTGGGTAAACTCACTCCACTGTGGGTGTCACTATTCTCTGGGCTTGGGGTCTACGTAGATGTAGAGAGAGCTGAGGAGAAGAAGCAAATGAGGAGCTGTGTGACCAACTCCTTCATTTCCCTGCCTCTGTGACCCTCCTGCAAGGATGAATCGAAGCTGGAATTTGTATCTGTCACAAACATTCTGCCTCTTAAGCTTCTTTTGGTCAATGTTTTGCTGTTGTTGTTTGTTTGCTTTGTTTTGATTTGTTTTGTCACAGCAACAGAAATGAAAATAGAAAAAAAAACACACAAAAAAATGAAAGAAGTTGTCTTAAACAAGGCAGATTTGTCCTCCTTAAAATTCATAGAAGAATGCATGTAGGTTTTAACCCCCAACCCTGTGCCTGGGTGCCTCTCAGGAAAAATAACTGGGAAGGGCTACAGAGCAGAACAACTGGAAGCCCAAAGACCTCCATCCACATAAAGCCATGAAAAATATAAATGGATAGATAGATAGATAGATAGATAGATAGATAGATAGATAGATAGATAGATAGACAAATGAATGAATAAATAAAAGAAGGTCTACATAGCTTCAAGAACATATCTCTTTCAGAACTTTGGCACTTTATTTATTGAAATGATTCCTGGAAGCAGAAGAAGGATTCAGTTTTGTTTTTCCTAGAGGAAGTTTCAACCCTCAATGAAAAAAGAAAAATATCGCTGTGTTCAAGGCCTTCTACCTCACACAGCATCTTCCTCTGTAAATAACAGATGTGAAGAATCATGGGGTTATTTTTAAAAAAATGGGAATCATTTAAACAAAACATATTAATTCTTCATGCAAGTGATTTTACAAGAAAAATAACAAGTTACAAGCCTTTATCTATGTGATATAACAGAGATTTATGAAAAGGCTAAATGGAGTTTCTGACAATGCTTAAAAATGTTTAATTTAATGCTTAAGAATGTTTATTCTTCCATAAGGATTTCGGCACTCTGTCCAAAGTTTGTCTATGAGTCTCAGTATCTCTTTCTATACCCTGGTGGGTAGAGTCTTTCAGAGGTCCTCTGTGGAAGGCTCCAGTCCTGTTCCTTGACTTCTACTTCCAATGTCAATCTTACTTGCCCCCCTGAATGAGGATTAAGCATCCTCCCTAGGGTCCTCCTTGTTTTTAGCTTCTTTAGGACCATAGATTCTAGTATGTTTATCCTATATTTTATTGCTAATATCTACGTACTTTTAAGATTTTTATTATTATCATTTATTAAAATTTATTCAATTTGTATCCCGGCTGTGCCACCCTCCCTCCCCCTTCTCCCTGTATGCCCCTCCCCTAGCCCACAGATAGGGGAGGTCCTCCTCCCCTTCTATCTGATCCTAGCCTACCAGGTCTCATCAGGACTGTTGCACTGTCTTCCTCTGTGGCTTGAGAAGGCTGTTCCTCCCTCAGGGGGACTTGATCAGAGACCCTCAAACTGAGTTCATGCCAGAGACAGCCTCTGCTTCCCTTATTAAGGAACCCACTTGGAGACTGAGTTTATGGGCTACATCTAAGCAGGGTTTTAGGTCCTCCCCAAGCATTGTCCTTGGTTGAGGTATCATTCTCTTTAGAGCCTCCAGGGTTCAGTTTTTTGAGGCTCTGTTGGTCTCCTTTGGGGGCTTCCGCAACCTCCAGGTCTTTCTAACTCGCTTTCATAAAATTTCATGCATTCTCCCCAAAATTTGGCTATGTGTCTCAGTCTCTGCTTCGATACCTCTATCAGTACAGTCAGAGGATGTCTTTGGTAGGATCCTGTCCTGTTCCCTGTCTTCTCCTAATATCTACATATTTCATTTGTGTCTTTCTGCATCTGGGTTACCTCACTCTGGATGATCTTTTATAATTGCCACCATTTCCCTGCAAATTTCATGATTTCCTTGTTTTTAATTGCTGAGTAGTATTCCATTGTGTAAATGTACCACACTTTCTTATCCATTCCTCCATTGAGGGACATCTGGATTGTTTCCAGATTCTATGTGTTACAAATAAAGCTGCTATGAACATAGTTGAGAATCCTTATGGAATAAGAGGTAGATAAAAAGACCTGGAGGGCACAGGAACTCCACAAGGAAAACAGAGCTTAAAACCCTGGACAAAAGGGGGCCTGCAGAGACTGATACTCCAACCAAGGACACGCATGTAGAGTACCCAGACCTTCTGTTCAAAGAAAGCCCATTGGCCACTTAGTTTCTTTTTTTAATTAAATTTTATTGTTTTTATTATTAGTTACATTTTATTAACTCTGTATCCCAGCCGTATCCAGCTCCCTTTTTCTCTCCCAACCCCACTTTCCCTCCCTCATCTTCTCCCTGCCCCTTTCCAAGTCCATTGATTGGGGAGGACCTCCTCCCCTTTCATCTGACCCTGTTTTATCAGGTATCTTCAGGACTGGCTGCAAAGACCTCCTCTGGGCCACTAAGTTTCTAAGTGGATTCCCTAGTAAGGGGTACAGGGGCTGTCTCTGACCTGAACTCAGTGGTAGCACTTTGATCACCTCTCCCTGTGTGGTGCAGTTTTGCCACCACAGAGGAAGAAAATTCATCCAGCCTTGATGAGACCTAATAAGCTAGGCTCAGATAGAAGAAGAGGAGGTCCTCCCCTGTCAGGGAACTAAGGAAAGAGCATGGGGGAGAAGAGAAAAGGTGGGTGGGGCTGGGAGGAGTCTGGAGGGGGCTTCAGCGGAGATAGAAAGTGAATAAATTGTAACAAATAAATATATAAATACAATTAAATAAAAAAGATTCTTAAATAGATTTAAGACTTTTCCATTCAATAATTATTTATTTAGTGTCTGTTTAAGGCAGGAGTAGCTATAGGTCCTGAAGAGAGATAATCTTGAAAACAGTGAAATCAGTCCCTGTTCTTATGGGCTTCACAGTCCAAGCAGAAACTCTCCAGCTATTTGTTAAATAATATTTTTTTTCTAAAAAAAATGTGTGAGCCATCAGAACAAAAAGAGTACCAAAATTATTTTTCCACATAATAATGTAAAATCAAATATTGACATATAAATGTAACTGGCTTTGCTTCTGACTGCTGGCCCATCAAATGGATTCCAGACATGTCTTACAAGCTGATAGGTGAAAAATGACCCATCACTGCTTGTGTTTCCTGTCAATTGTAAGAAAGCATCAGAAGAAAGTGGCTTAAAGCAACAGATATTTATTTTCTCAGATATTTAAAAGTCCCCAGTCTTAAACCAATATCACTTGGCACAAATCAGGTTTAAGGGAGGTCTAACCCCTCTCCCTGAACTCTAATGAGCACAGCCTGCTGCTTTGTATCTGTCAACTGTCAGCATTATTTTTCTTCTGAGTTCATTTTTTTTTATTTTTAGCCTTTAAAGGGATTCGTCTTTTTGAGTGTCTGGTAGTATGTCCCTTTACCTCTCTATTAAATAAACATGTTATATTTGGATCTATCTGGATAATAGAAGGTGATTGCTACCTCTGAATATCTTTCATTACACATGTAAACAGTTTTTATCACACAAGACAATGTTCTATGGTTCTATGGATAAGGACACTGATACTTTTTGGAGCCATTACTCACTGTCAAACATCATGCTTTTACTTGTTAATATTGTATGCATTCTTTATTGTCTAACCTTGCTCTCATTAATGAATTGAAACACTATAGTGTACATAGTCTATCATTGGTGTATCTGACTCTTCTTGGTTGAACACAGCCCTTCTTCTCTTGAAGATCTCGTGATAGGCTGCAGAGACATTGTTAAGATTCCTAGTGGGGGCAAGGGAGAGAGCAAGGCCTACAGGGTCTTGAGGGGATTCCCTCCCCTTCCACAGGTCATTTAAAAGGCAGAGGCTCAATGGTAATGCAATTAGCCATAAATTGTTAAGGAATGTTCCTGTGAACGAGCTGACTCTGAATTTCCAATGACTCCATAAGCAATCATGCCAAAATTTGTGGCTCACCAAACGGATGTTGCAGAAAAAAAAAATGAATGAATGTATTCAGCTTAAATTAATATTAATAGTACATTTGCAAATAAATTAAAATTTTTATGACAGTGGATTTTGAATTACAATAGCATGTACAATTTTTCATGTAAGAATACAGAAACATGTGGCATTATTTTAAATTGAGTACATGTTACAACTCAAAACTTTTATATATCACTAAATTCAGGCCACATTTGTATATTAATATTATTATTGAAGTTATAAAATAATTACATCATTTATCACTTCCCTTTTCCTCTTGTCATTCTCCGATATACATCTTCTTGCTCATATTCAATGTTATGACCTTTTCATTATTGTTATTGTGCTAATACATGTATACGTGTGCTTTCCTAAGTACAACCTGCTTATTCCGTATAATGTTACCTGTATGTGTGTTTTCAAAGCAGACCATGAAGTATTGTATAACCAAATTTTTCTCTCTTCACTGGGGAAGTCTTTATTGCCTTTCACCTGTTCCTTACTTTCCTGTAGAAACTAAGCTTTGGAATATCCATTGAGTTTTTGTTCTGCTCATGTTTAAGCAGTAATAGTAAGATTTTATAGGAGTATCTCCTGACATTACTAGGAGACACAGTTTCATAGCAGAGTCCCTGACAGTTTAGTTTGTCTCTTACAAATATTCCATTATCATATTTTTATTTACAAATTTTCTTGACAAATATACTGTTGTTTTCTAAAAAAGATAAATGGAAAATGAGTACACCAAATTCGATTGTCTAGCTAGTTTATTTGAATAAAGGCATCCAACTCTTGGATTCAAAACATTTTGAGCAGTTTTCCTTTGATTGGTTCACAGCTCATCACCATTTTGGTATATTTTTCATATTAATAAACATTGATTGAGTCATATTTGGATATTAATTAAAATGACTCTCATTTGATTAAGAATGGGAAGCTTCTGTCCTGTTCATTGTTTTCTCTTTCTACCAATGTCCCTCTCATTTGCCTTTCTGAATGAAGACTGAGTATCTTAGGTGTACAAATTTTAGTATGATTATCCTATATTATATGTCTAATATCCACTTATAAGTAAATATATACCTTGTGTGTCTTTCTGCTTCTGGGATACCTCACTCAGGATGATCATTTCTAGATCCCACCATTTGCCTACAAATTTCGTGATTTCTTTGTTTTTAATTGCTGAGTAGTATTCCATTGTGTAAATGTGCCACAATTTCTGTATCCATTTCTCCACTGAGGGACATCTGGGTGTTTCTAGGTTCTGTATATTACAAATTAAACTGCTACAAACATGGTTGTACAAACATGGTCCTTGTTGTGTACTTGAGTATATTTTGGGTATATGCCTAGGAGTGGTATAGCTAGATGTTGAGGAAGCTCTTTTTCTGTATGAGAAGGCACCAGATTGATTTGCAAAGTGGTAGCACAAGTTTACATTCCCACAAGCAATGGAAGAAAGTTCACCTTTCTCCACAACCTCTCCAGCATGTGTTTTCACTTGAGTTTTTTATCTTAGCCATTCTGATAGGTGTAAAGTGAAATCTCAGGATCGTTTGATTTGCATTTCCCTGATGACTAAAGATGTTGAGCATTTCTTTAAGTGTTTCTCTGCAATTCAATGTACCTCTATTGACAATTCTCTGTTTAGATCTGTACTTTATTTTTTATTTGGGTTACTTGATTTGTTGCTGTTTAACTTCTTAAGTTCTTTATATATTCTGGATATTAGCCCTCTGTCAGATATAGGGTTGGTAAAGATCCTTTCCCAAAATGTAAGCTCACATTTTGTTCTGATGACAATGTCCTTTGCTTTACAGAAACTTTTCAGTTTCATGAAATCCTCTTCATGGCTTGTTGATCTTAGAACCTGTGCTGTTGGTATTCTGTTTAGGAAGTTGTTTCCTGCGCCAATGAGTTCAAGGCTCTTCCCCACTTTTTCTTCTAACAGGTTTAGTATGTCCATTTTACATTGAGGTCTTTGATCCAAAGGACCTCTTAAAGACTATACCAGCAGTTTCAAAACATATACTGAGATTCGTAGCCAAACTTTGGACAGAGTGCAGGGAATCTTATGAATGAAGGGGGAGATGGAAAGACCTGGAGGGGACAGGAGCTCCACAAGGAGAGCAACAAAACCAAAAAATTTGGGCACAGGGGTCTTTTCTGAGACTGATACTCCAAACAAGGACCATGCATGGAGATAACTTAGAACTCCTGCACAAAAGTAGCCCATGGCAGTTCAGTATCCAAGAGGGTTCCCCAATAATAGGAACAGTGACTGTCTCTTACATGAACACATGGGCTGGTTCTTTGATCACCTCCACCTGAAGGGGAAGCAGCCTTACCAGGACACAGAGAAAGACAAAGAAGCCAGTCCTGACCATATATAACAGACAAAGGTCAGATGGAAGTGGAGGAGGACCTCCCCGATCATTGGATTGGGGGGAGGGGCATAGGAAATGAAGATGGAGGGAGCGTGGGATTGGGAAGGGATGGGATAGGGGGTTACAGCTGGGGTACAAAGTGAATAAACTATAATTAATAAAAATTGAAATAAAAAGAATGGGAAGCTTTTACACCCTTGTTATTGTTTGTTTGGATTCCACTTACTGACATTTGTTTCTTCAACTGATGCTCAGACCAGACTTACAATACTGGGATTCTCCTAAATAAAAGTTAGACTTGAGAAAATCATGACAATAAATAAATGAGGTCAAAGTGATAAGAATACAGCTCTTCAATGCCACTATTAAGAATTTGTTCACAAAACCAGATGGAAAATCATTTAACCCTCAAGAGCTCTGCTGGTAAAATCTGCCTTTCATTATTACTTCAAAAGAAGGCATCACTGCAGACAACAGAAGCTCCTGGAATCCTCGTAGGCAGTGAAACAACTGATGTAATTGTCACACATTTAGAATTCAAGATTTTTTCATACTGACTCTTTCTCTCTTAGTGTGTGTGTGTGTGTGTGTGTGTGTGTGCTGAGAAGTTAATTATTTTATAATTAATATTTTACTGACACATTTACATTTATATAGAGATCAAGATATATACTTACATGTATGTTACTACATAACAAAAGTTTGTGCACAGGCACACATGGCAAAAGCTGAAGTAAGCTGACTTTGCTTAATGTTACGGCTCCTCAAAATTACTGATGAGAATAGATATGCTAAGGTTTGCCTTCAGAAACATTTCAGGCTTATCATTTTCTAACAATTTGATTAGTTTAACATTGATTTGAATTTTTGGAACTGGCATCAAAATGTCATTGCTGAAATTGTAAAAACCATTCCTATATATAGTGAGCAGAAATGTGTACATACAAAACTTAAGTCCACTGCACTGCAAAATGTACTATACTTTGGGACATAAAGAATAATTAGCTATTGAAAAATCAAAGATTGATTTTAATGTCATTTAAATGGTAACTTTATTTTTCTATTTGGTGTGACTAACAGTAATGTAACTTAAGCTTCTTTTATAATAAAATATTTTAAGTGCCCATTTGATAAGAAGCAGCAGAGACCATTCAGCTAAACAGAGTAATGGATTACTGTTATGACTAAAAAGTCCATATTATAATCTTTATTAAACTAAGATAATTTTATGACATATTGAGGGAGAGGTGAAAGTAAACATGCCTTCAGAATTATTTCTAATAAATATACATTTTTTATTATTTTAATTTCAAACACATGAAGACACTGCTTAACTTAAACAGAAAGTAAATTATATCTGAATAATCACTAAGTGGAAAATATCCATATTCTACTTAGGCTACTTAAGTTAAAACAAGTTCATCTTAAGCTGTACTATAGAGAAACAGTTACAAAGACTGCATGATACTGGAATAGAAACAAAATGGTGGATCAATGGAACCGAACAGAAGACCCAGAAATAAACCCACACACTTATGGACACCTGATCTTTGACAAAGATGCCAAAACCATACAATGGAAAAAAGATAGCATCTTCAACAAATGGTGCTGGTCTAACTGAATGTCTACATGTAGAAAAATGCAAATATATCTATACTTATCACCCTGCACAAAACTGAAGTCCAAGTGGATCAAAGACCTCAACATAAAACTGGACACATTAAATCGGTTAGAAAAAAAGTGGGGAATACCCTTGAACTCATTGGTACAGGAGACAACTGCCTGAATAGAGAACTCTCTGTAGAGGAATATCAAATGGCAGGGAAACACTTAAAGAAATGCTCAACATCATTAGCCATTAGGGAAATGCAAATCAAAACAACCCTGAGATTTCACCTTACACCCATCAGAATGGCCAAGATCAAAAATTCAAGGGACAACACATGCTGGAGAGGTTGTGGGGAAAGGGGAACCCTCTTCCATTGCTGGTGGGAATGTAAACTTGTGCAACCACTCTGGAAATCAATCTGGCGCTTTCTCAGACAACTAGGAATAGCGCTTCTTCAAGATCCAGCCATACCACTCCTAGGCATATATCCAAAAGAGGCACAAGTACACAGTAAGGATATTTGCTCAACCATGTTTGCAACAGCTTTATTTGTAATAGCCAGAAGCTGGAAATAGCCCAGTTGCCCCTCAGCTGAAGAATGGATGCAGAAATTCTGGTACATCTACACAATGGAGTATGAATCTGCAATGAAAAATAAGGAAATCATGAAATTTGCAGGTAAATGGTGGGACCTGGAAAGGATCATCCTGAGTGAGCTGTCCCAGAAGAAGAAAGACACAAACGGTATATACTTACTCATATAGACATATAGCATAGGATAAACCTAGTAAAATCTGTACATCTAAAGAAACTAATCAAGAGAGAGGACCCTGACTAAAACGCTCAATGCCCATCCTGAAAGGCAAAGAGGATGGACATCAGAAGAAGAAGAAAACAGAAAACAACCTATAAACCTGCAACAGAGGGCCTCTGAAAGGCTCTGTCCTGCAGACTATCAAAGCAGATGCTGAGACTTATGGACAACTGTTAGGCAGA
The DNA here is from genome assembly GCF_907164565.1 of Psammomys obesus. NCBI lineage: Eukaryota > Metazoa > Chordata > Mammalia > Rodentia > Muridae > Psammomys > Psammomys obesus. The sequence continues at coordinate 8,027,561 of NW_026594083.1, read as the reverse complement.
GTGCATGGAATCTTATGTAAGAAGTGGAAAATAGTAAGATCTGGAGAGGACAGAACTCCACAAGGAGAACAACAGAACCAAAATTTGAACACAGGGGTCTTCCCAGTGACTCATACTCCAAAGTACCAGGTATAGAGATAACTTAGAACCCCTGCACAAATGTAGCCCATGGCAGTTTAGTGTCCAAGTGGGTTACATAGTAACGGGAAGATGTAACATAATGCCAATCTGACATAATCTGATTGGCCTGCTCTTTGATCACCTCCCCCTGAGGGGGGAGCAGCCTTACCAGGCCACAGAAGATGACGATGTAGACACTCCTGATGAGATCTGATAGACTAAGATCAGAAGGAAGGAGAGGAGGACCTCCTCTATCAGTGGACCTGAGGGGGGAGGTTGGGACCAGGAGGAGAGGAAGGAGTGGCTTATGGGGGGATACAAAGTGAATAAAGTGTAATTAATAAAATTTAAAAAGAGAGAGAGAGAGAGAAAAAAAAACAAGTTCATCATAACCAATTCTGAGTCTACTTTAACAACTAAAATTTTCTCTCTGGACTTAGATATCAGAAACTGATCTAGCATTGAGAGATGTTGGGTTATGAATAGAACTTTGAAATGCTTCACAATTCAGAAATATGTTGTTGTCTTATGAAATGCCAGAAGCAGATACCACACAGTATTCAAGGTGTTTTACATGAACAATGGTCTGAGGTAAAGCTTTTGGTTGTACATTAATTTACATAATGTATGACAGTATTTCTGTATCTCAGTAGGTTTAATTCTAAGAAATTCTGTATAAGAGGAACTATTCCCTTATTACCTGACAAAGAAGAAGGTAAATAATTCCCTTGAGCAACATTCAATGAATAAAGCTGCTGTTTAATTTAATTTTCGAGCGCCAAAACACATCTATGTGTGCAGCCATTCATTGACTTTATGAACATTTGGAAACTAGGTTATATAGCAATGAATTTGTGAACACAATGAGCTAAAAATAACTTCAAAATATGGATATTGAAATCACAATGATTTTGAGTCATTTTTTTTCCTTTCACAGAGCTTCATTCTCCTTGGAATTCACTAATACCAGCACACTGACCAGAGTAACATAATGAACAAGGATGCTCAGCCATGGGCAGAGCTTGTTGACATTCTGCAAATGTGGTATTATGTACTCCATTTATGTAGTACATTCTTTCTTGTTTTGCCTTGGTGAGTAATGTTGGAAGTGAGTATTAAGCAATTCACAAGGGGTTACACTCCTTTTCATATCAAAGGCATGCTCTGGATTTTATTTCAAAAGAGACTAGAAGATTTTTTTTTCTCCTGTGTTAGAACAGATTGAATCCTAGAGAGCTGCAAAGGGAAGACACAGAACATGGAAGGAAAAAATGATAAGGTCCCAAATGGATGCCTCGTAATCAAAATAATTCTGGAACTAACTCTGATTATATTAACAATATTCATCAAAACTTCCATACATTTTAGGGTTATATCTTACAGGAATGTCATTTTCTTTGTATTCTGACTTGTCTACAAACAAGAGGTTTTCGCAGCTCTGCTCTCATTCATAATCAATAACGTTATCAAGTTACTCTACAGATGCCATGACTCAGAAAGAACTCAGAAACAGAAAAATGACAGAGGCAGAGAGGACAAGACAGTGAGATCAGATTGGAGGATGTTGAAAAGGAGCCTCCAGGGCGTCCTGGGCACTTTTACCTTCCAGATCGTTTATGTTGGGAACTTTCCCAAACTTTGTTATTGAAGGCTTTACTTATGAAGAGTTGTGTCTAGCTAGGACTGAATTTACAATTGGTTCTTGATGACAGAATTCAATCTCTTACTCCCACTATAGTTCCTCAATGGTACACCTACCTAGAGGTTTCAAAACTTTCCTAATGTCTTGTTCATTTACAAAGCTTACCAACCTCTGTCCCTAGGCTATGATAAATCCCTGTCCAAAGAAATCTAGAGGCCGGTATGCTTTTGAAAGAATGTGCACCCTTAGAATTCAGGGAATTCATATAGTTTAAGGACCACCATACCAGAATTTAGTCACAACACAAATATGTTTCTTGAATAAAATGATTAAGCAAGTCGATTTTACTTGGATTATAGAAGATGTAAAATTGTATACATAAATCACAAAAAGTTTCCACTGAAAAATACTGATGTAGACTGACAAATTTATTTATTTTTGATATAATCTTCTGTAAATGAAGTTGACTTCATTCTTTACAAGTTACCCACAAACAGAAGCTAGCCAAGACCAAAAATATATCATTTTGCTTGAAATCTATTATTTTTAAATTTCCTTTTATATAATTTTTAAGTTCTCAGGTATTAAAAAAATAGTAGCATGAAATCCTGTACTAATCAGGCTTGCTGAAATATAAAGAAAGTTCATCTGTAGTTATCAAATAAGAATGCAAGGATGTTCAGCACTTCATATGAGATGTGAAACCTTCCGATGGAAGAAAAGAATTACATAAATTAATACTGTTAATTACACTCCAAAGGGCAATGTCAGAATGATGGAAGGGTAATGCTGATTATTGAATGTTCTCTATCAAGCAGGGAAGAATGAATTAGATCAATATGACCAAAGTGATTTTTTGATGCACCTAATGTTTTTGTCAATGTTTTTCTCTAGGCTCTTCCTTCTCTTATGAAAATCAAGAAAATAAATAGCTTGCCACATTGCCTGATTGTTCAGCTAAATTTTGGAGTACTTATTATTGAGAGGGAATGGAAATGTTATAATGCGATTAATTACTACACTGTTTTTTTTATGATCATTATCCACAGCTTTCAATATCTTTCCATCCAGTTTATCATTGTCTTTTAAAAACAGCTAAGCATGTCGGGAAATCATGACGTCTCCCAAATAAATAAAGAGGATGTAATAGTTGATATTTCCTTTTGTTGTTTGTATCATTAATCCAGATCTCTTAAACAACAAAAAAGTAGCGGACTTTTTAAAACGCAAAGTTAATTCTAAATAATTATCCTATCAAAAAATCTACATGAGAGAAGAGTTACAGTATTGTAAGAAATTAGCTCGAAATAATCACTGAATGGCAGAATTCTTCTGTTATAATGATTTATTTGGAGTTATTTTAAAGTGAGGAAGTTGACTTATGAATGATTGTAACAGTTTTAGCACTTGCTTGTCAGAGATGCAATAGTGATGAATTGCTGGAGAAAATGATTCAGGAATTCAGGAGGGCTGGCAAAAGACTGAATGTTCACATCTTCATATTCAGCCATTGAAGAACTAATCCTGAAGACAATCAGTTCAGGCAGCAGACTTCAGTAGTGCCAGGTCAGTAGAGGAGCTTCCATGATCAATAAGACATCTCTTCTGCCATGCTTACAAACCAGAACAGGGCCCTCAGTTGAGACAACCATCGTGAGCATTGTTTTCAGTTCATCAAACTTTCACAACTGTAAGAAATAGATCACTTTCACAGAGAAGTTAAGCAGTATATTCTTATTTTTATACCCAATTAAAACATTAAGAAATTGAGCTACAGGACTGGCTATCGGACTGGCTGCATTATCTTCCTCTGTAGCCTGGCAAGGCTGCTCTGCCCTCAGGGGGAGGTGATCAAAGAGTCTGCCAGTGAGTTCTTTCCAGAGACAGCACCTGCTTCCTTTACTAGGGCACCCACTAGTACTGAGGCTGAGTCTACAGACTACATCCAAGCCAGGGTTTTAGGTCCTCTCCATGCAGGGTCCTTGGTTGGGTTATCATTCTCTTCAGGGCCCCAAGGGCAAGTCACACGTGGTATATACTCACTCATAAGTGGTTATTAGACATGTAAAATCCAATAAATATACTAAAATCTATACTCCTAAAGAAGCTAAAAAACAAGGAAGATCCCAGGGAAGATGCTCAATCCTCATTCAGAAGGCAAAGATGATAGACATCAGAAACAGGAAAAGACAGATAACAGGACAGGAGCCTACCACAGAGGGCCTCTGAAAGAGGTATCAAAGCAGAGGCTGAGTATTTGCCTGCAAATTTCATGATTTCCTCATTTTTGATTGCTGAGTAGTATTCCAGTGTGAGAAAATACCACAACTTCTGTACCCATTCCTCCGTTGATAGACATCTGGGTTGTTTCCAAGTTCTGGCTATTACAAATAAAGCTGCTACAAACATGGTTGAGGCAAATGGTAGGATCTAGAAAAGATCATTCTGAGTGAGGTATCCCAGAAGGAGAAAGACACACATGGTATATACTCATTCATATAGTCCTATAAGATATGATAAACATAATGAAATCTATACACCTAAAGAAGATAAACAAGAAAGAAGACCCGGGGTAAGATGATCAATCCTCACTTAGAAAGACAAATGAGATGTGCATTGGATGTAGAAGAAAACAAGTAACAGGACAGGAGCCTACCACAGAGGGCTCCTGAAAGACTCTACTTAGCCGTGTATCAAAACCGATACTAAGACCCATAACCAAAATTTCAGCAGAGTGCAGGGAATCATATGAAAAAGGGAGAATTAGTATGACATGGAGAGGATAGGAGCTCCACAAGGACCAAATATATCTGGGCACTGGGGTCTTTTCTGAGACTGATACTCCATCAAGGACCATTTATAGATATAACCTAGAACATCTGCTTGGATGCAGCCCGTGGTAGCTCAGTATCCAAGTGGGTACCCTAGTAAGGGGAACAGGGACTATTTCTGACAGGAACTCAATGGCAAGCTCTTTGACAGCCCCCCCCCCAAGAGAGGAGCAGTCCTGGTAGGCCACAGAGGAGGACTAAGCAGCCAATCCTGAAGATACCTGATAAAACAGGGTCAGATGAAAGGGGAGGAGGTTCTCCCCAACCAGTGGACTTGGAAAGGGGCAGGGAGGAGATGAAGGAGGGAGAGTGGGGTTGGGAGGGAATGAGGAAGCAGGATACAGCTGGGATACAGAGTTAATAAAATGTAACTAATAATAAAAATTAAAAAAATATATATTGAACTAAAAAAAAACAAAAACAAAAAAAAAAAACAAAAAAAAACCAAAAAAACAAAAAAGAGCAGAGCCTGAGACCTATAGCCAAACTTTGGGCAGAGCACATGGTGACATTTTACACAGGCCCACGGCAATTGGTGCTGTACTGCAACCTCCAAATCTTCCAGTCAAAGACACATTTTCTCTGTGCAAACTGGTTTATCTCAGACAGTGCTGTAATAAGCGGAAGCTGAGAATCATAAACTTCCTTTATTTTCCACCTTCTTGTTCCTTCCATTCCTCTCTGCGTCCCTCCCCCCTCTCTTTTTCTTTTTCTCCCTCTCTTTTTCACTTTTCCTTTCCTTCATTTATCTTCTATTTCAAGAGATTTTATGTATTAATGGCAAATAGAATAATTTGAGCTTTTAATGATAAGAAGGAAACAGAAGTAGATTAATAAAGAGATAATTTATTAAGAAGGAGTTATTTAGAAAATCAAAATGATGTTTATAATTATCCTGAGTTTTCATATAAAATAGCTATAAAAGTTAAATATGATGATATTAAGTGTTATTTTTAAGCATTACTTCTGAAATCATATTATATTTTAATTCAAATACACAGAACATTTTGAAAATCTTCCTATCCCTCTCTGCATCTCTCTCTCTTACACACACCTAGACAGACTTACACGCATGCACACACACACATACAAACTACAATTGTCTTAGAAAAATCCATTCCATTCTCTGAGTGCCGAAATTCTAAAAGATTTATGAATCACTTTTTGAGAAGTATATTTTCCCTCTGGGCACCTACTGTGATGAAAAATATTTCAAGTTGATTTTTGTAGGCTTAATGTTTAAGATTGCTAACAAAATGTAAGATATTTTAAAGTCATTTTTGAAAACAATAAGCTTCACTGTTCACATAAAATTATGGAATGAGTGAATCATTTGACTCTGAAATATTTTCTCTAAATATTACACTCTACCTTAAAGAAACAGAAACATTCTTTTCGACCTACTTGAGCTTTTGGAAAACCTTCTCTGTAGCCCAATAGATGTTTCAAGATCTTTTAATTTTCAGAAGAATATGTCAACTCTCAAGGGTCCTGTACTTCCTTTCATCTAATGAGGCCTATTTAAAACTCACATGCATGTCTGGGTTATCAGATTTTCTTTAAATACTGTCATTCTTCTCTTCAATTTAATGCTCACTCAGAAGGGAGTTACTGTATTGACTAAGGGCCATACTATAGCTTAGAAAACAAAAGAAAAAAGGCAGGCCTAAAATAAGGAGGTCATTAACTTTGCCTAGGAGAGTGAGACATCGATAGTGCATTGCATTTAATCACATTTTTCTCTAGTCAACCACAGAGAATAAGCAGTGGTTTTTACTCAGAAAGAAATGTTAACATTTCTTTTAATCATCTGCTTTTTTTTTTCCTAACTTAAAATATTGTCAATTGTTGTTTTTGTTTTTTTTTTTTTTTTTTCTTTTCTCATTCTTAAAAATAAAACGGTGACCCACTGTGAGGAGTAGAACTTGAAAGGAAAGCCAAACTCTTTGACTGTGGAATCCTACTAGTTTTACATTTGAATACATAATAAACAGGTGGAAAGAGTGTAAAATGGAAAGAACTTAGTGGTGTGGGGGGCAGCCTTGGCTTCCCAGAACAGTCTCCCCCACAGCTGTTTAAAATGGGTGATGTGGTTAAACACACTTGTAATTCTTATTAAGTCCTGATGTGGAAGCTGCCTCAATGAATTAATGCTCTACCTGAGGATATACTAGGCAATAAAAGGACAGTCATATCCTTCCTTTCTCATGATCTGGAGAGGTGGCTCAGCAATAAAGAGGAGCCTCCTCCATTGCTGGTGGAAATGTAAATTTGTACAACCACTTTGGAAATCAATCTGGAGCTCTCTCAGGAAGTTACAAATAGTGCAACCTCAAGGTATGTACCACTCCTAGGCATATATCCAAAACATCCTCAACCATACAACAAGTACATTTATGTTCATAACAGCTTTATTCATATTAGCCAGGATTTGGAACCAACCTAGATGTCCCTCAACTGAAAAATGGATAAAGAAATTGTGGTACATTTACACAATGCAATACTACTCAGTTATTAAAACAAGGAAATTTGCATGCAAATAGATGGAACTAGAAATGATCATCCTGAGTGAGGTATCCCAGAAGCAGAAAGATACACATGGTATATACGCACTTATAAGTGGATATTAGCCATATATATAATATATATATTTATTATATATATGATAGACAAAAATCTAGAGACCTAAAGAAGCTAAACAACAAGGAGGACCCTAGGGAAGATTCTCATTCAGAATGCCAAACAATGGTAGAAGAGAGGGAACAGAACAGGAGCCTACCACAGATGTCCCTAGAAAGACTTAATCCAGCAGGGGATAGAAGCTGATGCAGAGACTCACAGCCTAACTTTGGACAGAGAGCAGGGAGTCTTATGGAAGAATATGAAGACAGAAAGAACCATAGCACACAGGAGCTCCACAAAGAGACCAACAAAGCCAAAAACTCTGGCCCCAGGTAGTGCTGCAGAGACTGACGCATCAATCAAGGACAATTCATGGAGAGGACCTAGACCCCCTGCTCAGACGTAGCCTACAGGCAGCTCAGTCTCCATGTGTGTTTCCTAGTAATGGAAACAAGGGCATGATATGAACTTAGTTGCTTGATCTTTCATTACTTCCCCCTGGCAGGGTGGCCTTACTAGGCCACAGAGAAAGAGAATCCAGGCTGTCCTGAGGAGACCTGATAGGCTAGGGTCAGATATTAGGAGAGGAGGATTTTTCCTATCAATGGACTAGGGAATGGGGTTGTGAAGAAGAAGGAGGGAGGGAAGGTGGGACCAGGAGAAGATGTGGGAGGAGGCTACAACCAGGATACAAAGTGAATAAATTGTAAATAATAATAATTATTATTATTTTAAAAAGAGGACATTTTGACCTTTCAGAGGACATTAGTTTGTTTGTTTGTTTGTTTGTTTGGTTGGTTGGTTTGGTTGTTTCTTTGATTTTTTTTTTTTTTTTACTTTTTTTTTGAGAAACTATTGTAAGTACCCTCTCAATTCCCCATATTCCGATAAATAACCACACTAAAACTCCTTACTGAGTTTCACTCTTCCCAGAATGTGTTAGCTTTTGTCACATTGACAAAAAACTAAGTAGTACAAAGCATTTGTCTCATAATGGTTGACTGTGTGATCATATCAAAGTTATAAAAAATATGAATGTGTGAGTTAGAAATAGGATGTGATGTAGACTGAAGGCCTCAGAGATCTTCAGCTATGAGGACTTTCTGCTCTTATGAGGAATTGGGTTCAGTTGCCAGCACCCATATGCAATGGATCATAACTGCAGATACTTAATCAAGAGATCAGTGTGGGTACTTTAACACCAACTTCTTAGATCTTGCACAAATCTAACAAAACATGATGCGATTTTTGAGTCTTTAATTGGACTTTACAACCCTAATTTGTAAATTTTACAAATAACAATTCTCTAAACTATGGAAATATATTGTGTGCTATCTCCTCATTCAATGCTTTTTTTGTTTTGTTTTTAGTATATGATTTATAGCCTCCCTCTTCCTCTATTGCTGATGATGTTCAAAATGACCACTTTATTAAACTGATATTTTGTAAGTTTCTCCTTCATTTGACACCAACATTGACATGAATCTGTGTCGTTTATTATAAATCATAAAGAGAAGAAGATATGATAGTTTCTCATGCTCTGTACCCATAAAAGTTTTCTCCTTTTTTTAAATTCTCTTAACCAGGTTTGGAATGTGTCTCCCTTTTCTTTTCCCTTACTGCATGAGAATTGAGTGTGTGCATGTGTGTGTGTCAGTCTCTCTCTGTGTGTGTGTGTGTGTTTATAAAGCTATATAAAGTGCAAGGCAACTGAAGGGTTCATCCAAGGACAAAAGAACATTGATCTGTAACCTGTATTTTATATGAGAAAATATTTGTTAAATTACCATTATATTGTTTGTTTTGTTTTATTTTGTTTTGTGACTAAGGTGGAAATATAAGAATTCCTTCCTCAAGAGTAACAATCATCAGACCCTTCTAAAACCCCAGTAATACATTTGATTATTATTTTTTTTGTCTGAGCCTCCATTTAAATTGGAATGGAAAATAAGGATAATTTTACTGATAATAGGGGAAAGGAGGCTGAAACTGAATTCTCTGGGAACTTGATTCATCATAGATTTTCTCAGTAATGTATTAGTCCACTTGCTGATATGAGCTTGTGTTTTCTATAGCAATCCAATTTTAAATTTTAAATTTAAAACTTCTCCAATATCCTTTGAAAATACTGGGATCCCCATCTGTTATCCTTCTAATAAAATGCCACAGAGAAAGTAAACAGAAAACATATGTAAATCTACATTAGCACATCTGTAGCTCTGTCTTCTTCACTCGCCTAAACATCATAGAACATCAGAGAACTAACAATGTTCCATGCCACAGAAATACATTGGATTTAACAATAAATTTCACTTAAATCAGTTTTTGGCCACAGTTCTTCTAGATGCCAAATCAACTCTATTTTAAGACCACCAAAATTTAGTTCAACCATGACATCAATATCAGACTTTTTTATAAATAAATAAAGATAAGTTATCTGCTTCTTCTATTTTCACCAAGCAGCAGAACAAGAGAGACGAAATAGCTCCATTAAATTATCCTTTGGGAACAGAGGATGAAGATTTGGATGTAACAGTCTATGTTACAGCGCTCTTCAAAAGTGTTCTGAGAAAGTGTTCCTCAAAGTCTTTATTCTATTGAGTATGTAGGTGATTCTGCCCCACTCTTCTGGGGACATTTTCCAGTGAATATATAGATTCTTTCTCAGTCAAAACAATAGGCGATGTGCTAGGATAATGTGCCATGTAAAAAGAGTGGATTCTGTTAAGTTATTTTGATGGAACACTTTGAGTAGTTTTAATTTTAGTCGAGTTTGGTAACATTTCTGACAGTACAAGTATTGCCAGATGAAAGTTTCTCTTCAGTGGATATTTTCTAAGAATTCAGCTCAGACACACAAGCAGCTAAAGCAGATTAGTGAGCAAAACAAACAAAGTGATGACATTTTCCAGGTAGAGGTGAATGAGCCGAAGCAGGAATTTGTCTGATCTTTCGATTTTATGAAATTTTTCATGATAATGTCTTTCTTGGGATGCAATTCTTAAATTCCTTCCTATGGGCACCACCTTAGCCTCACATCACCTCACTGTGCATTCTCTGGGCCATCACATCCCCTTAAGGTTTTTTTTTTTCCATGTTTAGCAAAGTATTTGTTGATTTCCATGTATGATCACCTAGAAAATGCCTAGTGCCTTATTGTCTAATATAAAGAAAAGAACGAAACTCCCACTCCAAGGATGACTAGCCACAAGGGAGCACTTCAATCCACAGGACACACCTACCAACATCCACCTGTAGTGTTCCTGGTTGTTTCACATCTTATGGATTCTTTTACCACTAGGATGTATGTGACAAGAGAAAGGATGGATCAACATTACGTTCTCTGTATTGCTTACATGTGCCATACTATCTACTTCAGTACAAGCAGAAGTGTGTGTGTGTGTGTATGTTTAAAGTAAAATCTACTAACACTTATGATATTAAGTATATAATTAAAGTTTCCTTTGCTGATGGTAAAACTGATTTATAAATTAAAAAAATGTTCATACATACACACACTCACATGGGGAGACAGGAAAGCTTGATATACTTGAAAAAGAAAGGGTTGTTATATTTAAGGAGATTCCTTTCAAACACTTATAGATCTAAAACTTGAAAATTTCTGATTAGAAAAGTAACTATTCAATGCAGTTGATTTAAGCAGGCTGCAAAGTGTTCAGTGTGTATGCTGTAATTCTGTGTCTTCTAATAGGATTGGAGTCAATGCTATCACAGAGGTTGATTGTATTTCTTCTGACAGGGAATGATAGTAGATGACATTGATTAGAAGAGGGGCTTGGGGGAGTGACATTTACAGTACAATGGATTAAGTTTAATGAGAGGGTTTACTACTTGCCAATAGAAAGCTTAACCTATTCCCACATTAGTCAGGCATTCTTGTCCAAAATAATTTAAAGTAGATTAAATGATTTATTGATGACATCTAAGTGTCTGGAGAAGATAAACATTAGTATCCTTATGAAACAGAATTGCTTTCAAGTTCCTGAACACATTTCTCATTGTTTTTACCTTTCAAACAACTTAATGAATGAAATAATAATAATTATTATTTTTACAAAATTATAATAGTTAAATAATGTATGCCACAAGCTATTTATTTATCAGTAAATATATATTTACTCTAAAAGTAGTATGAAAAATAATTAACAAGATACTTTAAAATTATTTTACAACATTTTTGATTTTCAAAGAATTTTTATTATTTTTATCAATTCTATCATATGAAGAAAACATCATTTATATTATTATACAATCTAAATTCACTGGGGTTCTTTCTAGGGTTTTTCTTTTTGTTCTATCTATCTATCTATCTATCTATCTATCTATCTATCTATCTATCTATCTATCTATCTAT